>NC_037689.1:107230655-107411780 GCF_003255815.1 Theropithecus gelada
AAGATACAACATACCAGAATCTCTGGGACACATTTAAAGCAGTGTGTGGAGGGAAATTTATAGCACTAAATGCCCACAAGAGAAAGCAGGAAAGATCTAAAATTGACACTCTAACATCACAATTAAAAGAACAACAGAAGCAAGAGAAAACGCATTCAAAAGCTAGCAGAAGGCAAGAAATAACTAAGATCAGAGCAGAACTGAAGGAGATAGAGACACAAAAAACCCTCCAAAAAATCAATGAATCCAGGAGTTGGTTTTTTGAAAAGATCAACAAAATTGACAGACCGCTAGCAAGACTAATAAAGAAGAAAAGAGAGAAGAATCAAATAGACGTAATAAAAAATGATAAAGGGGATATCACCACCGACCCCACAGAAATACAAACTACCATCAGAGAATACTATAAACACCTCTACGCAAATAAACTAGAAAATCTAGAAGAAATGGATAATTTCCTGGACACTTACACTCTTCCAAGACTAAACCAGGAAGAAGTTGAATCTCTGAATAGACCAATAGCAGTCTCTGAAATTGAGGCAATAATTAATAGCCTACCAACCAAAAAAAGTCCAGGACCAGATGGATTCACAGCTGAATTCTACCAGAGGTACAAGGAGGAGCTGGTACCATTCCTTCTGAAACTATTCCAATCAATAGAAAAAGAGGGAATCCTCCCTAACTCATTTGATGAGGCCAACATCATCCTGATACCAAAGCCTGGCAGAGACACAACAAAAAACGAGAATTTTAGACCAATATCCCTGATGAACATCGATGCAAAAATCCTCAATAAAATACTGGCAAACCGGATTCAGCAGCACATCAAAAAGCTTATCCACCGTGATCAAGTGGGCTTCATCCCTGGGATGCAAGGCTGGTTCAACATTCACAAATCAATAAACATAATCCAGCATATAAACAGAATCAAAGACAAGAACCACATGATTATCTCAATAGATGCAGAAAAGGCTTTTCACAAAATTCAACAGCCCTTCATGCTAAAAACGCTCAATAAATTCGGTATTGATGGAATGTACCTCAAAATAATAAGAGCTATTTATGACAAACCCACAGTCAATATCATACTGAATGGGCAAAAACTGGAAAAATTCCCTTTGAAAACTGGCACAAGACAGGGATGCCCTCTCTCACCACTCCTATTCAACATAGTGTTGGAAGTTCTGGCTAGAGCAATCAGGCAAGAGAAAGAAATCAAGGGTATTCAGTTAGGAAAAGAAGAAGTCAAATTGTCCCTCTTTGCAGATGACATGATTGTCTATTTAGAAAACCCCATTGTCTCAGCCCAAAATCTCCTTAAGCTGATAAGCAACTTCAGCAAAGTCTCAGGATACAAAATTAATGTGCAAAACTCACAAGCATTCGTATACACCAGTAACAGGCAAACAGAGAGCCAAATCAGGAATGAACTTCCATTCACAATTGCTTCAAAGAGAATAAAATACCTAGGAATCCAACTTACAAGGGATGTAAAGGACCTCTTCAAGGAGAACTACAAACCACTGCTCAGTGAAATAAAAGAGGACACAAACAAATGGAAGAACATACCATGCTCATGGATAGGAAGAATCAATATAGTGAAAATGGCCATACTGCTCAAGGTTATTTATAGATTCAATGCCATCCCCATCAAGCTACCAATGAGTTTCTTCACAGAATTGGAAAAAACTGCTTTAAAGTTCATATGGAACCAAAAAAGAGCCCGCATCTCCAAGACAATCCTAAGTCAAAAGAACAAAGCTGGAGGCATCACGCTACCTGACTTCAAACTGTACTACAATGCTACAGTAACCAAAACAGCATGGTACTGGTACCAAAACAGAGATATAGACCAATGGAACAGAACAGAGTCCTCAGAAATAATACCACACATCTAGAGCCATCTGATCTTTGACAAACCTGAGAGAAACAAGAAATGGGGAAAGGATTCCCTATTTAATAAACGGTGCTGGGAAAATTGGCTAGCCATAAGTAGAAAGCTGAAACTGGATCCTTTCCTTACTCCTTATATGAAAATTAATTCAAGATGGATTAGAGACTTAAATGTTAGACCTAATACCATAAATCCCTAGAGGAAAACCTAGGTAGTACCATTCAGGACATAGGCATGGGCAAAGACTTCATGTCTAAAACACCAAAAGCAACGGCAGCAAAAGCCAAAATTGACAAATGGGATCTCATTAAACTAAAGAGCTTCTGCACAGCAAAAGAAACTACCATCAGAGTGAACAGGCAACCTACAGAATGGGAGAAAATTTTTGCAATCTACTCATCAGACAAAGGGCTAATATCCAGAACCTACAAAGAACTCAAACAAATTTACAAGAAAAAAACAAACAACCCCATCAAAAAGTGGGCAAAGGATATGAACAGACATTTCTCAAAAGAAGACATTCATACAGCCAACAGACACATGAAAAAATGCTCATCATCACTCGCCATCAGAGAAATGCACATCTAAACCACAATGAGATACCATCTCACACCAGTTAGAATGGCAATCATTAAAAAGTCAGGAAACAACAGGTGCTGGAGAGGATGTGGAGAAATAGGAACACTTTTACACTGTTGGTGGGATTGTAAACTAGTTCAACCATTATGGAAAACAGTATGGCGATTCCTCAAGGATCTAGAACTAGATGTACCATATAACCCAGCCATCCCATTACTGGGTATATACCCAAAGGAGTATAAATCATGCTGCTATAAAGACACATGCACACGTATGTTCATTGCGGCACTATTCACAATAGCAAAGACTTGGAATCAACCCAAATGTCCATCAGTGACAGACTGGATTAAGAAAATGTGGCACATATACACCATGGAATACTATGCAGCCATAAAAAAGGATGAGTTTGTGTCCTTTGTAGGGACATGGATGCAGCTGGAAACCATCATTCTTAGCAAACTATCACAAGAACAGAAAACCAAACACCACATGTTCTCACTCATAGGTGGGAACTGAACAATGAGATCACTTGGACTCGGGAAGGGGAACATCACACACTGGGGCCTATCATGGGGGGGGGCAGGGGGGAGGGATTGCATTGGGAGTTATACCTGATGTAAATGACGAGTTGATGGGTGCTGACGAGTTGATGGGTGCAGCACAGCAACATGGCACAAGTATACATATGTAACAAACCTGCACATTATGCACATGTACCCTAGAACTTAAAGTATAATAATAATAATAAATAAATTAAAAAAAAAGAAGAAATACCTGGGAGCTTTTAAATTAGGAGTGTAGGACTCTTTCAGTCTGTCTCCAATTTCTTTCTTATGAACTCTGATTACTGATCCCACCTCTGGAAATTTAACGTAATGTCAGCCAGACAAATAAAATAAATTCTTCTTTACACGTGATTGTTGAAGTTTTAAATTAGACAATGTATATAAAGTTCCACAATATATGTGTGTGTATATATACTATATATATATATATATAATGTATATAAGTTCCACAATAGTATTCTAATATTGATATTGATGTCAACTTTGTAAGAAATCTATTTGGTCCCTACACTTGATTTTGTGGCAGTTAAATCTGAGTAGAGAGTGAAACAACAGCAGATGTGTAGCAGTGTTGTCTAATAGTATTTTCTGTAATGATGAAAATGTTCTGTATCTGTGCTGTTCAATTGGGTGGTCATTATCACATGTGAGTACTGAGCACTTGAAATGTGGCTAGTTTGACTGAGAAATATAATTTTTAATTTAATTAAAATTTATTAATTTAAATTCAAATATCTATAGCCACATGTGACCAGTGGCTACCATGCTGGATGACACAGCCTTAAGGGACTAAGTTTTCCTTGCTAAAGTAGTTTCAAATTAGGCTTTATCTTTCTTTACACCACAGGCCACTTGGGAATCTGGTGAAACCTGTTAGACAATCTCTTTTAAATCATTTTTTCCTTTTTTTTTAGAACAGCTTCATTGATATTTAATTCATATACCATACAACTTATAATTCAATGGTTTTAGTATATTCACATGAAGTATAGTCACATTTAGCACAGACATGTGCAACCATTACTAAAGTCAATTTTAGAATATTTTTACCATCTCAGGAAGAAACCCCATATTTAGCTATCATTCTCCTATCCTCCTGCTCCTGCCCCTAGCCTTAAGCAAAGACTCATCTACTTTCTGTCTCTATAGATTTTCCTATTCCAAATTTTCATATTGTTATAGGTTAGGTTGTGTTGCTCCAAAAGATATGATGAAGTCCTAACCCCCAGTACCTCAGAATGTGACCTTATTTGGAAATAGAGTTGCTGCAAATGTAATGAGTTCAGATGCGGTCATACTGGAGCAAGATGGGTCCCTAATCCAATATGACTGGTGTCCTTACAAAAAGAGAAGATGTGCAGAGACAGACGCATGCAGACAGAAGATGTGTAGACACAAGAAGGCCATGTGTCCATTGAGGTAGAGATTGAAGTGATGCAAACCAAAGGCTGTCAAAAATTTCTAGCAAACATCAAAAACTAGATGAGGCAAGGAAAGATTGATTCTCCCCTACAGATTTCAGAGGGAGTATCACTCTGCTGATACCTTGATTACAGGTTTCTAGCTTCCAGAAGTGTGGGACAATACATTTTTGTTGTTTTAAGCCACCTGGTTTGTTGTCATTTTAGTGCAGGCAAAGGAAGTTAATAGAAATGTGAGTGTAATCATATATTATATGGCTTTTTGTGACTGGCTTCTCTCACTTATTATAATGTTTTCAATGTCCATCCATGTTGCACTGATGAAAGATATAAACGTTATTCATTTCCTGAAGGAGAGGTACTTCATTGTTTTCTATAACTGAATAATATTCTGTTGTATGGATGTAGTTCATTTTTTATCCATTTGTCCATTAATGAACATTTCAGTTGTTGCCACTTTGCAGCTCCTGTGAGTAATGCTGCTGTAATGTACTTTTCTGTACAAGTTTTTGCGTGAACATATGTTTTCATTTAACATGAGTATATACTTTGCAGTGGAAGTGTCGGGTCATTTGGTAAGTCTACATTTAATTGAGGAACTGCCAGACTGTTTTCCCAAGTAGCTTCACCATTTTACATACCCATCAGCAGGGTTATGAGGGTTATATTTTCTCCACGTCGTTACCAACCCTTGTTGACTAGCCATCCTAGTTGTTGTTAAATGATATCTCATTGTGATTTTCATTTGCATTTCCCTAAACACATTTCTTGAGCTTTTTGGCCATTTGTATATAATTTTTGGAAAAAAATCTCTATTCAGAACCTTTGTTCATTTTTTAAAAATTATTTTTAATTTTTCTGAGTCCATGGTGAGTGTCTATACTTATGGGGTACATGAGATATTTTGATACAGGCATGCAATGTGTGATAATCATATCATGGAAAATAGGGTATCCATCCCCTCAATCATTTATCCTTTCTGTTATAAACAGTCCAATTATATTCTTACAGTTATTTTTAAATGTACAATTACTTTTTTAAATTTTACTTTAAGTTCTGGGATACATGTGCTGAATGTGTGTGTTTGTTACATATGTATACATGTACCATTGTGGTTTGCTGCACCTATCAACCCATCAACTAGGTTTTAAGTCCCGCATGCATTATGTATTGGTCCCAGTGCTTTCCCTCCCCTTTAACCCCACCCCCCGACAGGCCCTGGTGTATGATGTTCCCCTCCCTGTGTCCATGTGTTCTTATTTTTCAGCTCTCACTTATAAGTGAGAACGTGCAGTGTTTGGTCTTCTGTTCCTGTGTTAGTTTGCTGAGGATGATGGTTTCCAGCTTCATCCATGTCCCTGCAAAGGAGATGAACTCATTCTTTTTTTATGGCTGCATAGTATTCCATGGTGTATATGTGCCACATTTTCTTTATCCAGTCTATCATTGATGGGCATTTGGGTTGGTCCCAGGTCTTTGCTATTGTAAATACTGCTGCAATAAACATATGTGTGCATGTGTCTTTAGACAGAAATGGGATTGCTGGGTCAAATGGTATTTCTGGTTCTAGATCCTTGAGGAATCACCACACTGTATTCCACAATGATTGAACTAATTTACACTCCCACCAACAGTGTAAAAGCATTCCTATTTCTCCACATCCTCGCCAGCATCTGTTGTTTCCAGATTTTTTAATCATTGCCATTCTAGCTGACATGAGATAGTATCTCATTGTAGTTTTGATTTGCATTTCTCTAATGAGCAGTGATGATAAGCTTTTGTCATATGTTTGTTGGTCGCATAAGTGTCTTCTTTTGAGAAGTGTCTGTTCATATCCTTTGCCCACTTTTTGATTTTTTTTTAATTATTATACTTAAAGTTCTAGGATACATGTGCAGAACGTGCAGGTTTGTTACATAGGTATACCCATGCCATGGTGGTTTGCTGCACCCATCAACCCATCATCTACATTAGGCATTTCTCCTAATGCTATTCCTCCCCTGGCCTGACACCCCCTGAGAAGTCCCAGTGTGTGATGTTCCCCTCCCTGCCTCCAGGTATTCTCATTGTTCAACTCCCACTTATGAGTGAGAACATTCTGTGTTTGGTTTTCTGTTCATGTGTTAGTTTGTTGAGAATAATGGTTTCCAGCTTCATCCATGTCCCAGCAAAGAACAGGAATTCATCCCTTTTTATGGCTGCGTAGTATTCCATTGTATATATGTGCCACATTTTCTTTATCCAGTCTATCATTGATGGGCATTTGGGTTGGTACCAAGTCTTTGCTATTGTGAACATTGCTGCAAAAAGATACGTGTGTGTGTCTTATAGTAGAATGATTTATAATCCTTTGGTTATATACCCAGTAATGAGATTGCTGGGTCAAATGGTATTTCCGGTTCTAGATCCTTGAGGAATTGCTACACTGTCTTCCACAATGGTTGCACTAATTTATACTCCCACCAACAGTGTAAAACTATTCCTATTTCTTCACATTCTCTCCAGCTTCTGTTGTTACCTGGTTGGTTGTTTTTACTTGTAAATTTGTTTAAGTACCTTGTAGATTCTGGATATTAGACATTTGTCAGTTGGATAGATTGCAAAAATTTTCTCCCATTCTGTAGGTTGCTTGCTCACTCTCATGATATTTTCTTTTGCTAAGCAGAAGATCTTTACTTTAATTAGATCCCATTTGTCAATTTTGGATTTTGTTGCAATTGCGTTTGGTGTTTTAGTCATAAATTCTTTGCCCATGCATATGTTCTGAATGTTATTGCCTAGGTTTTCTTCAAGGGTTTTTATCATTTTAGGGTTTACATGTAAGTTTTTAATCCATCTTGAGTTAATTTTTGTATAAGGTGCTAAAGAGGATTCCACTTTCTGTTTTCTGCATATGGCTAGCCAGGTTTCCCAGCATCATCTGTTAAATAGGGAATCCTTTCCCCATTTCTTGTTGTTGTCAGGTTTGCTAAAGATCACAAGGTTGTAGATGTATGGCATTATTTCTGGGGCTTCTGTTCTGATCCATTGGACTATATATCTGTTTTTGTATTAATAACATGCTATTTTGGTTACTGTGGCTTTGTAGTATAGTTTGAAGTCCGATAGTGTGATGTCTCCAGCTTTGTTCCTTTGGCTTAGGATTGTCTTGGCTATACGGGCTCTTTTTTGGTTCCATATGAAATTAAAATCAGTTTTTTCTAGTTCTGTAAAGAAAGCCAATGGTAGCTTGATGGGAATAGCATTGAATCTACAAATTACCTAGGGTAGTATGGCCATTTTCAAGATATTGATTCTTCCTGTCTTTGGGGATGGAATGTTTTACCATTTATTTGTGTCCTCTCTTATTTTCTTGAGTAGTGGTTTGTAGTTCTCCTTGAAAAGTTCCTTCATATCACTTGTAAGTTGTATTCCTGGGTATTTTATTCTCTTTATAGCAATTGTGAATGGGCGTTCACTCATGATTTGGCTCTCTGTTTGTCTGTTATTGGTGTATAGGACTGCTTGTGATTTTTGCACATTGATTTTCTAACCTGAGACGTTGCCAAAGTTGCTTATCAGCTTCAGGAGAATTTGCGCTGAGACAATGGGGTTTTCTAAATATACAGTCTTGTGATCTGCAAACAGAGACAATTTGACTTCCTGTTTTCCTATTTGAATGCCCTTTATTTCTTTCTGTTACTCTGGCCAGAACTTCCAATACTATGTTGAATAGGAGTGGTGAGAGAAGGCATCCTTGTCTTGTGTCAGTTTTCAAAGGGAATACTTCCTGCTTTTGCCCATTCAGTATATTGGCTGTGGGTTTGTAATAAAGAGCTCATTATTTTGAGGTGTGTTCCATTAATACCTAATGTATTAAGAATTTTTAGCATGAAGGAGTTTTGAATGTTATCAAAGGCATTTTCTGCATCTATTGACATAATCATGTGAATTTTGTCATTGGTTTTATTTCTGCGAAGGATTACATTTATTGATTTGTGTATGTTGAACCAGCATTGCATCCCAGGGATGAAGCTGACTTGATCATGGTGGATAAGCTTTTTGATGTGCTGCTGGATTTGGCTTGCCAGTATTTTATTGAGAATTTCTGCATTGATGTTCATGAGTAATTTGGGCCTGAAATTTCCTTTTTATTGTTTGTCTCTGCCAGGTTTTGGTATCAGGATAATGAGTTATGGAGGAGTCCCTCTTTTTCTATTGTTTGGAATAGTTTCAGAAGGAATGGCACCAGCTCCTCTTTGTATATCTGGTAGAATTCAGCTGTGAGTCCATCTGCTCCTGGGCTTTTTTTTGGTTGGTAAGCTATTAATTACTGCCTAAATTTCAGAACATGTTATTGGTCTTTTCAAGCATTTAATTTCTTTCTGGTTTAGTCTTGGGAGGGTGTATGTGTCCAGGAATTTATCCATTTCTTTTAGATTTTCTAGTTCATTTGTGTAGAGATGTTTATATTATTCTCAATGGTAGTTTGTATTTCTGTAAGATCAGTGGTGATATCCCCTTTATCATTTTTTATTGTGTCTATTTGATTCTTCTCTGTTTTATTCTTTTTTTTTTTTTTTTTTTTAATTTATTTATTATTATTATACTGTAAGTTGTAGGGTACATGTGCATAACATGCAGGTTTGTTACATATGTATACTTGTGCCTTGTTGGTGTGCTGCACCCATCAACTCGTCATTTACATCAGGTATAACTCCCAATGCAATCCCTCCCCCCGCCCCCCTCCCCATGATAGGCCCCGGTGTGTGATGTTCCCCTTCCCGAGTCCAAGTGATCTCATTGTTCAGTTATTCTTTATTAGTCTGGCTAGTGGTCTATCTATTGTGTTAATCTTGTCAAAAAACCAGGTCCTGAATTCATTGACGTTTTCAAAGAGTTTTTCATGTCTCTATCTCTTTCAGTTCTGCTCTGATCTTAGTGATTTCTTGTCTTCTGTTGGCTTTTGAATTTGTTTGCTCTTGCTTCTCTAGTTCTTTTAATTGTGATGTTAGGTTGTCAATTTTAGATCTTTCCCACTTTCTGATGTGGGCATTTAGTGCTATAAATTTCCCTCTAAGCACTGCTTTGGCTGTGTCCCAGAAAGTCTGGTACATTGTCTCTTTGTTCTCATTGGTTTCAAAAAACTTTGTTATTTCTCCCTTAATTTTGTTATTTACCCAGTAGTTATTCAGAACAAGGTTGTTCAGTTTCCATGTAGTTGTGTGGTTTGAGTGAGTTTCTAAATTCTGAGTTATAATTTTATTGCACTGTGATCTGAGAGGCTGTTTGTTATGATTTCCATTCTTTTGCATTTGCTGACAAGTGTTTTGCTTCCAATTATGTGGTCGACTTTAGAATAAGTGCTATGTGGTGCTGAGAAGAATATATATTCTGTTGATTTGGGGTGGAGAGTTCTGTAGATATCTGTTAGGTCCTCTTGGTCCAGAGCTGAGTTCAAGTCCTGAATATCCTTGTTAATTTTCTGTCTCCTTGATCTGTCTAATATTGACTTGACAGTAGGGTGTTAAAGCCTCCCTTTATTATTGTGTGGGAGTCTAAGTCCCTTTGTAGGTCTCCAAGAACTTGCTTTATGAATCTGGTTGCTCCTGTGTTGGGTGAATATATATTTAGGATAGTTAGCTCTTTGTACTGCATTAATCCCTCTACCATTATATAATGCCCTTCTTTGTCTTTTTTGATCTTTGCTGGTTTAAAGTCTGTTTTATCAGAGACTAGGATTGCAACCTCTGCTTTTTTTTTTTTTTTTTGTTTTTTTTTTTTTTTTTTTTTTTTTTTTGCTTTCCATTTGCTTGGTAAATATTCCTCCATTCTTTTATTTTGAGCCTATGTGTGTCTTGGCATGTGAGATGGGTCTCCTGAATACAGCACACCAATTGGTCTTTACTTTTTATCCAGTTTGCCAGTCTATGTCTTTTAATTGGGGCATTTATTTAGCCCATTTACATTTAAGGTTAATATTGTTAATGCTTGAATTTGATACTGTCTTCATGATTCTAGATGGTTATTTTGCACATTAATTGATGCGGTTTCTTCATAGTGTCATTGGTCTTTATATTTTGGTGTGTTTTTGCAGTGGCTGATACCCGTTTTTCCTTTCCATATTTTGTGCTTTCTTCAGGAGCTCTTGAAAGACAGGCCTGCTGGTGACGAAATCCCTCAGTGTTTGCTTGTCTGTAAAGGATTTTATTTGTCCTTCACTTATGAAGCTTAGTTTGGCTGGATATTAAATTCTAGATTGAAAATTCTTTTCTTTAAGAATGTTGACTATTTCCCCCCAACACCCACTCTTCTGGCTTATAGGTTTTCTGCTGACAGATCTGCTGTTAGTCTGATGGGCTTCCCTTTGTAGGTAACCTGACATGTCTCTCTGACTGCCCTTAACATTTTTCCTTCGTTTCAACCTTGGAGAATCTGACCATTATGTGTCTTGGGGTAGCACTTCTCAAGAAGTATCTTAGTGGTGTTCTATTTCCTGAATTTGAATGTTGGCCTGTCTTGCTAGGTTGGGGAAGTTCTCCTGGATAATAACCTGAAGTGTGTTTTCCAACTTGGTTCCATTCTCCCCATCACTTTCAGGGACCCCAATCAAGGTTTGGTCTTTTCACTTAGTCCCATATTTTTTGGAGACTTTATTTGTTCCTTTTCAGTCTCTTTTTCTCTAATCTTGTCTTTACACCTCATTTCAGTAATTTGATCTTCAGTCTCTGATATTCTTTCTTCTGCTTGATTGATTTGACTGTTGATACTTGTGTATCCTTCACGAAGTTTTCATGCTGTTTTTCAGCTCCATCAGGTCATTTATGTTCTAAACTGGTTATTCTAGTTAGCAGTTCCTGTAGTCTTTTGTCAAGGATCTTAGCTTCCTTGCATTGGGTTAGAACACGCTCCTTTAGCTCAGAGGAGTTTGTTATTACCCATCTTCTGAAGCCTACTTCTGTCAGTTCGTCAAACTCATTCTCTGTCCAATTTTGTGTCCTTGTTGGAGAACAGTTGCGATCATTTGGAGAAGTGGCCTTCGGGTTTTTGGAATTTTCAGCATTTTTGTGCTGGTTTTTCCTCATCTTCATGGATTTATCTATCTTTGATCTGTGAGGTTGATGACCTTTTGATGGGGTTTATGAGTGGGGGGTTCTTTCTTGTTGATGTTGATGTTATTGCTTTCTGTTTGTTAGTTTTTCTTGTAACAGTCAGTCCCTTCTTCTGCAGGTCTGCTGCAGTTTGCTGGAGGTCGACTCCAGACCCTATTTGCCTGGATATCACCAGTGGAGGCTGCAGAATATCAAAGATTCCCACCTGTTCCTTCCTCTGGAATCTTTGTCCCAGAGGGGCACCAACCTGATGCCAACCAGAGCTCTCCTGATTAGGTTTCTGTCAACCCCTTTTGGGAGGTCTCTCCCAGTCAGGAAACACAGGGGTCAGGGACCCACTTGAGGAGGCAGTCTGTTCCTTAGCAGAGCTCTAGTGCTGTGCTGGTTGGACCCTCCTTTTCAGGATCTGCTGCTATCTTCAGAGTTGGCAGGCAGGAACATTTAAGTCCACTGACAATACACCCACAGCAGCCCCTTTCCCCAGGTGCTCTGTCCCAGTGAGATGCGAGTTTTATCTATAAGCCCTTGACTGGGGCTGCTGCCTTTCTTTCAGAGATGCCCTGCCCAGTGAAGAGGAATCTAGAGAGTCAGTCTGGCCACAGCCACTTTGCCACACTATGTTCAGTTCTGCCCAGTCCTTAGTACTGTGAGGGGAAAACCGCCTATACAAGTCTTAGTAATAGCAGACACCCCTCCCCACACCAAGCTCAGTTATCCCAGGTCTACTTCAGACTACTGTGCTGGCAGCGAGAATTTCAAGCCAGTGGTCCTTAGCTTGCTGGATTCTGTGGGAATGGGACCCACTGAGCAAGACCACTTGGCTCCCTGGCTTCAGTCCCCTTTCTAGGGGAGTGAACGGATCTGTCTCACTGGGGTTTCAGGCATCACTGTGGTATGAAAACAAAAATCTCCTGCAGCTAGCTCATTGTCTGTCTGAACAACTGCCCAGTTTTGTGCTCGAAACCCAGGGCCCTGGTGCTATATGCACATGAGGGGATCTCCTGGTCTGCAGATTGCAAAAACCATGGGAAAAACAATATCTGGGCTGGATAGCACAGTCCCTCATGGCTTCTCTTGGCTGGGAAAGGCAGGTTCCCCGACTCCTTGCACTTCCTGGGTGAGGCGACACCCTACCCTGCTTCTGCTCATCCTCCATGGGCTGTACCCACTGCCTAATCAGTCCCAATGAGATAAACAGGGTACCTCAGTTAGAAATGCAGAAATCACTCACTTTTTGTGTTGGTCTCCCTGGGAGAGGCAGCTTGGAGCTGTTCCTATCTGGCCATCTTGCCAGCCGGCCCACAATTACATTATTTTGACTATAGTTACTCTGTTGTACTATCAAATGCTAAGTCTTATTCAGTCTTTTTATTTTTTGTGTCTATTAACCTTTGATACCACCCTTCCACCATGCTGCTATGTATTTTTTTGCTATTATTTAGAAATTTCAATAAGTTTTAGGGGTGTTTGCTTACACGGATAAGTTCTTTGGTGGTAATTTCTGATATTTTGGTGCACCCATCACCCAAGCAGTGTACACTGTACCCAATGTGTAGTCTCTTATCCCTCACCCCCCTCCCACCCTTTCCCCTAAGTCGCAAACTCCATTGTATCATCCTTTTTTTGTTTGTTTTGTTTTGTTTTGTTTTTTTTGAGATGTCACCCAGGCTGGAGTGCAGTGGTACTATCTTGGCTCACTAAGCTCTGCCTCCCAGGTTCATGCCATTCTCCTGCCTCAGCCTCCCGAGTAGCTGGGACTACAGGGGCCCGCCACCACGCCTGGCCAATTTTTTGTATTTTTAGCAGAGACGGGGTTTCACCATGTGTTAACCAGGATGGTCTCGATCTCCTGACCTTGTGATCTGCCTGCCTCAGCCTCCCAAAGTGCTGGGATTACAGGCATGAGCCACCATATCTGACCTCATTGTATCATTCTTATGCCTTTGCATGTGCATAGCTTAGCTCCCACATATAAGTGAGAACATACGATGTTTGGTTTTCCATTCTTGAGTTACTTCACTTAAAATAGTAGTCTCTGATTCCATCCAGGTTGCTGCAAATGCCATTATTTTGTTCCTTTTTATGGCTGAGTATTATTACATGGTGTATATATGTACCACATTTTTCTTATCCACTTGTTTGTTGATGCGCAGTTAGGTTGTTTCTAATCTTTACAATTGTGAATTATGCTGCTATAAACATGCACATGCAAGTATCTTTTTCATATAATGACTTCTTTTCTTCTAGATAGATACCCAGTAGTGGGACTGCTGGATCAAATGGTAGGTCTACTTTTAGTTCTTTAAGGAATCTACACACTGTTTTCCATAATGGTTACATTAGGTTACATTCCCACCAGCAGTGCAAAAAGGTTCCCTTTGACATCCATGCCAACATCTGTTTTTTTGTTTTTTTTTTTCTCCTGGCCATTCTTACAGGAGTAATGTGGTGTCACATTGTGGTTTTGAATTGCATTTACCTGATCATTAGTGATGCTGAGCATTTTTCCATATGTTTGTTGGTCATTTGTATATTTTCTTTTGAGAATTGTCTATTCATGTCCTTAGTCCACTTTTTGATGGGATTGTTCATTTCTTTCTTGCAGATTTGCTTGAGTTTCTTGCAGATTCTGGATATTAGTCCTTTGTCAAATGTGTAGATGGCAAAGATTCTCTCCCAGTCTGTGGGTCATCTGTTTACTCTGCTGATTATTTCTTTTGCTGTGCAGAAGGTTCTTAGTTTAATTAAGTCATATCTATTTACATTTGTTTTTGTTGCATTTGCTTTGGGGTTCTTGGTCATGAAGTTTTGCCTAAGCCAATGTCTAGCAGGTTTTTTTTCTGATGTTATTTTATAGAATTTTTATGGTTTCAAGTCTTAGATTTAAGTATTTGATCCATCTTGAATTGATTTTTGTATAAGGTTAGAGATGAAGATCCAGTTTTATTCTTCTACATGTGGCTTGCCAATTATTCATGCACCATTTGTTAAATAGGTTGTCATTTCCCCACTTTATGCTTTTGTTTGCTTTGTCGAACATCAGTTGACTGTAAGTATTTGGGTTTATTTCTGGGTTCTCTATTCTGTTCCATTGGTCAATGTTTCTGTTTTTATACCAGTACCATGTTGTTTTGGTGACTATGGCCTTATAGTATAGTTTGAAGTTGGGTAATGTGATACCTCCAGGTCTGTTCTTTTTTCTTATTCTTGTTTTGGCTATGTAGGGTCTTCTTTGGTTACATATGAATTTTAAGATTGTGTTTTCTAGTTCTGTGAACAATAATAGTGGTATTTTTGTGGGAACTGCATTGAATTTGTAGATTGCTTTTGGCAGTATGATCATTTTTCACATTACTGATTCTATCCATCCATGAGCATGGAATATGTTTCCCTTTGTTTGTGTCATCAAAGGAAAGCCCAAGACCTGACTGAATTAGTGTTGAATTCTACCAAATATTTAAGGATGAATAAATAGCAATTCTTCCCAAATTCTTTTTAAAAATTGAAGAAATGGAAACATTTTCCAACTCATTTTATGAGGCCAGCATTAGCCTGATACCAAAGACAGACGAGGATACCATAGGAAAAGTAAACTACAGAACAATATTTCTGCTGAACATAGATGCAAAAATTCTCAATAAAATACTAGAAAACCTAATTAAACAAGACATTACAAGGATAATTCACCATGATCAAGTGTGATTCATCCCTGGGATGGAAAAATAGTTCAATATGTGCAAATTAATAAATGTGATATAGCACATCAATGGAATGAAGGATAAAAATGACATGACCATCTCAATAGATGCAAAGAAAACATTTGACAAAAGTCAACATTCTTTCATTAGAACAAGCCTCAAAATTAGGTGTAGAAGGAATGTATCTCAATATGATAAAGGCCATATATGAGGGGTCTTCAAAAAGTTTATTAAAAATGCATATTATGAAATAATTATGCATGGATTTCAAAACTCATTTGCACCAAAGTAAACTCTAACTTGCTATAAAATATCTGAACAGGATCTAGCTTGAGATATTAAGAAGAATAAAATATCAGTTTGAAAAAAACCTCCATCGAAGCAACATGAATTCTACTAAAACTGAAGCAAAAAGAAATATTAAATTTATAGTGAAGGTTGGGTGGCAGAATGGTGAAATAATTTATGTTTTATAAAAAGCTTATGGAGACAGTGCCCCAAAGAAATGAGAAGCTTACAAATGGATGATTTGTTTTAAGAAAGGAGCACATGATGCTGAAGAGGAAGTCCATATTTGCAGATCCTCCAACATCAATTTTTGAGGAAAATATCTTGCTTATGCCCTAATTGAAGAAGACTGAGAATTAGCAGTAGAAACAATAGCCAACACCATAGATAGCTCAACAGGTTCAGATGAGACAATTCTGACTGAAGAATTAAGGTTGAGCAAACTTTCCGTTTAATGGGTCCCAAAACCATTGCACCCAGAAAGAAAGAACCAACCCAAATGCCCATCAATGTTAGACTGGATAAAGAAAATGTGGTACATACACACCATGAAATATTATGCATCCATTAAAAATGAAATTATGTCCTTTGCAGTAACATGGATAGAACTGAAGATCATTATTCTTAGCAAACTAATGCAGGGACAGAAAGTCAAATACCACATGTTCTTGTTTATACATGGGAGCTAAATGATGAGAATGTATGGACTATACAAATACATGGAAATTAAACAATATATCCTGAATGACCTGTGGGTCAATGAAACTAAGAAAGACATTGAAACTTTCTTGAAATAAATAATAGTGAAAACACAACATGCCAAAACCTATGGGATACAGCAAAAGCAGTACTAAGAGAGATGTTTATAGTTATATGTGCCTAAATCAAAAAAAGAGAAAACACTTCAAATAAAAAATCTAATGATGCATCTTAAAGAACTAGAAAAGCAGGAACAAAGCTAACTCAAATTTAGCAGAAGAGAAGAAATAATTAAGATCAGAGAAGAAATAAATAAAATTGAAAGAAAAAATACAAAGATAAATGAAACAAAAAGTTGGCTTTTTGAGAATTTAGTCAAAACTGACAAACTTTTAGCCAGACCGTATTGGTCCATTCTCACATTGCTATAAAGAAATGCCTGCAACTGGCAAATTTATAAGGAAAAGAAGTTTAATTGGCTCATGGTTCCACAGGCTGTACAGGAAGCATAATGCTGGCATCTGCTTAGCTTCTTGGGAGGTCTCAGAAAACTTACAATCAGGGCAGAAGATGAAGGGGAAAAAGACCAATCTTACCTGGCTTGAGTAGGAGGGTTGGGGTTGCCACACACTTTTTAAAAACCAGATCTTGGGAGAACTCTATTATGAGAACAGCACCAAAGGAGGAAATCAACACCCATGATCCAATTACCTTTGATCAGGCTCCACCTCCAACACTGGGGTTATAAATTCACATGAGATTTGGGTGGGGACACAGATCCAAACCATACCACAGATGAACTAACAAAAAAGAGAGAAAATCCAAATAAATGAAATCAGAAATGAAAAAGGAGACATTACAACAGATAGTGCAGAAATTCAAAGTATCATTAGTGGTTACCATGAGCAACCATAAGCCAATAAATTAGAAAATCTAGAATAAATTGACAAATTCCTAGATATGTACAATCTACCAATATTGAACCAGGAAGAAATTTAAAACCTGAGTACACCAATTACAATTAACAAGATTTAAGCCATAATAAAAAGTCTCCCAGTAAAGAAAAGTCTGGTACCTCATGACTTCACTGCCAAATTCTACCAAAAATTTAAGGAAGAGATGATATCAATCCTACTAAAACAATTTTTAAAAATGGTCTAGGAGGAAATAATTCAAAACCCACTTTACAAGACCAGTATTATCCTAATACCAAAACCAGACAAAGACACATCAAAAAAAAAAAAGAAAGAGAAAAGAAAAAACCTACAGGCCTATATCTGTCCTGAATATTGATGCAAAAATTTGTGACACAATACTATCAAACTAAATTCAGTACTACATTAAAAAAAGCATTCATCATGACCAAGTGGGATTTATCCCTGGGATGCAAGGATGGTTCAACACACCCAAATCCATCAATGTGATACATCATGCCAACACAATGAAAAATAAAAACCATATAAACTTTTAAACTGATGCTGGAAAAGTATTTGATAAAAATTCAACATCAGTTCATGGTTTAAAAAAATCCCTCAATAAACTACATATGGAAGGAACATAACTCAACATAATAAAATCATTTATGACACACCCACAGCCAGTATCATTCAGAATGGGGAAAAACTGAAAGCCTTTTCTCTAAGATCTCGAACAAGATGAGGATGCCCACTTTCCTAATAGTTATTCAACATAGAACTGGAAGGCCTAGCAATTATACAAGAGAAAAAATAAAGACCATCCAAATTGGAATACAAGAAGTGAAATTATCCTTCTTTGCAGATGATGTAGTCTTATATTTTGAAAAACTAAAGACCTGTTTATTAGAACAATTTGTTTATTAGAACTGATAAACAAATTCAGTGTAGTTGCAGGATAGAAAATCAACATAAAAAATCAGTAACATTTCTGTATTTCAACAGTGATCAGTCTGAAAAAGAAATAAAAAATGTAATCCCATATACAATAGCCATAAATAAAATTAAATACCTAGGAATTAACTTAACCAAAGAAGTAAAAGATCTCTTTAAGGAAAACTGTAAAACACTGATGAAAGAAATTAAAGAGGACACCAAAAATGAAAAAGTGTTCCATGTTCATGGATTGGCAGCATCAACATTTTTTAAATGTCCATACTGCCCAAAGCTATCTACAGATTCAATGCAATCCCTATCAAAATACCAATGACATACTTCACAGAAATAGAAAAAACAATCCTAAAATTTATATGGAACCAAAAAGACCCAGAATAACCGAAGATATAATAAGCAAAAAGAACAAAACTGAAGGAATCACAGTACCTGACTTCAAATTATACCATACTACAGAGTTTTGGTAACCAAAACAGCATGGTACTGGCATAGAAACAGATACATAGACCAATTAAACAGAATAGAGAACTCAGAAAAAAATCCACACACCTATAATGAACTCATTTTGACAAGAACATATACTGGGGAAAACACAGTCTCTTCCATAAACGGTGCTGGGAAAACCAGATATTCTTATGCAGAAGAATGAAACTAGATCCCTACTTCTTGCTTTTTGTATATCCAATCCATGTTGATAGGATATACAAAAATCCAATCAAAATGGATTAAAGACTTAAATCTAAGACCTCAGACTATGAAACCACTACAATAAAACATTGGGGAAAATCTCCAGGTCATTAGTCTGGGCAAAAATTTCTTGAGCAATACCCCACAAGTAGAGGCAACCATAGGAAAAATGGACAAATGAGATCATATCAAGTAAAAAGCTTCTGCACAACAAAGAAAATACCAAAAATGTGAAGAGACAACCCACAGAATAGGAGCAAATATTTGCAAACTCTCCATCTGACAGGGAATTAACAACCAGAATATATAAGGAGCTCAAACAACTCTATAGGAAAAAATCTAATAATTCTATCAAAAATAGGCAAAAAATTTGAATAGATAGATATTTCTCAAAAATAGGCATACAAATGTCTAGCAAGCATATGAAAAGGTGCTCAACATCATTAATCATTAGAGAAATGCAAATCAAAACCACAATGAGTTATTATCTCTTCCCAGTTAAAATGACTTATACCCAAAAGACAGGCAATAGTAATGGAGTGAGGATGTGGAGAAAAGGGATCCCTCATCCACTGTTGGTGGGACTGTAAATTAGTACAACCCCTATAGAAAACAGTCTAGATGTTCCTCAAAAAACTACAAATAGAGCTATCATATGATCCAACAAGCCCAATATTGGGTATATACCTCCCAAAAAGAAAAACAGAATATTGAAGAGATAAATATACTCCCATGTTTGTTGCAGCACTTTTCACAGTAACTAAGATTTGAAAGCAACCTAAGTGTCCATCAACAGATGAATGGATAAAGAAAATGTGGTACATATACACAACGGAGTAGTATTCAGCCATAAAAAGGACATCCTGTCATTTGCAACAACAGGGGTAGAACTGAAGATTGTTATGTTAAGTGAAATAAGCAAGACACAGAAAGACAAACATCATGTGTTCTCACTTACTTATGGGATCTAAAAATCAAAACAACTGAACTTATGGCCGTAGAATAGAAGGATGGCTATCAGAGGCTGGGAAGGGAGCATTGGAATGGATGTGGGGAAGGTTAATGGCTATAAAAAGTAGTTAGAAATAATGAATAAGGCTTACTATTTGATAGTACAACAGGGTGACTATAGTCAATAATAACTTAATTGTACATTTTAAAACAACTAGAAGGAGTAATTTGATTTTTTATAACAGAAAGGATGAATACTTGAGGGAATGTTATACCCCTTTTTCCATGATAGGATTATTTCACATGGCATGACTGTATCAACACATCTCGTGTACCCCATAAATATATACACCTACTGTGTATCCACAAAAATTAAAAATCAAAAATCAAAAAAAGTTTTTTAAGAAAGAAATCCTGCCACTTGTGACAGCATATATAAAACTGGAGAACATTATGCTAAATGAAATAAGCCAGACAGAGAAAGACAAATACACTTTTCTATGGAATCAAAAAAATTCAAACTCATAGAAGCAGAGAGTAGAATGGTGATTTTCAGGGGCTGCAGGTATGGGGACAGGTTGGTTAAAGTGTACAAACTTTACTGTGTCAAGATGAATAAGTACCAGAAACCTAGTGTACAGCATGCTCAAAATTTGGTAAGAGAGTAGATCTGAAATATTCTCACCACAAAAAGGTAATTATGTGAGATGATGGATATGTTAATTAGCCTGACTGTGGCAATCATTTCACAATGTGTGTGTGTGTGTGTGTGTGTGTATATATGTGTATATATATATAAACATCACATTATACAGCTTAAACATATATACTTTTAATTTGTCAATCACATCTGAATAAAGCTGTGTGTAGGAAAAAGAAAAAAAAACTATCCTAGACTCATCTCACAAATTTGGAGCCCTGAATGGATCGAGCTGATATGCAAGTAGTCCAATTGTCTTCCAGAAATATATCCAGCAATCTTTAAACGAAGACAAGCAAATCCAGTGCTCAACAGTGTAACATCACAATTCCAGCCTCCAACAAAAATATTAGACATACAAAGTAGCTGGAAAATATAGGCATAACTATGAGAATAATCAGTCCATAGAAACAGACCTAGAAATGACAGATGTGATGGAATTAGAAGAGAATGAATGTAAAACCACTATTATAAATATGCTCAGTGGTTTAGAGAAACACATCAACATAATGAAAAAGCAAATGGAATTATTATATAGGAAACAAATGGAAACTCTATTGCTGAAATATGCAATATCTGAAAAGTTAAGTAGATGGGTAATAGCAGATTAGGTACCACAAAAGAAAAATAACAAACTCAAAGACATAGTAATAAAAACTTTTTTAAATGAAGCACAGAGAATAAAAGACTGCAATAGAATGAATCAAGGGAAGTTCATAGATGATTAGTTTGAAGGAGATTTGTAAACAAAGGGTAGAGTCGTTTTGATTATGAGAAAAAGTTCAATGTGATTAGAACATAGTGTGAAAAAAAGTGGTGGATGATGAGGTTGTAAAATTAGCTTAGGGTGTCCCAGAAAAGACTTGCATGCTCTGCTAAGGATTTTGAAACTTATACTATGGACAATGGATACATGACCTAAGCTTTTGGAGTGAGTGCTTGACGTAATCAGTTGTGATTTCAAAAAGTTAAATTTCGATTGATTATAAACAGGAGATATTGAAGTCAAAGAGATCATATGTTAGGCTTTTGGAGAAGTCAGGATGAAATAAGACAAGAGCCAAACTTGGACAATGGACAAAATGAAGGCAAATTCATAAAACTTTCAAATAGAACTGATACAATTTGATGCCAAGATTTTGAGGAGTACAGAAAGAAGAATGAGGAAGTAGAAGCAGAAGAGAATGGTTTTCAGGTTCCTGCTTTGAGCAAACAAGGGAGTACTGATACTCTTCTATGAGACAGAGTGCTGAATGAACACCAGTTTGGGGATACAGTTTTGGACTTGCTAACTTTGAAGTTTCTGTGGAACATCCAGGCAGAGGAAAGCCCTGGAGATAAGATGGATTGGGCATCATCCACGAACATATAGTGATACAGTGGTTGAAGGCATTGGATAAGATGATGAGGAGGTGGAAAATGTCTAGATTTATATGAGAAGACAAAGCAGAAAATATTGGTAACACCAACATGTAAGACAGATGAAGAAAGAAAAAAAAACTAGTCAGAGAAGTCAAAGAACTAAGAGAGATTAATATTGTGGAAACCAAGGAAGAGACTTTCCAGATGAGAGTGATAGTGTTAAATACTGCCAAAGGTCAAGTCATTTATCCCACTTGAGGAAGAGAGGTCAATTGATCAGGTTTAATTATTCATTAGTGCCTCTAGAGAGAATGGTTTCAGTAAAGGCAAAAGCAGACATTATATTGCAGTGGATGAATAACAAGTCAGAGACAAAGAAATAGAACCATTGAGGGCAAAGTGCTCTTTCAAGAAGTTTAGCTGTGGAGAATGTTAAAGAAATATGGTTACACGTTATAGCTTGAGGGAGAGGAACTCTTGAGGGTAGGTGATTTTTTTAAGATGCAGAGGATTTGATCATGTTTATAGGCAAATGAGAAAAAGCTAATGGAAAAAGAGGTGTTAAAGACATATAACTTGGTGAGGAGGGATAACTGATGGAGTAGTGACTCTTTGAAAGAAAATCACTAGTGGAATGATTTGTCTTGGAAAAACTAAGGACATCTGCTTCTCTAAGTCAAGAGAAAGGAACATAAGTACAGGAAAGTTAGTTCAAGGCACTACAAAATGGCCTTTAATTTCTCTGTAAAGGAAGCACGATAATCTACTGAGAAGTGTACATTTAGGAACTTTGAGAAGAGTGGAAGTAATTGCTGTGGAAAATATTAGTGACAAATGAAGAAAAGGAACCAATTGGAAAAAAGCAAAAGTTTGGTTAGCAATTTTGAGAGTACACATGAAGTTGAAAATATTAACCTTGGAAATGATGGTTATCAGTGTGCTTATGCAATTTTCTGCAGTAGCACTCTGAAACCCAGAACTAAAAGTAAATAAACGGATCTTTATATTCATCTGGTGTAGGAAAATTACAAAGCATGAGTGGTGGAAAGATAAGCAGATGAGGAAATAATAGGTGAGGGCATAATAAACTAGCCCCAGATTCACATCGAGCAACATGAAGCCAGCAGGGACCGAGAGAAGAGGGGCTTTGAAAACAGACAAGTGTCACGGATTAGGAATTTTCAATGATATTAAAGAACATATTTAGTGAGAGTAAGGAATTTTGAGAGGAGGAATATTAAGATGTTTTGATCAGAGAGTGGAATATTGGAATCAAAGTTTCTGGAGGTAAAATAGTTCTATAAGAGGACAAGATGTAGGATGCCATTATTTGGTTGCTAACATGGAGTAGAGGTGATATTTATTGGAGTTGAATGAGCTCAAGAAATTGTAAGCCTATGTTGCTGAAGTTATCTGGTGAATTAGTCAAGGTAATTAAGGCTAGCTATAGCAACAAAAAAACTCAGCTGATTAATACGCAAAGGTTTGCTTTTATGCTCATGCAGAATCAGGCTTCACTTGGTAGGGGTTGTCATCCATCCAGTAACTTAGGATCCAGACTTCTTCCATCTTGAAATTCTGGTAATTCAACCCATAGTTTGCAAGGTCACTGCAGCAGGGGAGGAGGAGACACGGAATAAATATACTGACTTTTAACTGCTTCAGCTTGGAAGTAGCATATGATATTTTAGTTCACAGTTCACTGGTCAGTACAATTTAAATGGTCTCATTCTAATTACAGGGACAACTAGGAAATATAAGGCAATCAGCGAACTGTTTGGTGAGTGTTAACTGTCTTTGCCACATTCCGGCAGGACTTGGGGTAGTGAGCAACATTGTGAGTCAAGTGTCAAAGTTCTGCATGAATATGTGTGTGGTCCATCTTGGAAGGAAGAAGAGGCAACCAAAAGGATGGGGAGGTGGTATATCCAGAATGGTTTTAAAAGATAAAACAATTTTGAGTAAGGGTTAAAGAAATACAATCTAGAAATTTCTATGGGGAATTTAAGAAAATGCTATCCTGTGTCCGGATCCCCCACTCTGGGTAGGGAAATAGTGTGGAAGAATATGGCTGGAAATGTGAACTGCTACTATACTGTGGTAAGAATTGAAACCAGATTAAATCTGTTGGCCTTTACCCTGGAAACAAAAGAATAAAATGACATGATAAAAGTATTGTAGGAAAATTATTTTGTCAATGGCATTCAGAATGCAATGAATGGGGTAGGTACTGGAGGTGAGAAAACAACTAAGAGGTATGAGCTACTGGGAGCCTGACTAATGGTGGTCACAGTGGGAATCCAATGTCACATGCAGGAGACACTAAGGGATAAAATTCAGCAAGCTTTTATAACAAACAGTTGCTGCATATTTTAATTGCCTCCAGCATAAATTCACAGAAGGACCAGAATGGCCTTGGGATGGGATGGGAGACAAAAGAGAAATAGATGAGATATGCCTAGAAGAGCTAACAAGGGTAGCCAGAAAGATTAAAGGTGAAACAAAGAAATAAAGAAAGAGTCTGCAGAAAAGGACCAACAGATTCCAGGCACACATGGCCTATAAGTTGGGAGACAAAAGGCAGTGGTGATTAGCAGCAGCTGAAGGTCACACACAGGGTCTTCTGGCATCTAAGCCAGTAGTTGGAAACCTTTCAGATTTGTCTTGCCAAGTCAGTATTTTTTCACTCTTAATTTCAGGATTTATATGCCTATAATATATATTTCCACTTAGAAACTTTCTGTACATCTAAAATCTTATTGCATATAAAATTATTTTTTGAAAGTTTAAAGATTAAGAAGCTGCATTTATTATATAATTATAAAGCAGATTTAATGAGATTCACTTATATCTTTTTCTGTTTTGACCTTTTTCAGTTACCCCAAGTTCCTGTGTATATTCGTATACTCAAAGCTATGGAGATATCTACCTCAAACTATTTGTGTCCCAGCCCCACTCTTACTAGGTCCAGAACTATTATTACCACCTGCTGATTACAGTGCAAGAAGCCTTAGATAGGGTCAAAGGGGACCAGAGCCCACTCTCTGCTGAGTCTGAAGCTGCTTGGCCAGAGACACAAATGGTAGAGGAAAGTGCAGAGTGTTGTGGGAACACAAAACAGGAAGTTCTGAAATGATTGTGTGATACAGGAAAAGGCCTCCATGAGATGTGAAGGGTAAGTAAGATATAGTGTGGAGGCTGAGAGCTGAAAGAAAATACATGATGTGTTTTAAAAACAGAACAAAATTCAGGGCAACTGGAGTATGGAGAACTGGAGGAGAGTGGTGTTAAGTGAGGCTGGAAAGGTGGGCAAGACTCAGAGCTTGAAGGGGAAGGCATAAAGAAGACATTCTTCTTAATGGTGTAAAATGCAAGCACAGCACTTTAAGTTATGTATTATTTGGGGCAATAATAAACCAGATACTGTTTTGAGGTTTTTTGTTTGTTTGTTTGTTTTCAGATATTAGCTCTTTTAGTTCCTATTCCTACTCTATGAGATAGATGATATCATTACTCCCATTCTGTAAATAAGAAAACTGGAGCATGAAGAGGTTAGGTAACTTGCCCAAGAAAATACTGCAGCAGAACTAGGACTCAGTTTCAAGGTGTCTGGCTCCAGAATTTGTGCTCTTGAGCAATCCACAATACTGCCTTATGCCAATATAATGTGTCTCCTTGGGACAAAAAAAATCTAGCTTTTCTTTATAATTGTTTGTGGCAATAATTTAGAGACAAATAAACTTTTCAGTATAAAGCCACTGGATCCCAGAATACTCCTTAGATGGCCAGAGGCCCAGGAAAATTCACCAAAAGGAGAAATGGTACACACACACACACAAATTAAATTTTCTTAAAAGTGATATTTGATTACTTCTGATCCTGGCAAAATGGAGTAGACTTACTTTACATTATTCCTTCCACTTAAGTACAAGTAAAAACCCTGAACATTATAAAGATATTTCTCTGTTGCGGGAAGTCAGGGACCCTGAATGGAGGGACCGTCTGAAGCTGCTGCAGAAGAACATAAATTGTGAAGATTTCATGGACATTTATTCATTCCCCAAAATAATGCTTTTATAATTTCTTACACCTGTCTTTAATCTCTTAATCCCATCATCTTTGTAAGCTGAGGATGAATGTTGCCTTAGGACCCTGTGATGACTGCTTTAACTGCACAAATTGTTTGTAGAGCATGTGTGTTTCAACAATATGAAATCTGGGTACCTTAAAGAACAGTATAACAGCGATTTTCAGGGAACAAGGGAGATAACCTTAAAGTCTGGCTGCCTGTGGGCAGGCAGGACAGAGCCATATTTCTCTTATTACCGAAAATGGGTAAGATAAATATTGCTGAACTCTTTCCCCAGTAAGGAATATTAGTAATCAACAGCCCTGGGAAAAGAATGCATTCCCAGGGTGGGGTCTCTAAAATGGCTGCCCTGGGAGTGTCTGCCTTATGCAGATGTAAATAAGGATGAAACACACCCTAGTCTCCTGCAGCACCCCCAGGCTTCCTAGGATTAGGAAATTCCAGCCTGGCAAATTACAGTCAGACCAGTTCTCTGCTCTTGAAACTTGTTTATCAATGACAATGCGTGCACAGCTGGACATGGAAGTTCATTAGTGATTCTAGTTTTGCCTGACCTTGTGACCTCATCTTGACCGCCTGCCTTGTGATCTTTTGTCACCCATGAAGCATGTGATCTCTGTGACCCACACCCTATTCATACACTCCCTCCCCTTTGAAAATTGCTATTAAAAATTTGCTGGTTTTATGGCTCAGGGAGCATCACGGAACCTGTTGACATATGATGTCTCCCCCAGACACCCAGCTTTAAAATTTCTCTCTTTTGTACTCTTTTCCTTTATTTCTCAGACCAGCCAATACTTAGGAAAATAGAAAAGAACCCACGTTGAATATCAGAGGTGGGGTTCCCATGACATCTCTCTACTTACCATGGGGTTATGTTCTGATAATCCCATCATAAGTTGAAAATATTGTAAGTCAAAAATGCATGGCTGACTGGCAACTGTGACTCACTACCACTGCCCAGCATCATGAGAGAAACAGAGTTTCTACAGAATGTGTGTCACTCTCATTCACCTTAAAGTAGAAAATTCCCAAATGGAACCATCATAAGTTATATACCATCTGTCTATGAATCAAATAAGAAAAGGTTATGAAAGGTAGTAAGAAGAAGTCAGACTGGCTAGTGACATTGGGACCCAAGGAATGATATGATGTTGAATTATCTGGGTTTTCTTTTTGCCTTGAGTATCCTATATAAGGAACTGAAAAAGACTAAAAAGGAAACACCAACAGGTGGAAACAAAAATGTTCCTAACAAAAGTCTATTCTCTCTAGCCAAAGTATCAGGAAAGAGACAGCCTAGCAGGCCAGAAAACTTTTAGACAATAATGGCTCTACTCCAGTCAATCATCACAGAAATATTCATGGACTCATCCCCACCCATGCAAGTAAGGGACAAGTGGAGGGTCTATCACCCTCTCAGGGATGTAACTAGGCAGTTTAACACCCTCATCAGGTTGGTGTAAAAGAAGGCAAAGTAATGAACTGAAACTTTTGTCACTGCCAACTGGTAACAAGGTTATCCTCCCAACACCCACATCATCAGTGAAGACTACAGGGGAAACGTGGACTTCCACTGGCACCCAGCAGTAATGAGATGTTTCTACCTTTCTCTGCTGCAGTGGTGTCAGAGGAAGCGTAGTGGAGAGCTTTCTCCACTGACCAGTGTAATAAGGCCACCTACACTCCCATGGTGTCATTAGATGAAATATGGAGAGCAGTAATGAGACCTGCTTACCTCTTTCAGCCAGGGAAGTATCACTGGAAGCTTAGTAGGGAACTGGAAATTCCACTCTGTCTAACACGAAGGAAAAGCCCATGCCACTTGAGTGTCAAAGGAAGCTGAGTGGGGAAACTGAACTTCTACCCCCACCTGGCAGTAACAAGGTACTTTGCCAGAGAAGTGTCAGAAGAAACAAGCTAATTCAAAAAGTGTAAATAAGATCCAGAGTCTCAAACAGTAATACCCAATATGCCCAGGTTCCAATAAAAAATTACTCTTTATATTAAGAAGCAAGAAGTTATTAGATTGAATGAAAAAAAGAAAATAGGTGCCAACACCAAGATGACAGAGATACTAGAATTATCTGACAAATATTTTAAAGCAGTGCCATAAAGATGTGCATCACACAAAATTATTTATATGTTCAAAACAAATGAAAGCTTAGAGAGTCTTAGCAAAGAAATAGAAAGCCTCAGCAAGACACAGAAGACATAAAAAAGAACCAAATGGAAATTTGAAAACTGAAAAGTGTGATAATGTAAAAGAAGCTACAGGTGACCTCAAAAGCAGAATGGAGGGGGCAGAGGAAAGAATTAGTGAACCTGAAGAGAGAAAAATAGCCTTTGATAAAATTCAACATCCCTTCATGTTAAAAACTCTCAATAAACTAGGTATTGAAGAAACATATGTCAAAAATAATAAGAGCTATTTATGAAAACACCACAGCCAATATCATACTAAATGGGAAACACTTGAAAGCATTCCCTTTGAAAACCAGCACATGACAAGGATGCCCTCTTCCACCACTCCTATTCAACATAGTATTGGAAGTTCTAGCTAAGGCAATGAGGCAACATAAAGAAATAAAGTGTATTAAAATAGGAAGAGAGGAAGTTAAATTGTCTGTTTGCAGATGACATAATTCTATATTTAGGAAACTCCATCATCTCAGCCCTAAACCTTCTTAAGCTGATAAGCAACTTTAGCAAAGTCTCAGGATAAAAAACCAAGGTGCAAAAAACACAAGCATTCCTATACACCAACAATAGACAAGTGGAGGGCCAAATCATGAATGAACTCCCATTCACAACTGCTACAAAGAGAAAAAAATATCTAGGAATACAGCTAATGAGGGAAGTAAAGGAACACTTCAAGGAGAACTACAAACCACTGCTCAAGAAAATAAGAAAGGACACAAACCAATGGAAAAACATTCCATCCTCATGAGTAGGAAGAATCAATATTGTTAAAATGGTCACATTGTCCAAAGTAATTTATAGATTAAATGCTACTCCCATCAAACTACCATAGACATTCTTCACAGAATTGGAAAAAACTACTTTAAATTTTATATGAAACCAAAAAAGAGAACATATAGCCAAGACAATACTAAGCAAAAAGAACAAAGCTGGAGACATCATGCTACCTGACTTCAAACTATACTACAAGGCTACAGTAACCAAAACAGCATGGTACTGGTATCAAAACAGACATATAGACCCACGGGAAAGAACAGAGACCTCAGAAATAACACCATGTATCTACAACCATCTGAACTTCAAGAAACCAAACAAAAACAGGCGATATGGAAAGGGTTCCCAATTTAATAAATGTTGCTGGAAAAACTGGCTAGCCATATGTAGAAAACTGAAACTGGCCCCCTTCCTTACACCTTATACAAAAATTAATTCAAGGTGGGTTAAAGACTTTAATGTAAAACGCAAAGCCATAAAAACCCTAGAAGAAAATCTAGGCAATACCACTCAGGACATATGCATAGCAAAGACTTATTTCGTGACAAAAATGTCAAAGGCAATGGCAACAAAAGCCAAAATTGAGAAATAGGATCTAATTAAACTAAAGTGCTTCTGAACAGCAAAAGAAACTATCATCAGAGTGAATAGGCAACCTACAGAATGGGAGAAAATTTTTGCAATCTACCCATCTGACAAAAGTCTAATATCCAGACTACCCATCTGACAAAGTTCTAATATCCAGAATCTACAAGTAACTTTAACAAATTTACAAGGCAAAAACAACACAACCCCATCAATAAGTGGGCAAGGGATATGAACAGACACTTCTCAAAAGAGGACATTTACACAGTCAACAAACATATGAAAAAAAGCTCATCATCACTGATTATTAGAGAAATGTAAATCAAAACCACAATGAGATACCATCTCACACCAGTAAGCATGGCAAGCATTAAAAAGTCAAGAAACAATAGATCCTGACAAGGCTGTGGAGAGACAGGAATGTTTTTACACTGTTGGTAGGAATGTGAATTATTTGAACCATTATGGAAGACATGTGGCAATTCCTCGAGGATCTACAACCAGAAATATCGTTTGACCTAGTAATCCCATTACTGGGTGTATACCCAAAAGAATATAAATCATTCTACTGTAAAGATACATGCACACATATGTTTACTGCAGCACTATTTACAATAGCAAAACCTGGAATCAACCCAAATGCCCATCAATGATAGACTTGATAAAGAAAATGTGGCACATACACACCATGGAATACTAGGCAGTCATAAAAAGGAATGAGATCGTGCCCTTTGCAGGGACATGGATGAAGCTGGAAGCCATCATCCTCAGCAAACTAACACAGGAACAGAAAACCAAACACTGCATGTTCTTACTAATAAGTGGGAGCTGAACAATGAGAACACATAGATACAGGGAGGGGAACAACACACACTGGTGCCAGTTGGGGACTGGGGGATGAGGGGAGGGACAACATTAGGAGAAATAGCTAATGCATGCAGGGCTTAAAACCTAGATGACAGGTTGATAGGTGCAGCAAACCACCATGGCACATGTATACCTATGTAACAAACCTACAAATTCTGCGCCTGTATCCTGGAACTTAAAGTATAATTAAAAGAAAGAAAGAAAGAAATCCACTCTAGTTAACAGCATTCTGATCAAGTCCACAGATATGAATGAGGGCCATAAAATAAATCTTATTTGTCTATGAGAAAAAGAAGATGTAGAAAATATCACATCTAGACAACAGACAGAACACAGTCTAGAAAAAGGAAAGTGAATAGTCTCCCATCCAACATACATGTTACTGAAGTGTCAGAGGAAAGAATAAAGAGGTCAGGACAGAAAAAAAAAAAAAACTTATAAATAATGGCTGAAAACTTGCCAGATTTGGCAAAAGACATAAAACTACAGATTCAAGAAACCAACCGAACTCCAAATAATTAAAAAAAAAAAATCCCCAGCAAGATACATCATAATCACACTTCTGAAAAATAAAGACAATGAAAGCATATTGACAATAATGAGATAAATGACATCTTACTTGCAGGGACAAACAATTTGAATGATACATATTTTTCATATAAATCATGGAGAGCAGAAGGAAGTGACAGTATTTTTCAAGTGCTAAAAGAAATGAACTGTCAATCCAGATTCCTGTATTCAGTGAAAATACACTTCAGAAATCAAGGGAAAATTGAGATTCTCATATGAAGGAAAACTAAGAGAAATTGTTGCCAGCAGACCTACACTAAAAGAATGACTAAAGAAAACTCTCTATACAGCAAGAAAATAATAAAAGAAATATTGAACTTCAGGAAGAATAAAAAATAGAGAAAAAATGGATAAATACAATAGACTTTCCTTCTCATTTTTATTTTTCTGATTATGTTTTATATTTGAAGCAAGAACTATGGCACTGTTTGATGTGGTTCTAAATGTATACTGTAGTAATCCATAGTAGGGTGGGGACAAGAAAATAGAAGAAAAAAACAGCGAACAAACAAAACAAAAAGTAAATAAGCGTACATAGCCCTAACATAACAATAATTACATTAATTATAAACAATCTAAGTACACCAATTACAAGACAGATAGTGAAAGGCTGGATTAATAAACACTACTTAACCATAAGCTATCTACAAAAACAACTCATGTAAATTAAAACACTATAGTCAAGCTTAAAATAGAAGATTGGAAAAACATACATCATAGTACATCAATCTAAGGAAAACATGAATGGCTATATTAATATCAGACATATTAGACTTCAGAGTAAATACAATTACCAAAAACATACAGGGACACTATGTAATAACAGAAGGGTCCATCCACCAAGAAGACATGGATTTTAAATGTACATGCATTAAAAAACAGAGCTGCAAAATATGTAAAGCAAAATCTTTCAAACCTAAAATGAGAAATAGACCAATCCACAATTATACTTGTACACTTCTACACTCATCCTTCAACAATTGTTACAACAACTAGACTGAAAATCAGCAAGAATTTAGAATTTAACAATACAATCAACAGTATCTAATGCATATGTATAGAACACACCCCCCAGCAACAGTGGAATATATATTCCAAATACATATTATTTTTAAGGTCCCATGGAACATTCCTTAAATTAAACCATATCTAGGGCGATAAAGCAAACCTCAACAAATCTGAAAGAACTGAAATCATACAGAGTGTGCTCTCCAATGACAAGTGGAATCAAACTAGAAAATGAACAAGAACTTTTTCAAACCCTTGGAATCTAAACAAGACACTTCAAAATAATCTATTAGTCAAAAAGGATGCTTGAAGGAAATCTAAAAATACATTGAACTGAATGAAAAGGAAAACACAATATATTTATATCTGTGAGATATGGTTAATGAAATACTGACAGATGAATGTACAGCAACAAATGCTTACATTTGCAAAAAGGCAGTCTCTAACCAATAATATAAGTCCTACCTCAAGCACCTAGAAAAAGAAGAGCAAAATAAACACAAGCTAAGCAGAAGGAAATAAACATAAAAGCAGAAATAAATAAAATTTAAAACAGGAAAACAATAGAAAAAGTCTGTGAAAAAAAATCCTAGTTCTTTGAACGATCAATAAAATTGACAAACCTCTAGCAAGGCTGAAAAAATAGTGAGAGAAGACATAACTTACAAATATCTGGAATGAAATACTGGATATCACTGTAGACTCTGCAGGCATCAAATGGATAATAAGAGAATGCTAAGAACAGCCTTACATACTTAGATGAAATGGACCAATTCCTCAAAAAATTAAAATACCACAACTCCTTCAATATGGAATAGAGAATTTGAATAGCCCTATAAACTGTCAAATAAATTGAATTCTTAGTTTTAAAGTGTCTAAAAAGAAATATCCAGACCAAAATAGTTTTACTGCAGAATTCTACCAAACACTTGAAGAATTAACACGTTTTTACAATATCTTGCAGAAAATAGAGGCTATTATTCTGAAGCTACTATTACCCTGATACCCAAACCAGACAAAGGCCGTACAAAAATAAAAACTACAGAAAACATCCCTTATGAAAACAGAGGTGGAGGGCGTTCCAAGATGGCCAAATAGGAACAGCTCCGGGTTGCAGCTCCTAGCAGGATCGACGCAGAAGACAGGTGATTTCTGCATTTCCAACTGAGGTACCTGGTTCATCTCACTGGGACTGGCTGGACAGTGGGTACAGCCTATGGAGGGCAAGCCAAAGCAGGACGAGGTATCACCTCACCGGGGAAGTGCAAGGTGTTAGGGGATTTCCCTTTCCTAGCCAAGGGAAGCCATGACAGACTACCGGGAAAAAAGGGACACTCCCGCTCAAATATGGTGCTGTTCCCAAGGTCTTAGCAACTGACAGACAAGGTGATTCTCTCCCTTGCCTAATGTGGCAGCTCCCATGCCCACAGAGCCTTACTACTGCTGGTGCAGCAGTCTGAGATGGATCTGCGAGACAGCAGCCTGTCTGGGGGAGAGGGTCTGCCATTGGTAAGGCTTGAGTAGGTAAACAAAGCAGCCAGGAAGCTCGAACTGGGTGGATCCCACCTCAGCTCAACAAGGCCTACTGCATCTAGACTCCACCTCTGTGGGCAAGGCATAGCTGAACAAAAGGCAGCAGACAACTTTTGCAGACTTAAACATCTCTGTCTGACAGCTCTGAAAAGAGCAGTAGTTCTCCCAGCATGGCGTTTGAGCTCTGAGAATGGAAAGACTGCCTCCTCAAGTAGGTCCCTGACCCCCGTGTAGCCTAACTGGGAGACACCTCTCAGTTGGGGCCAACAGACACCTCATATAGGTGGCTGCCCCTCTGGGACAAAGCTTCCAGGCAGCAATATTTCCTGTTCTGCAATATTTGCTGTTCAGCAGCCTCCACTGGTAATACCCAGCCAAACAGGGTCTGGAGTGAAACTCCAGCAAACTCCAACAGACCTGCAGCTGAGGGACCTAACTGTTAGAAGGAAAACTAACAAACACAAAGGAATAGCATCAACATCAACAAAAAGGTCATCTACACCAAAACCCCATATGTAGGTCGCCAACATCAAAGACCAAAGGTAGATAAAACCACAAAGATGGGGAGAAACCAGAGAAGAAAAGCTGAAAATTGTAAAAATCAAAGCACCTCTTCTCCTCCAAAGGATGGCAGCTCCTTGCCAGCAATGGAACAAAGCTGGATGACGGATGACTATGAAGAGTTGACAGAAGAAGACTTCAGAAGGTAGGTAATAATAAACTACTCCTAGCTAAACAAGCATGCTCTAACCCATGGCAAGGAAGCTAAAAAACCTTGAAAAAAGATTACATGAATGACTAACTAGAATAAACAGTGTACAGAAGACCTTAAATGACCTGTTAACAATATTAACCTTAAATGTAAATGGGCTAAATGCTCCAATTAAAAGACACAAACCGGCAAATTGGATAAAGAATCAAGACCCATCAATGTGCTGTATTCAGAAGACACATCTCATGTGCAAAGGCGCAATAGGCTCAAAATAAATGGATGGAGGAAGATCTACCAAGCAAATGGAAAGCAAAAAAATGCAGGGGTTGCAATCCTAGTCTCTGATAAAACAGACTTTAAACCAACAAAGATCAAAAGGGACAAAAAAGGCCATTACATAATGGTAAAGGGATCAATTCAACAAGAAGAGCTAACTTTCCTAAATATAAATGCACCCAATACAGGAGTACACAGATTCATAAAGCAAGTTCTTAGAGACCTACCAAGAGACTTAGACTCCCACACAATAATAATGGTATATTTTATGCAGCCAACAGACACATGAAAAAATGCTCATCATCACTGGTCATCAGAGAAATGCAAATCAAAACCATAATGAAATACCATCTCACACCAGATAGAATAGCAATCATTAAAAAGTCAGGAAACAACAGATGCTGGAGAGGATGTGGAGAAATAGGAACACTTTTACACTGTTGGTGGGAGTGTAAATTAGTTCAACCATTGTGGAAGATAGTGTGGTGATTCCTCAAGTTTCTAGAACTAGAATTACCATTTGACCCAGCAATCCCATTACTGGGTATATACCCAAAGGATTATAAATCATGCTACTATAAAGACACATGCACACATTTGTTTATTGCAGCACTATTCATAATAGCAAAGACTTGGAACCAACCCAAATGTCCATCAGTGACAGGCTGGATTAAGAAAATGTGGCACATATACACCATGGAATACTATGCAGCCATAAAAAGGGATGAGTTAATGTCCTTTGTAGGGACATGGATGAAGCTGGAAACCGTCATTCTCAGCAAACTATCACAAGGACAGAAAAACTAAACACCGCATGATCTCACTCATAGGTGGGAATTGAACAATGAGGTCACTTGGACAAAGGACAGGGAACATCACACACCGGGGCCTGTCACAGGGTGGAGGTCTGGGGGAGGGATAGCATTAGGAGAAATACCTAATGTAAATGATGAGTTGATGGGTGCAGCAAACCAACATGGCACATGTATACCTGTGCATCAAACCTGCATGTTGTGCACATGTACTCTAGAACTTAAAGTATAAAAAAAAAAAAAAAAGGAAAACAGAGGCAAAAATTCTTAACAAAATATTAAGAACAGAATTCAGCAATATATAATGAAAATTATACACCATACCCTAATGGAGTTTATTCCAGGGGTGCAAGACTGATTCACATTTGAAAATCAATCAGTGGAATCTACCATATTAACAGCCTAAATAAGAGAATTCACTAGACCATATTAATTTATGCAGTAAAATAATTTGACTAAATTCAACATCCATTCATGATATCTCTCAGGAGAATAGGAATAGAAAAGAACTTCCTCAACAGGAAGAGCATCTACGAAATACTGGAGCAAATAACACTGAATGATAGAGAATGGCTGCTCTCACCCTAAGATCAAGGCCAGGATGTTCTTGATTCTCTTTTTCACTGTACGAAGTCTCAGTGGTTAGCAGCACAAGGTAGGGTCCTTCCCAGGCTGGCTCAAGTTTTTCTTTTTTCCACCCTTTGATGAGAAGGTGATCTTCAGGCTGGTGCTGATTTACCAGAAATTCTAGAGGTGGTACCTGTGCTAAAAGACTTTTAGTTTTGAGGGAAGGGAAAGTGGAAGATAAACCAAGTATATAATTTCTAAGAAATTGACCTTTTGTTTTAAATGTGGGGACATCAACAGTGTACTTTATAGTCTTTGGTGCCTTCTTACTGAGAAATTTTCTTTGGCACCTATTTTTATTAGTTTTTAGACCAAAGAAAGACAAACACCATTTTATATTTAACAATGCTTTCTGTATGATTTTCATATGAGATAAGCTAAATTTCACCTTTATATTGTATGTTATTAATGTTAAACTTAATTTTAATGAAACCTTGTAGACATATTTATTCCATTTTTAATGTCTGACCATAAAGTAAGATTTTTATAGACTCTTTTTAACCTTTCATAATTTTTGTTAAAGAGCAGGTTAGTGCTTTAAGAAAAACCTGTGGTGCTTTTATTTTAATGTCCAGTTCACAGAAAAACTAGATGATACCTTTTTAACTTTAGCCAATATGTTTACACACAGAATTTACTGTACAATTAACATTTTAAAACTTGATTAAACCTTTAAAACAAAATATACATATTTTTAACCTTTTAATGTAGGTAAAAATTCACATTCTTATGCCTCCTTATAATCCTTTTGCCAAAGGTGTGTTTTACGTTTCTTACACACCTTGCACATAAACTGTTTCTTCAATAGTTTTACATTTAGGAGGTGTAATTACTTTTAAATTATACAACATTTCTTGCATAAATTTCCTTTTATAACCTTTTTTCTTTTTTCTCCACGACTTTCACAGATAATTCTTCAAAATGCCTCAACTTTCTGACTTGTTGCAAACATCCCTTTTAAAAAAAAAAAAAAAAAAAAAACCAGTTAGTTATTCTAGGACAAGAACTTACCATACAACATTCTTTTTACATAAATTCTCCCCCACTTTTTTTAAATTTTATTTTCCTAAAAATGCTAACCATTCTTTTCTAAAGTGAACTTCCTTCATGTCTGTGGACTAGACTGCTTAGGCCATAAGATTAGAATTTAGGATAATACATGTTACACTGTTAACTTTTAGCAAACTTTGCTTTTGTTGAAAACCTTCTAAGTTTGGGATTTCAATTATTCTTTGCTATTGATAAGATCTTGTTTAGTTCAAATTAACTTAGAATTGGTATAGATAGTTCCTTCCTGGTTCTGTAAGTACTTTAAGGCTTTACTCAGTGCAAACAGGTCGCACATTTGAGCAGACCAGTTATTAGGCAATTTTCTTAACTCTGCTTCTACAAGAGTTTCCCTATCACTTATTGAATACCCATTGCCTTTTCTTTCTCCCCCCCTCAGTCACCCAGGAGGAACCATCTATTGTCCTGTCCTGAAGGGGGTTCCTCCTAGGTCTGGTCGGATCATTGTATGGTAATTAAGATTTAAATCCCCTGTTAGGAAACCTGCTGGGTTAAGGGAATTTTCAGTGGTTGATGACAAATCATATTTTTCTAACAAAATAGCTCTATACTTTAAGATTTTTGCTTTTTGACTTAGGATAGTTCTCAACTGGTGAGGTGTGCTTACAATGAGGCTTCCTCTAAAAGTTATATTTTTACTTTCTTCTGTTAGCAGAGCAGTTGTGGCTGCAGGTTGAATGCATTTGGGTCATCCACGGGTTACTGGGTTAAGGATTTTTGAAGGCTACGGGTTGTCAGTGGCCTCAGTGCTTTTGGGCTATGCCCTTGTTTACACTGACAACAAAGTGGTATTGGAGTGTTAGTAGGGTCATGGAGAAGACCTTTAATTATCAATTATAGGTTCTAAATTTACCTTGGCGTTTAAAGGAATAGGGTACACTTTTTTTTTTTCCTCAACTACTTGTATATCTCTATTTTTCTCTTTGACTTTCTGTCTCTCTCTTCGACTCCCTTTTTGTCTGTCTCATCCTCTCTCTGCCTCTCTTCCTCTCTCTCTCTCTCTGCCTCTCTTCCTCTCTCTCTCTGCCTTTCTCTCTCTCTCTCTCTCTCTTTGACTCTCTCTTTCTCTGTCTCTTCCTTTCCCTCTCTGCCTCTCTCCCTCTCTCTCTGCCTCAGCCCCTCTCTCTCTGCCTCTCTCCCTCTCTCTCTCTCTTCTCCTGCCTCTCTCCCTCTCTCTCTCTCCTCTCCTGCCTCTCTCTCTCTCTCCTCTAGGGTAGGGACCTGCAGGAATGGAGCTACTCTCTCTTTCCCCAAGAAGAAAGGAAAAGGGGGTGGGTTGTGTCAGGTTCAACCCTTGAAATTAGCAGAAGGCTTAACCCCTCAACACCAGGGATGTCTCGCCTTGCCTGTCCTAAAAGGCTCAACCCCCTCAAACCAGGGGACATCTTGCCTTGCTTGCCCTGGAAGGCTCAACCCCTCAAACCGGGGGTGTCTTGCCTGTCCTGGAAGGTTGACCTGTTTCTCCTCTTTCCCCTTCTGAAGGTCCTTTGCACACTTCCTACTGGTGCTGTCCTCTCTGGCCGCTCCCTCAAGGTAGAGTCAGGCCCTTGTTAGTGTTGGCATGCCAGTATAAATCCTATGGCAGGATCCGCCCTAAGCCATATGAGGTAGTTATGGAACCGCAGAGAGGACCCACTCACTCCGTCCAGCAGTAGGACTTGTCACCATCCACAAAAACAACACCACAAGCAGGATCGTTTGTAGACATTCATGCACATACACATTTAGCCTTCCGGAATTTGACCACCAAAGAAATACTTTACCAGCTCCCGAGGCTTCTCCTTCCATGGTCTGTGCGCAGCATTGTCACCGCAGTATGTGAGAATCCTTTAAGCTAGGTTGCTGATCAGTTTTTTGTTTGTTTGTTTGTTTGTTTGTTTGTTGCATTGCTGAGAGCTCGGGTTATTCCTGCACTGGGTGGGTCTTGATTTCTCACCCCTGAGGCTGCCACAATAGGGTGGGGTGCACCTCCTCTTAAGAAAGAACCAGAGACTGTCCCTGGAGGGGAATGTAATCCCGGGTGAGACCCCAAATTGTTATATATAAAGGCTCGGTGCCGCAAAAGAAATAGCACTCAAATATAAAATTTACTTTTTAATTCTCAGCAAGGCAAGTTACTTCTGTATAGAAGGGTGCACCCTTACAGACGGAAAAATGGCAAGCACACATAATTTTTAAAATTCTCATTGTTGTTTTGTTATTGATCACTCTGATATTCAAGGTGTCACCTCTTATTCGATTAATCACCCTTATAAGTCTCTAAATTTTTTTACCTTTAGATCTTCAATTTATTGAATAATAGCCAGATAACAGCAAAATTTTCCATAGAGTGCAGTAACAGGGATCAGAACAGTATTCCCTTGAGAGCTAAACATAATGAAAAGAAAGGGCAGACCTAGGGCTTAGTAAACTGCATCCAGTCCCATTTCTATCATTAATTAGGAGAGTAATCTAGGAAAATCTACTTGTTCTCTCTGGGTCTCAGTCACTTCATCCGAAAGAGGATAATCTCTAAGGAGCACATTAGCTCTGACATTCTAGGAAATTGAAGGCAAGCTGCCCTAGGGAAGAGAATTATTCCTACCCTGAGCTAATTGGAATGGCTGTGTGAATGCCATTCTGTTCTTATACGCCTGTAATAAGTAGTTCCTCTCAATAAGTCACTGCAGTTTCAGGGCCTGTTCTGTTTGCTGGAAACAGTGAAACTGAAGTTCCAGATGTGTTATTTTGTACAAATGTTAGCGGAGAGAAAAGTTGGACATCCCAGGAAATTCAGTGGGGTTAGTTAAGAATTTCTCTCTTTTTTCAAATTATTATACTTTAAGTTCTAGGGTACATGTGCACAACGTGCAGGTTTGATACACAGGTATACATGTGCCATGTTGGTTTGCTGCACCCATCAATTCATCATTTACATTAGGTATTTCTCCTAATGCTATCCCTCCACCACCCCTTCACCCCATGATAGGCCCTGGTGTGTGATGTTCCCCACCCTGTGTCCAAGTGATCTCATTGTTCAATTCCCATCTATGAGTGAGAACATACAGTGTTTGGTTTTCTGTCCTTGTGATGGTTTGCTGAGAATGATGGTTTCCAGCTTCATCAATGTCCCTACAAAGGACGTGAACTCATCCTTTTTTTATGGCTGCATAGTGTTCCATGGTGTATATGTGCCACATTTTCTTAATCCAGTCTATCATTGATGAACATTTGGGTTGGTTCCAAGTCTTTGCTATTATGAATAGTGGTGCAATAAACAAATGTGTGCATGTGTCTTTATAGTAGCATGATTTATAATCCTTTGGGTATATACTTAGTAATGAGATTGCTGGGTCAAATGGTAATTCTAGTTCTAGATCCTTGAGGAATCACCACACTATCTTCCACAATGGTTGAACTAATTTACACTCCCACCAACAGTGTAAAAGTGTTCCTATTTCTCCACATCCTCTCCAGCATCTGTTGTTTCCTGACTTTTTAATGATTGCCATTCTATCTGGTGTGAGATGGTATTTCATTATGGTTTTGATTTGCATTTCTCTGATGACCAGTGATGATGAGCATTTTTTCATGTGTCTGTTGGCTGCATAGATGTCTTCTTTTGTGAAGTGTCTGTTCATATCCTTTGTCCACTTTTTGATGTGGTTGTTTGATTTTTTCTTATAACTTTGTTTGAGTTCTTTGTAGATTCTGGATATTAGCCATTTGTCAGATGGGTAGATTGCAAAAATTTTCTCCCATTCTGTAGGCTGCCTGTTCACTCTGATGGTAGTTTCTTTTGCCATGCAGAAGCTCTTTAGTTTAATTAGATCCCATTTGTCTATTTTGGCTTTTGTTGCCATTGCTTTTGAAGTGTTTTAGCCATGAAGACCTTTCCCATGCCTATGTCCTGAATGGTATTGCCTGGGTTTTCTTCTAGGGTTTTTATGGTTTTAGGTCTAACATTTAAGTCTTTAATCCATCTGGAATTAATTTTTGTATAAGGTGTAAGGAAGGGATCCAGTTTCAGCTTTCCACATATGGCTAGCCAGTTTTCCAAGCACCATTTATTAAGTAGGGAATGCTTTCCCCATTTCTGGTTTTTGTCAGGTTTGTCAAAGATCAGATGGTTGTAGACGTGTGGTGTTATTTCTGAGGGCTCTATTCTGTTCCATTGGTCTATATCTCTGTTTTGGTACCAATACCATGCTGTTTTGATTACTGTAGCTTTGAAGTATAGTTTGAAGTCAGGTAGCATGATGCCTCCAGCTTTGCTCTTTTGGCTTAGGATTGTCTTGGCAATGCAGGCCTTTTTTTGATTCCATATGAACTTTAAAGTAGTTTTTTTCCAATTCTGTGAAGAAAGTCATTGGTAGCTTGATGGGGATAGCATTGCATCTATAAATTACTTTGGGCAGTATGGCCATTATCCTGATATTCATTCTTCTTATCCATGAGCATGGAATATTCTTCCATTTGTTTCTGCCCTCTTTTATTTCCACCCTCTTTTATTTCCTTGAGCAGTGATTTATAGTTCTCCTTGAAGAGGTCCTTCACATCCATTGTAAGTTGTATTCCTAGTTATTTTATTCTCTTTGTAGCAATTGTGAATGGGAGTTCACTCATGATTTGCTCTCTGTCTGTTAATGGTGTGTAGGAATGCTTGTGATTTTCGCACATTGATTTTGTATCCTGAGACTTTGCTGAAGTTGTTAATCAGCTTGAGATTTTGGGCTGAGACAATGGGGTTTTCTAAATATACAATCATGTCATCTGCAAATAGGGACAATTTGACTTCCTGATTTCCTAATTGAATACCCTTTATTTCTTTCTATTGCCTGATTGCCCTAGCCAAACTTCCAACACTATGTTGAATAGGAATGGTGAGAAACGGCATCCCTGTCTTGTGCCAGTTTTCACAGGGAATGCTTCCAGGTTTTGCCCATTCAGTACGATATTGGCTCTGGGTTTGTCATAAATAGCTCTTATTATTTTGAGATATGTTCCATCAATACCTAGTTTATTGAGAGTTTTTAGCATGAAGACCTGTTGAATTTTGTCAAAGGCCTTTTCTGCATCTACTGAGATAATCATGTGCTTTTTGTCTTTGGTTCTGTTAATGTGATGGGTTACATTTATTGATTTATGTACGTTGAATCAGCCTTGCATCCCAGGGATGAAGCTGACTTGATCATGTTGGGTAAGCTTTTTGATGTGCTGCTGGATTTGGCTTGCCAGTATTTTATTGAGGATTTTCACATCAATGTTCATCAGGGATATTTGTCTGAAATTCTCTTTTTTGTTGTGTCTCCACCAGGCTTTGTTATCAGGATGACGCTGGCCTCATAAAATGAGTAAGGGAGGATTCCCTCATTTTCTGTTGATTGGAATAGTTTCAGAAGGAATGGTACCAGCTCCTCTTTGTGCCTCTAGTAGAATTCATCTGTGAATCCGTCTGGTCCTGGACTTTTTTTAGTTGGTAGGCTACTAATTATTACCTCAATTTCAGAGCCTGTTATTGGTTATTCAGAGATTCAACTTCTTCCTGGTTTAGTCTTGGGAGGGTATATGTGTTCAGGAATTTATCCATTTCTTCTAGATTTTCTAGTTTAATTGCATAGAGGTGTTTATAGTATTCTCTGATGGTAGTTTGCATTTCTATGGGATTGGTGGTGATGTCCCCTTTATCATTCTTTATTGCATCTATTTGATTCTTCTCTATTTTCTTTTTTATTAGTCTTGCTAGCAGTTTATCAATATGTTGATCTTTTCAAAAAACCAGCTCCCGGATTCATTGATTTTCTGATGGGTTTTATTGTGTCTCCATCTCTTTCAGTTTTGCTCTGATCTTAGTTATTTCTTGCCTTCTGCTAGCTTTTGAATGTGTTTGCTCTTGCTTCTCTAGTGCTTTTAATTGTGATGTTAGGGTGTCGATTTTTTATCTTTCCTGCTTTCTCTTGTGGACATTTGGTGCTATAAATTTCCCTCTACACACTGCTTTAAATGTGTCCGAGAGATTCTGGTACATTGTGTCTTTATTCTCATTGATTTCAAAGAATATCTTTCTTCTGCCTTCATTTCGTTATTTACCCAGTAGTCATTCAGGAGCAAGTTGTTCAGTTTCCAGGTAGTTGTGTGGTTTTGAGTGAATTTCTTAATCCTGAGTTCTAATTTGATTGCACTGTGGTCTGAGAGACAGTTTGTTGTCGAGAGATAGCTTGTTGTCATTTCTGTTCTTTTCATTTGCTGAGGAATGCTTTATTATTATGTGGTCAATTTTAGAATAAGTGCAATGTGGTGCTGAGAAGAATATTTATTCTGTTGATTTAGGTGGAGAGTTCTGTAGATGTCTATCAGGTCTGCTTGGTGCAGAGCTGAGTTCAGGTCCTGGATATCCTTGTTAACCTTCTGTCTCGTTGATCTGTCTAAAATTGACAGTGGAGTGTTAAAGTCTCCCATTATTAATGTGTGGGAGTCTAAGTCTCTTTGTAGATCTCTAAGGACTTGCCTTATGAATCTGGGTGCTCCTGTATTGGGTGCATATATATTTAGGATATTTAGCTCTCCTTGTTGAATTGATCCCTTTACCATTATGTAATGGCCTTCTTTGTCTCTTTTGATCTTTGTTGGTTTAAGGTCTGTTTTATCAGAGATTAGGATTGCAACCCCTGCTTGTTTTGCTTTCCAGTTGCTTGGTAGATCTTCCTCCATTCCTTTATTTTGAGTTCTTGTGCGTCTTTGCACATGAGATGTGTCTCCTGAATACAGCACACTAATGGATCTTGGCTTTTTATTGAATTTGCCAGTCTGTGTCTTTTAATTGGGGCATCTAACCCATTTACATTTAAGGTTAATATTGTTATGTTTGAATTTTATCCAGTCATTATGATGTTAGCTGGCTATTTTGCCTGTTAATCGATGTAGTTTCTTCATAGCATCAATGATCTTTACAATTTGGCCTGTTTTTGCAGTGACTGGTACCCATTGTTTCTTTCCTTGTTTGGTGCTTCCTTCAGGTGCTCTTGTAAGGCAGGCCTGGTGGTGACAAAATCTCTCACCATTTGCTTGTCTATAAAGGATTTTATTTCTCCTTCACTTATGAAGCTTAGTTTGGCTGGATATGAAACTCTGGGTTGAAAATTCTTTTCTTTAGAATGTTGAATATTGGCTCCCACTCTCTTCTGGCTTGTAGGGCTTCTGCTGAGAGATTTGCTGTTAGTCTGATGGGCTTCCCTTTGTGGGTAACCCGACCTTTCTCTCTGGTTGCCCTTAACACTTCTTCCTTCATTTCAACCTTGGTGAATCTGACAATTTTGTGTCTTGGGGTTGCTCTTCTCAAGGAGTATCTCTGTGGTATTCTCCACATTTCCTGAATTTAAATGTTGGCCTGCATTGCTATTTTGGCGAGTTCTCCTGAATAATATCCTGCAGAGTGTTTTCCAACTTGGTTCTATCCTCCCCATCACTTTCAGGTACATCAATTAAATGTAGATTTGGTCTTTTCACATAGTCCCATATTTCTTGGAGGCTTTGTTCATTTCTTTTTACTCTTTTTTCTCTAGCACTGTCTTCTTGCTTTATTTTATTAATTTGGCCTTCAATCACTAGTACCCTTTCTTCCAGTTGATCAAATTGGCTATTGAAGCTTGTGCATGTGTCACAAAGTTCTCGTATCATGGTTTTCAGCTCCATCAGGTCATTTAAAGTCTTCTGTACACTGTTTATTCTAGTTAACCATTCACCTAATCTTTTTTTAAGGTTTTTAGCTTCCTTGTGATGGGTTCAAACATCTTCCTTTAACTCAGAGAAGTTTGTTATTACCCACCTTCTGAATCCTACTTCTGTCACCTCGTCAAAGTCATTCTCCATCCTTCTTTGTTCTGTTGCTGGTGAGGAGCTGCAATCCTGTGGAAGAGAAGAGGTACTTGTTTTTTTAGAATTTTCAGCTTTTTCTGCTCTGGTTTCTCCCCATCTTTGTGGTTTTATCTACCTTTGGTCTTTGATGTTGGTGACTTACAGATGGAGTTTTGGTGTAGATGAACTTTTTGTTGATGTTGATGGTGTTCCTTTGTGTTTGTTAGTTTTCCTTCTAACAGTCAGGTCCCTCAGCTGCAGGTCTGTTGGAGTTTGCTGGAGTTCCATTCCAGACCCTGTTTGCCTTGGTATCACCAGCAGAGGCTGCAGAACAGCAAATATTGCTGCCTGATCCTTCTTCTGGAAACTTCTTCCCAGAGAGGCAGCCAACTATATGAGGTGTCTGTGGGCCCCTACTGGGAGATGTCTCCCAGTTAGGCTACATAGGTGTCAGGGACCCACTTGAGGAGGCAGTCTCTCCATTCTCAGTGCTCAAATGCCATGCTGGGAGAACCACTGCTCTCTTCAGAGCTGTCAGACAGGGATGTTTAAGTCTGCAGAAGTTGTCAGAACAAGGCAGCACCTTTTGTTCAGCTATGCCCTGCCCACAGAGGTGGAGTCTAGAGGCAGTAGGCCTTGTTGAGCTGTGATGAGCTCTGCCCAGTTCAAGTTTCCAGGCTGCTTTCTTTACCTACTCAAGCCTCAGCAATGGCAGACTCCCCTCCACCAGCCAGGCTACTGCCTCACAGATTGATCTCAGACCGCGGCACTCACAGTGTGCTAGTCTCTGTGGGTGTGGGACACACTGAACCAGGCATGGGAGAAAAATCACCTTGTCTGCCAGTTGCTAAGACCTTTGGAAAAGCACAGTATTTGGGCAGGAGTGTCCTGTTTTTCCAGGTAGTCTGTTCAGGCTTCCCTTGGCTAGGAAAGGGAAATCCAACCCCTTGCACTTCCCGGGTGAGGTGATGCCCTGCCCTGCTTCAGCTCCCACTCTGTGGGCTGCACCCACTGTCCAATGAGTCCCAGTAACATGAACCAGGTACCTCAGTTGGAAAGGCAGAAATCACCCATCTTCTGCATTGATCACGCTGGGAGCTGCACACTGGAGCTGTTCCTATTCAATCACCTTGGAAAGCCCCTCTTGTAGTTAAGAATTTCATGCCAGGCAAATGTGTGATTGACTCAGAGCTCTGTGCCAATCACAGTGGGAAGCCCAACTCAATGAAACTTGGGGAAAGTCTGGGTGCCTAGAACTAGCACCAAGGGAAAAGTTACCTGAAATTTCTATTCAGTGGTGATATAAACCTTAGGCTGTTGAAATAGGACCTAGTACCCAGATGGATAAGGACATTTCTTCACCAGTTACCCAGGAAATAGAGAAATAAGTGGTGTGTGTCCGTGTGTGTGTTTGTGTGTGTATGTGTGTGTGTGTGTAGAAAGAGAAATCAACAGGGCAGAATGTATATATAATATACTCCAATAGCCTTCTAATTGGCCTCCCCAATTCCTCCTTACTTCAATCCAGCTTCCACACTACTGTTAAATTCATTTTCATTCATCGCTCAACAGACACAAGTTGATTCCAAATCTTGGCTATTTTGAATAATGCTGCAGTGAACATGGGAGCATTGCTATATCTCCAAAATAGTGATATTATTCTCTTCAGATGCATACCTAGAAGTGAGATTGCTAAACCATATAGTAGTTTTATTCTTAGTTTTTTGAAGAATCTCTGTACTGTTTTTGATAATGGCTGTACTTACATTTCTACCAACAGTGTGCAAGTGTGCCCATAGCTTTGCCAATATCTGTCATCCTTCTTTTGATAGTAACCATTCTGAGAGGTGTGAGGTGATATTATGATTTTAATCTGCATTTTCCAAGTATTTAATGATGTTCAGCATTTTTTTCATATATCTATTGGCTATTTATATGTCTTCTTTTGATAAATGTCTATTGAAGTCCTTTGCCCATTTTTTAATCGGGTTATTTGTTTTCTTGGTATTGAGTTGTATGAGTTCCTGATAATTCTGGATACCAGATCTATGATTTGCAGATGTTTTCTCCTGATTCATAGATTGTCTCTTCACTCTTAATTGTTTTCTTTGCTGTGCAGAAGCTTTTTAGTTTGATGTGTTTCCATTTGCCTGTTTTTACTTTTGATGCCTGGACATTTGGAGCCAAATCCGAAGAATCATTGCCCAGACCAATGTTATGTAGTTTTCCCTCTATGTTTTCTTCTGCAGTTTTATGGGCTTCAGGTCTTATGTTTAAGCCTTTAATCCATTTTGAGTTGATTCTTGTATATCGTGTGATATGAGTGTCCATTTTCATTCTTCTGCATGTAGATATCCAGTTGTTCCAATAGTAATTATTGAACAAACTCCTCTTTTCCCATTATGTGTTCTTGGCACATTTGTTTGAAATCAATTGACCATAGATGCATGGATTTATTCCTGGTCTCTCTATTCTGTTCTATTGGTCAGTGTGTCTATTTTTATGCCAGTACCATATTGTTTTAAATATTATACCTTTGTAATAAAATTTGAAATGAAGAAATATGATGTCTCCAGCTTTCTTCTTGCTCAATATTGCTTTAGCTATTCGGATCTTTTATGGTTCTATGCAAATTTTAGGATTTTCAGAAATTTCTGTGAAAGATGCCATGGAATTTTTATACAGATTGTATTAAATCTATAGATTGTTTTGGGTGGCATGGACATTTTGATAATGTTGATTGTTCTGATCAGCAATCATGGAATATCTTTTCACTGATTTGTGTGTTCATAAATTTCTCACATTAATATTTTGTAGCTTTCAATTTACAGATTTTTTACCTCCTGGTATAAATTTCTTACTAAGTATTTTATTCTTTTTGATGTATTATAAATGGGATTTCTGTTCTTAATTGCTTTTATGGGCAGTTAATTATTAGTAAATAGAAAGGTTACTAATATTTATGTGTTGATTTTGTATCCCAAAACTTCATTATATTTGTTTATTAATTCTAACAATTTTTATTGGCGTATGTGGAGTTATGCATATATATGATCATGTATCTGCAAACAGAGACATGTTTGCTTCTTTTCTACTTTAGATGTCTTTTATCTCTTTTTCTTGTCTAATTGCTCTAGCTAGGACTTCTAGTACTATGTTGAATAGAGGCGGAAAAATAGGCATTCTTTTCTTTTTTTTTTATTTTCATAATTGAGATTTTATTGGTTGAGGATCAGTACAGACATTTCAATTTGTACACAATTCTTAACATATGTAACAAAATTCTAAAAAGCCATGTATTGTAATTCTTTTATAAAGTTATTCCAGTGACTTTCCAGCTTAAAATTTGGAAGCAAATTTTCCTTAAGAGGCTATCAAGTACCAGTATTCACATGTTGGTCAGCTGTTACATATGGCCCACCAGTTCACAACTGAATTAGCATGTACACTACATATTCAAATTTGTAATCTTTCACAGCACAGTAACAAAGTTATTAGGAAAACAGGACTACCACAACCAAAGATGTTACAGAGTGCACACAATTCTGACAGGGAGTGCCATGATCAAGGAGTGGTTTTCTTTAGGAAACAATTCTACTAAAAAACAACATAAGAATAGAATTTAAAATGTTCAAGACATTAAATGCAGGACTGACTCCATATTGCCATTTAATATGCTTTGTATTATAGGATATAAAAACTAACCCCGCATCTATAGAATGTTAAGCTCACACCCGAGACAGTCAAAGCCTCCTATAATTCAGTATCCCACTTTTCTGGTTGTACCAAAAAATAAACAAGCAGCAAATGATTTCACCTCTTAAAAAAAAGCATTTACACTTAAAAAAATGGGATGAGGTGGGATTCCCTCCTTCTTAAAAATGTTTCTAGAGCTAGTAAAAAACTTGCATTTACAAAATAGTTGATAAAAATATTCCTCTGGATTGTACAAGAAGGGAGACAGGGACCACTGGTAAGACATGGTATATGGTATTAATCAGACTTGGCTTCTTTCTCTCCTGCTTCATCAGAGACTGGACTCTCCTCAGTTTTTGTTTCCCCGTTTTCTGCAGGTAAATCTTTAGTTTCTTGGTTAGCCACTTCGACCTGTTTTCCCTTGCTCCCCTTTTCCCTTTTGTTTGCACTTTTTTGTCTGAAGATTTATCCTTCGCTGCTGCCTTTTTCAGCTTCACTTCCACTTTTGCAGGAGGTTTAGCTGACAACCGCGCTGATCTCCTCTTGGGCTCTTCCTTGGCAGCCCCTTCCACAGAGCTGACCTTCCTCTTGGGCATCCTGGTGGTGGGGAAGGAGCGTGCCCAGGTGCCTGTGGGCCGTGGTGCACCAAGAGCCTTCGCAAAAATGGGCTGACTGGCCACTGCCACTCCTTCTGCCGCCCAAGCTGCTGAGACCCACCGGGCATTCTTTTCTTATTCCTGATCTTAAAGGAAAAGCTTTTAATATTTCATCTTTGAGTATAATGTTTGATGCGGACTAGTTTATGACCTTTGTTGCATTGAGGTACATTTCTTTTATACCTAACTTCTTGAGAGTTTTTATCGTGAAAGGATATTAAACTTTGTGAAATACATTTTCTGCATCTAATGAGATGATCATATGGTTATTGGTTTTTGTTCTGTTAATATGATGTATTGCATTTATTGATTTGCATATGTTGGACCATCTTGGCATCCCCAGGACAAATCCCACTTGATTGTGATGAAATATACTTTTAATGTGCTGTTGAACTTGGTTTGAAAGTGTTTTGTTGAGGACTTTTGTATCTATGGTTGTCAAGGATATTTCCCTGTATTTTTTATTCCTTGTAGTATCCCTATTTGGCTTTGGGGTGAGGGTAATGCTAGCCTCATAAGATGAATATAAGACATGCTCCTTCCCCTTCAATTTTTTTGGAAGAGTTTGAGAAGGATTGCATTAATCATTCATTAAGTATTTGGTAGAATTAACAGTGAAACCATCAGGCCCTGGGCTTTTCCGTGTTGAAATATTTTTGATTACTGAGTCAGTATCCTTACATTTTATCCAACAGTTCGAATTTTCCATTTTCATGATTCAGTCTTGATAGGTTCTAAGTTTCTAGAAGTCTATTGATTTCCTTTAGGTTACCTAATTTGTTGGCATATAATTGTTCATAGTGTTTTTTCTGACCCTTATTATTTATGTGGTATTATTTATAATGTCTCTTCTTTCATTTTTGATTTAATGTATTTGAGTCTTTTTCATTTTAGTCTAGCTAAAGTCTTGGCAATTTTATTCATCTTTTTAGACATCCAACTCTTAGTTTCATTCATCTTTTCTATTTTTCATTAATATTTTATTCATTTATGCTGTTTGTCCTTAGTTTGTTTTTCTTTTCCTAGTTCCTTAAGTGTAAACTTAAATTGTTTATTTGACACCCTTCTTTTTTCTTTATGTGGGTATTTTATTGCTGTAATAGTTTTTATTTTAAACTGCTTTTGCTGTATAAGTTTTGGTATGTATTGTTTTCATTTTCACCTGTCTCGTGGTATTTTTAAAATTTTCTCTTTGATTTCTTCTTTGACCCATTGTCTGCTCAGTTGTATGCTATTTAATTTGTAAATTTCCACATATTTGTAAATTTCTAGTTTTTCTTCTGTTGTTGATTTCTAGTTTTATACTGTTGTCAATGGCAGAGATATTTAATATGATTTCAATATTGTTAAATTTGTTAAGATGATTCTGACATAATACATGATTTATACTCAAGACTATCCGATGTATACTTGAATGGAATGTGTATTTATCCTGCTGTTGAATGGAATGTTGTCTATGTCTGCTAGATCCATTTTGTCTAAGATATAGTTGAAATGTGCTGTTTCCTTGATAATTTAATATCTGAATGATGTAGCCATTGTTGAAAGTGGAGTATTGAAGTACTGTAATATTATTGTATTGCTGTCAATTTCTGCCTTTAGATCTGTTAATATTTGTTTTATGTATTTCAGTGCTCCAATGTCAGGTGCATGTATATTTACAATTGTTATATTCTTTTAATCAGTCAACTTCTTGGTCTCTTGCCACAGTTTTTGATGTTCAGTCTATTTTGTCTGATATAAATATAGCTCCCAAGCTCTCTTTTGATTTTCATTTGTGTAACATGCTTCTGCATCCTCTCACTTTCATTCTATATGTCCTTAATGGTAAAGTGAGTCTCTTGTAAGCAGCATACAGTTGGGTCTTTAAAAAAAGCATTTAGCCATTCTTGATTAAAAAGTTTAGTTCACTTCCATTTGAAGTAATTATTGATAGATAAAGATTTATGGTTGTTATTTTGTTTATTATTTTCTGTCTGTTTTATAGTTCATTAGTTCATTTATTCATCTCATCCTGTCTCCCTATGTGATTTGATAGTTTTCTGTAGTGGTATGATTTGATTCCTTTCTCTTTCTCTTTTGTGTATCGTCTATAGATTTTGCTTTGTAGTTGCTATGATCCTTAAACAAAACATTTTATAGTTTTAACAGCCTATTTTAAACTGAAAGCAATTTAATTTTAATCACATTAGAAAACACTACACCTTTCCCCTCTCCCCTACTTTTAGGCATCTCCCAGTCACTCAACTGTGCTGATCCCCTTAGTATTCTGTGTAGGGCAAGAAAAAATGTGACTCATAGGCAGTATTCTACACAACTGGAAGTTCTGGATACTCACTTAAAATACACTCACTTTTCCCCACTGTATGAATCATGGGTTGATGGGGGTTTCTCTTAGCACTGAGTTATAGTGCGTTGGAGGCGGTGTTACATGGATAAAGTGAAAATGTTCTTTTTACCTTTTTAATCTGTCTATCCTCTAATTTTTTTGTTCCAGTGGTATGCTGGAACTTCTCCACTGGAACTCTGGACTTACACAAAGGTACTCCAGTCCATGGCTGGTTATCAAATTTGGTGCACAATTAGGGGACGAAGGTAGAAAACTCCTATTCTGCCATCTTACTGGGAGTCACAACTATCTAGCACAGCTTTAGGCTCATTCTTAGATTTGACTTCAACCTGTCTAATTCAACTTTATCTTCAATATAGCTTAATTGTCTATCCCACACTACTCTCACCCACCACATTCTATTCCACCAACAAACCACATGGCACTCCCAACCTATGCCTTGCTGTCTTTGCATATTTCTCCTTTTACCAGAGATATCCCAACTCCTTTCTCTATGAAGTTTGACTTTAGTGCTCCAGTTGGTGCGTATTTCTTTCCTCTTTTATCCCCCATGGTATTTAGCATCTACTATGGAAGGAGAATTAATTATCACAACTAGCTTGAAACAACTTTCCATATTACAAATTAGTTTTTCCAGACTCATTGTTCCACAGCAAAATGTTTGTTTCTCATGACTTTTTCCAAGAGAGGATGTACTGTCTTCTGTAACTGTGAAGACATAGGCAGGCCCTCATACTATTTTACATGCCCCACAGTGGTAACAATGCAAAGCATTTAAGAGGCCCAGACATTTTACTGATTTAACATTGTTGAATAACTGTTCATGGGCCCCTTCATCTCCAGTCTCTTTAGCTCAAGCCCTCCTCACTTCTGCCAGGCACCACTGCAGCAGCCTCTTCAGTCATTTCCACTGAATTGATCTGGCTTTCTAAATGTAGGTAAGATTTTACTCCTCCTTCAAAATACAAATACACACAACAACGACTCTCATCCCCTGAAGAAAAGGTTTAAGGACTTTAAGATACCATGGAAATAAAGCCCACTAGAGACTTTTAAGTGCTGGGACCATGTCTTACTCATTCCTGCATCTGATGCCCCCACCACTTCCCTACTTAATGTAGTTTCTGGCACATAGCACATGCTCACGAAATATTTGACTACTGATTGAATATGAAAATGAATTGAAAAAAATCACTGAATGCCAGAAGTAAAAGGAACTTTAGAGATTGTGGTTTTAGAGATGTAGTTCTGCCTTATTGATTTACAGATTAGGAAAATGAGGTTTGGGGAGTTTAACTCTAAGTCAATGTTCATCTTAACACTATATTGCAGTGAAGTTAGATACAGTAAAGAATCAGTCTTCTAAAGTAGAATGTGATGCTCATTCTCTGGACAACTTTAAATATACGAGGCATGAATTAACCAGGTATGGAATTCATTGGTCTTGGATAATTCTAGAAAATGTTACAACTTGGCACATCACAGTATGGGAAACTGACAGGAGTTTCTTGCTTCAGCATCAACAGGGTGTGACATCACATCCCTGAGTCATGAAGAAACATGTTCTAAAGTGGTTGCAGAGAAGAAACCACTTTGGAGCTTGAGTATTTATGAACAGAATTTGACGTTGTGATCAAATGCAGCTTATAACTAAATTTTTCTGATGCACATTGGATAATTTGCATAGAAATAACTGTGCTTTTCGGTTAATGGTTGGCTACATTGGGAAGTCAATGTAAATGACTAATTCCTCAATCTTTGACACATAGCTAGATGAAATGCTTATTTTTAATTTTTGTCCAAAGACTCTAGGTTGAAGCACCTGGCACTTCCTGCTGAGACCAGCTAGGTCGGAGAGACCCTAACCCAGCAGCACTAGAGGAATTAAAGACATACACACAGAAATATAGAGGTGTGAAATGGGAAATCAGGGGTCTCACAGCCTTCAGAGCTGATAGCCCCAAACAGAGATTTACCCACGTATTTTTTAACAGCAAGCCAGTCATTAGCATTGTTTCTATAGATATTAAATTAACTAAAAGTATCCCTTATGGGAAACAAAGGGATGGGCCAAATTAAAGGAATAGGTTGGGCTAGTTAACTGCAGCAGTAGCATGTCCTTAAGGCACAGATCGCTCATGCTGTTATTTGTGGCTTAAGAATGCCTTTAAGCGTTTTCCGCTCTGGGTGGGCCAGGTGTTCGTTGCCTTCATTCCTGTAAACCCACAACTTTCCAGCGTGGGCGTTATGGCCATCATGAACATGTCACAGTGCTGCAGAGATTTTGTTTATGGCCAGTTTTGGGGCCAGTTTATGGCCAGATTTTGGGGGGCTTGTTCCCAACAACTTCAAACCTATTTTTCATGTTATCACATAACCCTGGGCTTCCCAATCCAATGACACTCTGGAGTTCATTTCTTCTCACAGACCAGCCCTGGGCATCCAAAGGACCCCTAGAGGCACAAATTGTAGGCCAAATTGTTCAGTTGGATTTGTTGAGGGGCGGGGATGTGTGGTTCATAAATGGAGATAAGAGGAGCTGGATAGCTGTGGAGGTAAAAACCCAGATGGAGTTTTTAATAGACTCTGGATTCTCAGGGACTTCATTCATGTTTTCAGGCAGATTGAGAGCCAGAGCTCTGATAAAGCTTGTGAATTCAGGCAACAGCCAGAGAGACAGGAAAGGCTCCAGTTTCCCAGACATTTTGGCTCCCAGCAACTCCAGGGATCATGTAGGCAGGCACTGTTATAGTCCTTCCAGAGATTTATTGACACCAATGGATTGCAAACCTGAATCTGATCAACCTTTTTTCTAAGAGGAAGAATAAGGTAGAGAGCAGAAAGACACTGGAGCATGGAAAACAACCTGCTCTTTACACTTGGGTGGTGTTTTGTCCTATTTACCACTGTAGTGTTTTAAGGGCTGGGACCATGTCTTATTCACTTTCGCATCTGACACCTTGGCCTTCACCCCTCCCTAATACGGTGCCTGATATATTGTAGATGCTTAGTAAATATTTCCATACCAACAAAAGCTAAGGTTGTATAAAACTGGGCAGGGGTGTAGTGATGGGGAAAGTGTTTGTGGTTGTGTCCAGCCATGGAAAACATGACTGAGTCATAACCTTTACTTGTTATGTGTTCCCAGAGGGAAAGAGCAGCAGTGGTTTAAGACTTTTAAAAGATTGCTTGCTAACTAATGCTTAAACTGTATGGGTAAGTGCTTCAATCAGACTATGGACTTTGTACAGATTCCAACTATATATCAACAATTTAACTACTTTCTTTTGATGTTACTTTAAATTTCTGTTTTATCTTTTCAATAATTTTTTCATATATAACTGATATAAAATAAAGTACACATATTTAAATATATAAACATAAATATGTATAATATTCATAAAAGCATTACAACAGTGAGGATAGTAAACATATCTCTCATTCATCCCCAGATGTTCTTCTTGCCCCTTTGTAATTACTCATTCTTGCTCCTCCCCCACAGACAGCCATTTATCTTCTTTCACTCACAACATATTAGTTGTAATTTTCTAGAGTTTTATATAAATTGAATCACACACTGCTATGGTTTGAATGCCTTTTCAAAAACCCATGTTGAAAATTTAATTGCCATTGTGACAGCATTAAGAAGTGGGACTGTTAAAAGATGATTAGACCATGAGGGCTCTGCTCTCATGAATGTATTAATATTGTTATCTTAGGAGTAGGTTTGTTATCTCAGAAGAAGATTCATGATTAAAGTATGAGCTTACCCCCTTCTCTCTTTCCTTATCTGGCTCATTCTCACCCTCTTACCCTTCCACATTCTGCCATGAGATGACATAGCAATAAGGCCATCACCAGATGAGTGCCCCTTGACCTTGAACTTCCTAACCTCCAGAACTGTAAGAAATAAAATTTTTCCTTACAATTTACACAGAGCATATTCTTTTATAGCAACATAAAATGGATTTGTACATATAGTATGCATGCTTTTGGGTCTGGCTTCTTTAATGCACTATAATTATTTTGAGGCTAAAACAAATAAACATGTTGTATCAGGTGTCAATCATTTATTCATTTTTATTGTTATGTGGTATTCCATTGTATAGATATACCAGATTTTCTTTTTTCATTCACCTGCTCATAACACTTGAAATATTTCTGGGTTTTTGGCTATTACCAATGATGCTGCTGTAAACATATTCATATATAAGTCTTTGCATGGACATAGGCTTTCATTTCTTATGGGTAAATGCTAAGGAAGAGAATGACTGCATCATAAGGTATGTGTAGACTTAACTTTTTTAAGAAATTGCCACATTGTTTTCCAAAGTGGATGGAGTATTTTATATTCCCACCAGGAATATATGAATTCCAGTTCCTCCACACTCCTGTCAACACTTGTAGTCCATTACAAAAAAAAAAAAAAAAAAATCTCTGTTAATCTCTCATTGTGGTAATTTATTATTTTACTGATTTCATTAAGTTGTTTATCTGCCTTTTATTGAAGTTCACTGTGCTTCCATAAAACAATTACTTTGAATATTTTACCAAGGAGTTCATAAATCTCTACTTCTTGGGGATGGTTTCTGGTGCTTTATTTTATTCTTTTGGCAGTGTAATATTGCTGATGTCATGTTTCCCTGATTCTTCCTTAAAAATTTTTTTAAATTCTTGACTTTTGTGGGTAAATAGGTGTATACATTCATGGTATACATGAGATATCTTCATACAGGCATGCAATGTGTAATAATCCCATCATAAAGAATGGTGTATCCATCCCCTCAAGCATTTCTCTTTTGTGATATAAATAATCAAATTATATTTAGTTATTTAAAAATATACAATTAAATTAGTATTGATTATAGTCATCCTGTTGTGCTGTCAAATAGTAAGTCTTATTTTTTCTTTCTAATTTTTTTAACCCATTAATCATCCCTACTTCCCCTATGTCCTCCCACTCCCCATACCATCCTCTGATAGCCAGCCTTCTACTCTTTATGTCTATAAGTTCAATTGTTTTGATTTTTAGGCCCCACAAATAAATGAGAATATGTGAAGTTTGTCTTACTCTTCCTGGCTTATTTCACTTAACATAATGATCTCCAGTTCCATCCATGTTGTTGCAAATGACAGGGTCCCATTCTTTCTTGTAGCTGACTAGTACTCCTTTGTGAATAAGTACATTTTCTTTATCCATTCATCTATTGATAGACACTTAAGTTACTACCAAATTTTGGCTATTGTGAATTTTGGCTTTAACAAACATGGGAATAACGATATGTCTTCATTACACTGATTTCTTTTCTTTTAGGTATATAATCAGTAGTAGGATTGCTAGATCACATGGTAGTTCTACTTTTAGTTTTTTTGAAGAACCTCTGAACTGTTCTCCATAAACAGCATACAAGGGTTCCCTTATCTCTGCATTCTCACCAGCATTTGTTATTGCCTGTCTTTTGGATATAAGCCATTTTAACTGAGGTGAGATGATAGCTCATTGTAGTTTTGATTTCCATTTCTCTGATGATCAATAATGTTGCCCACCTTTTCATGTGCCTGCTTGACATTTGTATATGTCTTCTTTTGAGTAAAATGCCTTTTCAAATATTTTGCTCATCTCTTGATCAGATTCTTAGATTTTTCCTATAGAGTTGTTTGAGCTCCTTATATATTCTGGTTATTCATCTCTTGTTAGATGAGTAGTTTGCAAATATTTTCTCCCATTCTGTGAGTTATCTCTTCAATTTGTTTATTGTATCATTTGCTATGCAGAAGCTTTTTAACTTGATATGACCCCATCTGTCCATTTTTGGTTTGGTTATCCGTGCTTGTGGGATATTACTCAGAAAAGGTTTGCCCAGACCAATATCCTAGAGAGATTTCCCAAAGTTTTCTTTTAGTAGTTTCATAGTTTGAGGTCTTACGTCTTTAACCCATATTGATTTGACTTTTGTATATGGCAAGACATTGGGCTCCAGTTCATTCTTGTACATATGAATATCCTATTTTTTTCCCAGCACCATTTATTTAAGACATTGTCTTTTCCCAGTGTATGTTCTTGGCATCATTGTTAGAAATGAGTTCACTGTCGGTGTGTGGATTTTTTTCTGGGTTCTCTATTCTGTTTCATTGGTGTATATGTCTGTTTTTATGCCAGTAACATACAGTATTGGTTACTAAAGTTCTGTAGTATAATTTGAAGTCAGGTAATGTGACTCTTTATCGGGAAAACCCACTCCCAATGTTTAACGTGGGTTCTTTCTATTTCCTAAGTGTCTTGACTGGTTTAAGAAATAAAGGGAAAGAGCACAAGTGAGAGAAATTTAAAGCTGGGTGTCCGGGGAAGACATCACATGTTGGCAGGATCCGTGATGTTCCCCGAGCCAAAAAACCATCAAGTTTTTATTAGCAATTTTCAAAAGGGGAGGGAGTGCACGAATAGGGTGTGGGTCACAGAGATCACATACTTCACAAGGTAATAAAATATCACAAAGCAAATGGAGGCAGGGCAAGATCACAGGACCACGGGATGGGGCGAAATTAAAATTTTTAATGAAGTTTCGGGCATGCATTGTCACTGATAACATCTTATCAGGAAACAGGGTTTGAGAGCAGGCAACCTGTCCGACCAAAATGTATTAGGTGGGAATTTTCCTCATCCTAATAAGCCTGAGAGCACTACAGGAGAATAGTTCTTATTTCATCACTTTGGCTTTGACCATAAAAGACAGCATGCTTCTAAGGGGGCCCTTTATAGGCCTACCCTCAGGGCACATTCTCTTTCTCAGGGATGTTCCTTGCTGAGAAAAAGAATTCAGTGATATTTCTCCTATTTGCTTTTGAAAGAGGAGAAATATAGCTCTGTTCCATACGGCTCACCAGATGCCAGTTCAAAGTTACCTCCCTTGTTCCCTGAACATTGCTGTTATCCTGTTCTTTTTTCAAGATGTCCAGATTTCATATTGTTCAAACACACATGCTCTACAAACAATTTGTGCAGTTGACACAATCATCACAGGGTCCTGAGGAGACATTCATCCTCCTCAGCTTACGAAGATGACGGGATTAAGAGATTAAAGTAAAGACAGGCATAGGAAATCAAAAGGGTATTGATTGGGGAAGTGATAAGTGTCCATGAAATCTTCACAATTTATGTTCAGAGATTGCAGTAAAGACAGGCATAAGAAATTATACAAGTGTTAATTTGGGGAACTAATAAATGTCCATGAAATCTTCACAATTTTTGTTCTTCTGCCGTGGCTTCAGCCGGACCCTCCATTTGGGGTTCCTGACTTCCCACAACAATTCTTCCAGTTTTGTTCTTTTTGCTTAGAATAGTTTTGACTACTCTGGATTTTTTGAGGCTCCACATACATTTTAGGATTGTTTCTTCTATTACCGTGAAGAACATCATTGGTATTTTGATAAAGATTGCTTTGAATCTGTAGATTGCTTTGTGTAGTGCAGACATTATAAAAACATTGATCCTTCCAATCTGTGAACATGGAATGTTTTTCCATTTTTGGTGTCCTCTTAAATTCTTTTCAAATTGTTTTATAGTTTTCATTAAGGAGACCTTTCACTTCCTTGGTTAAGTTAAATCCTGATTATTTAATTTTACTTATGAATATTGTAAATGGGATTACTTTTATTTTTTTTTTTATTTTTTTTTTTGAGTATTAACTATCTTTAATTAACCATATTTTATAGAAGCTCAAAACACCCGAATATTTATCCTTTATATGAATAAACAAAAGCCCTATGAATTACAATATGCAGAACACTATATAAAAGAATTCCGATAAAAATTACATTGGGATATTTTCAGCTGTAGCTTCCTCTGAATTGGACAGCATCTGTCTGAATGCACATTCTTCTTTGTGATAATCTAACCTTAGTGTAAGTACAAATCACAGAAGAAATTAAAGTTTTCATCTTTAATGAAATGACTTTGGAAATAACGTACATTTCCATGACACCAATACTACAGTTTTCGGAGTCACAGTAAGATACACAGAATTACATCCGTAATTAATAAGAATGCCAACATGTCAAGCAGTAATTTGTTACATGGCAAACAAAATCAAGAAAGCAACCATCAAACAAAAGAGACCCATAGCTTCAGACAAGGCAAATCCCAGGATAGCATATGAGAACAGCTGCTGCTTCAGCGAAGGGTTTCTGGCATAACCAATGATAAGGCTGCCAAAGACTGTTCCAATACCAGCACCAGAACCAGCCACTCCTACTGTTGCAGCACCTGCACCAATAAATTTGGCAGCAGTATCAATGTCTCTGCTGATTGCACTGGTCTGAAACTCCCTTTGGATTAGCTGAGACACACCATTCTGGGCCCCATTAAATACCGTAGAGCCCTCTCCAGTCCTAGCCTCTGGTCGAGATAACACTGATGCAGAAATTGGTCTGTATGCAACTCTGGATCCAGCTCGGATCAGAGCGGGCGTGCAGGCGAGCTTGGCGCAGGCGAACATCTTACACTCTTCGGGACCGCGCGGCTGGAGATACTGGGTGACAGGTGACGTGGGCTCCTCTCCCTCTTCCTCTCTTCCCGAGAGGTGGCTGCGGCACCAGCAGCGGCAGAGGTCGAAGTGGGATTACTTTTATTATTTCTTTTTCAGGTTGTTCACCGTTGACATATTTAAATGCTACCAACTTTTGTATGTTGATTTTGTATCCTGCAGTTTTACTGAATTTGTTTATCAGTTCTAATAGTTCTATTGTGAGTCTTTATGTTTCTGAAAATATAAGATCATATCATATGCAAACAAGGATAATTTGGTTTCTTACAGTCTAATTTGGATGTCCTTTATTCCCCTATATTATCTGATTGCTCTAGCTAGGATTTTCAGTACTATGAGAATAACAGTGGAGAAAGTGGGCATCCTTGTCATGTTCCAGATGTTAGAGAAAATGTTTTCAGTTTTCTCTCATTCAGTATAATACTAGCTGTGGATCTGTCATATATGATTTTTATTACCTTGAGGTATGTTCTTTCTATACTCAGTGTTTTCAACGTTTTTATCATGAGGTATGTTAAATTTTATGAAATGCTTTCTCACCATCAATTGAAATGATTATATGGTTTTTGACCTTCATTCAATTGACGTTATGTATCAAATTCATTGATTTGCCTATGTTGGGGCATCCTTGCATCTCAGGGATAAATCCCACATGGTTATGATGAATGATCTTTTTAATGTATTATTGCGTTTGGTTTGCTAGTATTTTTGAGGATCTTTGCCTCAATATTCATCAGGGATATTGGCCTGTAATTTTCTTTTTTTGATGTATATTTGTCTGGTTTTGCTGTCAAGGTAATACTGGTCTTGTAAAATGAGTTTGGAAGTATTCAATTCTCATCAACTTTTCAGAATAGTTGAAGGATTGACATTAATTCTTTCTTAAATGTTTGGTAGAATTCAGCAGTAAAGCCATTAGGTACCAGGCTTTTCTTTACTGGGACATGTTTTATTACAACTTCCATTTCCTTACTTGTTATTGCACTGTTCAGATATTTGATTTCTTCATAATTCAATACTGGTATGTTGCAAGCGTCTAGGAATTTGTTAATTTCTTCTAGATTTTCCAATTTACTGGTATATAGTTGCTCATAGGAGCCACTAATGATCCTTCGAATTTTTTCAGTATTAGCTGGAATGTCTCTTTTTTCATTTCTAATTTTATTTATTTGTATATTCTCTCATTTTTTCTTAGTCTGGCTAAAAGTATGTCAATTTTGTTTAACTTTTCAAAAAAACAACTTTTGTTTCATTGATCTTTTGTATTGTTTCCTTCATTTTAATTTTATTTATTTCTGCTCTGATCTTCATTTCTTTTCTACTAATTTTGGGTTTGATTTGCTCTTGCTTTTCTAGTTCTTCAAGATCCATCATTAGAATGTTTATTTGAAGTTTTTTTTCTCTTTTTTTGATGTAGACACTTACAGCTATAAACTTCCCTCTTAGTACTGCTTTTGTTGTACTAGGTTTTGGTATGTTGTGTTTCCATTATCATTTCTTTCAGGAAATTTTTCAATTTTCTTCTTAATATCTGCACTGACCCACTGGTCATTCAGGAGCATATTGTTTAATTTCCATGTATTTGTATAGTTTACAACATCTTCTTATATTAATTTCTAGTTTTATTCCCTTGTGGTCAGAAAAGGTGCTTGATATTATTTCAATTTTTTGAATGTTTTAAGACTTGCTTTGTTACCTATCCATGTGTCGAGGAAAAGAATGTTTAGTTTCTTTAGCTCTTGGATGAAATGTTCTGTAAATGTCTATTAGATCCATTTGTTCTATAGTGCAGACTTAGTCCGATGTTTCTTTGTTGATTTTCTGTCTGGATGATCTGTCCAATGCTGAAAGTTGAGTGTTGAAGTCTCCATCTATTATTGTATTGGAGCCTGTCTTTTTAGCTCTAATGATATTTGCTTTATACATCTGGGTGCTTCATGGTTGGGTGCAAATATACTTAAAGTTGTTATATTCTCTTTCTAAATAGACCCCTTTATCATTATATAGTGACCTTCTTTGTCTCTTCTTAAAGTTTTTTCTCAAAATCTATTTTGTCTGATATAAGTGTGCTGTTCTTTTTTGGTTTCCATTGACACGGAATATCTTTTTCCATCCCTTAATTTTCAGTCTGTGTGTGTGTCTTTATACGTTAAGTGTATTTCTTGTAGGCAGCAACTCATTGGGTCTTGTTTTTTTAATCCATTCAGCCACTCTCTGGCTTTTGATTAGTTTGGTTCATTTACATTCAATATTATTGTTGACAAGTAAAGACTTACTCCTGCCATTTTGTTATTGGTTTCCTTGTTGTTTTGTGGTTTTTCTTTCCTTCCTGTGTTCCTTCAATGCAAGTGATTTTCTGTGGTGTTATGATTTAGTTTCTTGATTTTTATATTTTGTGTATCCATTGTATGTGTTTTTGGTTTGAGGTGACCATGAGGCATGCAAATATTATCTTATAACCCATGACTTTACACCAATAACAACTTAACGCTGCATAAACAAGCAAACAAACAGGAAAAAAAGTAATAAAATCTCTAAGCCTTGTGTTCATCTTCCTGCTTTTCAACATCTTGTTGTTTCTATTTTTATCTTATTGTACTTTGTAGGTCTTGAAAAGTTTTTGTAGTTATTATATTATTTTTGACTCATTCACATTTAGTCTTTCTGCTTAAGATAAAGTGAACTTACAGACCACAGCTACATTTTAGTAATATCCTGTGTTTCCTGTGTACTTAGTATTACTAGTGAATTTTGTACCTTAAGATGATTTCTTATTGTTCATCAATGTCCTTTTCATCCTGATTGAAGTACTCTCTTTGGCATTTCTTGTATGACACATGTAGTGTTGATTAAATGTTTCAGCTTTTCTTTGTTGGGGAAAGTCTTTATTTCTCCTGCATGAATGAAGGGTATTTGTTTGGAATATATTATTCTAGGGTGAAAGATATTTTTCCTTCAGCACTTTAAATATGTCATGCCACTTTCTCCTGACTTGTAAGGTTACCATTGAAAAGTCTCCTGCCAGATGTATTGGAACTCCATTGTATGTTATTTGTTTCTTTTCTCTTACTGCTTTTAGGGCTTTTTCTTTATCCTTGATATTTGGGAGTTTGATTATTAAATGCCTTGAAGTAGTCTTCTTTAGGTTAAATGAGCTTGGTGTTTTAGAACCTTCTTCTACTTGAATATTGATATCTGTATCTAAATTTGGGATGTTCTCAGTTATATCCTGTTGAATAATCTTTCTTCCCCTATCTCTTTCTCTATCTTCTCTTTAAGACCAATAACTCTTAGATTGGCCCTTTTCAGGCTATTTTTCTAGATCCTATAGACATGCTTCGTTGTTTTTTGTTCTTTTTTTTTTTTTCTGTTGTCTCCTCTGACTGTCAAATAGCCTATCTTCAAGCTCATTAATTCTTTTTTTTCTCCCCGATCCATTCTGCTATTTAAAGTCTCTGATGCATTCTTCAGTATGCCAGTTGCATTTTTCAGCTCCAGAATTTCTGATTGATTATTTTTAGTTATTTTGATCTCCTTGTTAAATTTGTCTGTTAGAATTCTGAATTCCTTCTGTGTTATATTGAATTTCTTTGATTTTCTTCAAAACAGCTATTGTGAATTCTGTCTGAAAGGTCACATATCTCTGTTTCTCCAGAACTGGTCCCTGGTGGTTTACTTCATTCATTTGGGAGGCCATATTTTCCTGGATGATTCTGATACTTGCAAATGTTTGTCTGTATCTAGGGATTGGAGAGTTAGGTATTTATTGTCTTCCACTCAGCCTGGGTTTATTTGTATTCATTCTTCTTGGGAACACTTTCCAGATATTCAAAATGACTTGGATGTTATGATTTAAGCTTTATCTACTTTGGAGGGCACCCCAAGCCAAATAATGCTGTAGTTCTTACAGACTCATAGCGGTACCACCTTGATGGCCTTGGACAAGACCCAGGATAATTCTCTGTATAACCAGGCAGAGACACTTGTTCTCTTCCCTTACTTTCTCTCAAACAAATGTAGTTTCTCTCTCCATTTGGAGCCACCTGGAACTGAAGGTGGAGTGACACTAGCAACACTGTGGCCACCACCACTAGTGCTGTGCTGAGTCAGACCTTAAGTCAGTGCAGCATGGGGTCTTCCCCAAGATGTGCTGTAACCATTCCCTGACTATTGCCTATGTTAGCTCAAGGCCCTGGGTCTCTAATATCAACAGATGGCAAATACAGTCAGACCTGTGATGTTCCCTTCAGGACAGTGAGTTTCCCAGGCCCTGGGTTGGTCCAAGGGTGCCATCTAGAAGTCAGGGACCAGAGTCAAAAACCATAGTTGTTTACCTGGAGTTTTATTGCACTGTGGCTGAGCTGGCACTCAAACCACAAAACACAGTCCTTCTCACTCTTCCTTCCTTTTTTCAAAGGCAGAGCAGCCTTACCCCATGACCACCACCACCTCAGGGCCATGGAGAGTGCTGCCAGACTACCACTGATGTTCTGTTAATGTCCCAGGGCTCTTCAGTCAGGTTTTGGTAAATGCTGCATAGCCTGGGACTCACACTTCAGGGTAGCAGGCTCTATTCTGGCCCAGGGCAAGTCCAAAAATACTGTTCAAGGGCCTAGTCCTGGAATTGGGGACCACAAGAGCATGCTTTGTACCCTACTCCCCTGTGGCCAAGCTGATACCTGACTTTGCAAGACAAAATGTCCTTTACTTTTCCCTCCAGGTTTCTCAAGCAAAAGGAATTTTGCCCCATAGCCACCACAGTTGATTATGTTTTGAGTCTCTCTTTAAGTCAGCAAGTCTCAAGAGGCTCACACAAGGTTCTCTGTGTAGTTCCTGGATATTACTGCTGGTAATAACAAGCTCTTCAGTTAGCTGGTGATGAATCCTGCCGGGACTGGGTTCTTCCCTTTGAGGCAGTGTGTTCCCTTCTGGCACTGGGTGTGTCTAGAAACGTCAACCAAGAACTAAGGCCTGGAAAGGGGGCCTCATGACTCTGGCTGGTGGCTTTTCCTGCTGTGGCTGAGGTGGTATCCAAGATACAAGAAAAGTTATCCCGACTCTTCCCTGTTCTCTTTTCATGCAAAGAGGGGTTTCTTTTGGAACTATGAGCTGTGCAGCCTTGGGTTAGGGGAGGGGTGATGTCAGTATTCCTTTAACAATTCCCACTGGTTTCTCAGTAGGTCTCGGGTCCCACCAGTCCACTGTCTTTGGGCCCAGTCAGTACCAGAACTTGAATAGGAATTGCAGTCTTTGTGGCCTAGACTGCATTTCAAGTTTATTCAGAGCCCCAGAACACTTTAGTCCATGGTGGTGAGTCTTGTCAGAACTCAAGTTCAGACTGCTGGGATGGGCAATGGCCCTTCTGGCTAGGACTGCTTTAAATGCTCCCCCCATGGTTGGGCATCAGTTGAGTTTGGTTCGGTTTTGTTTTCTATTATAAGAGGTCAGCCCTGAGTTCAGTCCTTCCCAACTGCTATGCCCTCACACTCCCTAGAACACGGAAACACTCACTACACCACCCCACCCCTGCTGGAGGTTGGGGGCAGGATGGCATTGGTGATTCAAGGCTGTTTTTCCTATCTCTTCATTGCCTCTTCAAGTGGTATGAAGTTAAAACCAGGTATGTTGAGGGCTTGCCTGATTTTTGGTTCTTGTGAAGGTGCTTTTTTATGTGTAGATAGTTGTTAAATTGCTGTCCTTGTAGGGGGATGATAAGTAGAGACTTCTATTCCACCATCTTGATCATCTTGCTCCAACCCAAGTTTGTCTAATTTTTTTAACTTTTAAACTTTTATGTTTAAAAGGAAGACATAAACACACATATTTGCCTAGGCACACACAGGGCCAGCATCATCAATATCACTGTTTTCCACCTCCATATCTTGTCATACTAGAAGGTATTCAGGGGCAATAACATGCATGGAACTGTCATTTCCTGTAATAACAATACCTTCTTCTGGAATACCTCCTGAAAGACTTTCCTGAGATTTCTTCAGTTATTTTTATAGTAGAAGGAATACACTCTAAAATAACAATAAAAAGCATGGTATAGTATAATAAATACATCAACTAGCAACATAGTCATTTATTATCATTATGAAGTATTATTTAATATGCATAACTGTATGTGCTATACTTTTATATGACTGGCAACACAGTAGGTTTGTTCACACTAGCGTCATTACAAACATACGAATAATGTGTTGTTCTATGATGTTATGATGGCTATGATCTCACAATGCCTACAACATCATGATTGCTGCACTATCACTAGGTGATAAAAGTTTTTTTGCTCCATCACAATCTTATGAGAGCACTGTCATCTATGTGGTCCTTCAATGACTGAAATGTCATTAGTATGGTACATGATCATACCACAAATATAGTGGCTTAAAATAATACAAATTTATTGCTTACAATTCTGGAGATCACAATTCAGAAATGGGGTTCACTGAACTAACATCAAGGTGTCATCAGAGCTGTGTTCCTTTTCTAACTTCTAAGTGCCACCTACGTTTCTTGGCTCATGGACTCCTTTATGTTATCTTTAATGGCAGCAATGGCCAGTTGAGTCATTCTCATGACACATCATTCTGACTCATTTTGCCTGCCTCCCTCCTCCACATTTAAGGACCCTTGAAATTACACTGGACCCAACTAGATACTTCAAGATAATATCCCCACTTTCAGGTTAACCTTAATTCCATATATTATTGTAATTTTCCTTTTCCATATAAAGTAATGTATTCACAGGTTCTGAGGATTAGGATGAAAAACACCTCAGGAGGCCATTATTTTGCTTACCATAAAGTCCAACTGAAGCTGCTCTTGAATGACGACCAATACACTGAAGAGTGACATCAAGGTCCTTCATGAATAGTATATATTTCTCTTTATCACTGTACCATCACTACCCAGTTAAGGCTCCTTTCTGGACCCTTTACCTCTACACTCTTGTGAGGTTACTCAATAATGCATGATTTCAACTGCTCAGTATTCCTGCACCAACTCTTTAACATCTACTGGACGTCCCCAAATTCTATCCAATTCTGACAATAACCACCTGTGATTAGTACAGATTCCACAGATTAAGGGCAAAGTCTTTCAATTCTGACACCAACAATCTAGAGTTAGAGTAGATGCTCACAAGTTAAGGGCTCTGTCCCAAAAGACTGTCCCCACTTCAGATACCAGCCACAAATGTCAGTTTCCACAAGCTACTCACACTACTGCCTGGCCAGCTACAAATACATGGGTTCCCATGATCTCCTTCTGGGCTAAATAACTTGCTAGGAAGTGGTATACTTATGACTATGATTTTATTATAAATAATACAGATGTATAGCCAAATGAAGAAATACATAGGGCAAGATCTTGGGGAGGGGAGTGGTGCAAAGCTTTCATGTCCTTTCCTTGTGGAATCCAGGCATGTCATCCTTCCGAGCACATTGATGTATTCACCAACCTTGAAGGTCTCTAAGCCTCATGGTTTCAGGATTTTTATATGAGGTTTCATTAGTAGGCATGATTGATTAAATCATTGACCACATGATTGAACTCAATTTGTAGCCTCCTTGAATATCTCCGTCGTTCAGTCCCAATTTTCTAATAATACAGCTGATTTTTTGGCAACCAACCATCATCCTGAAGCTGCCTAGTTCTACTCCCTGTGAGTCACCTCATTATTGTAACAAAGACAGTCCTATCACTTGAGAAATTCCAAGCCCAAATATATTTTTTATTTTACTACACCCTCTATGCTAGTGACACCAAAAGATTTTATTTTCCCTGGAAGTCACTAAGATAGCTTCACACAAGACATCCAATCAATTTCCAAACCCTGTGTCACCAGAATCAGGTGGAATATCTGTCCCAAGTTCTTTCTTAATTTCCTTGCACTGTAGCAAGTATTCAAGAAATATTTGGTGAAAAGAAAGAAAGAAAAAAAAGAAAGAAAGAGAAAGAAAGAAAGAAAGAAAGAAAGAAAGAAAGAAAGAAAGAAAGAAAGAAAGAAAGAAAGAAAGAAAGAAAGAAAGAAAGAGAAAGGAAGAAAGAGAAAGAGAAATTACCCTTAAGAAACTCTAAATATTGTAGACAAAATATATACATAAACAAGTCACTTTCATACAATCTGGGAGACCACAGAAACTTTCACAGAGAATGGATTAAGTTTAGAAGGATGAGTGTTAGTCAAGTGAAGGAACGTAAGAAGTGGGTTCTAGACAGAGGACTTATCTTGAATAAAGATGTAACTGAATAAGCAGTTTTCCATGGTGTCAACCACTTCTTTTCTTATCCCTTCTTTCCAGTTATTTTCCTGTGGCTTCCATCCCCTTACCATCTAGTTCCCTTTAGATTGGGCTATTGCACAGCCTCTCAGAGACCTTTCTATCTTCAAATCTCCTTGAACTGCTGTCTCAGATCACTGTACTGCAGTGTGCATAGGTCAGTCAGAATCTTCCTGGAGTATTTGGATGTCATTCCACTGCTCAGATACTCAAGGTAGTTAGTGTTCAAATTGAATTGAATCGTAGGACACCCAGTTGATGTCAGAGAATGGGTGCAGAAATAGAAGATCCAAAGTTATGTGCCAAAGTCCTCTCTAGCTAACAACTCCTTACTGAACTTCCTTCAGTTCTCGCTAGTGTCTTCCCTCAGCTTTTGCTACTGTCTGACATGAACTCTTTGTTCCAGCTACTTTATTTCCTGAGTGAGAAAATATGACTTGCTTACTCCCATTTCTGAACCATTCCACAGGCCAGGAATCCCCTCTCCTCTCTTCCCTCTCCTCCATGAACACATCTCTGGCAAGAGATCAAACTGATACTGAAATAGAGCCCATTGTAGTAAGCAAAATGTGAGTCAGCTCCCTACAGACCTGGAACAGGCAGAACAATTTTGTGTGGGCACTTGTGTCTCTAATTGGCAATTCTGGGCCAGCTCTAATCTCGAAATCCCCTGAGGACTCCTGGAAGAGAGAGCTCAGGCAGTTCAGATCTCATGTGGTTAGGTTCAATATACTGAGGCTACCCCCAAAAAAATGTGAGTTGATAAAGTTTGTCTGTCAAAGTGCCACTGGCCCTACTGTCTTCTTTTATATTTTTCCTCTTTTAAATCTTACACCTCTAACCCAGTACTCACCATCACTTCCTTTCATCCTGACAAGAAGAAAAGGGAAGCCAATAATCTTTTTCATATTACAGTCTTGGGGACTGAATCTACTATGTTTCACAAGAGGATGTCAGGGGGTTGAAAGGGACTTTTGCTACTTAGTGGCTATGTGATCTCAGGCAAAGGACTTGAGTGCTCTGTGCCTCAGTTTCCTTACCCATAAAATGGGGATACTAGGAGTACCTATATTACTGTTAGCTATCATTGTTATTATTGTCTGTCAGTATCCTATACAGCAACCCTGCCTAGCAGTTAGCCAGCTTGTGCTTTAGTGCCTGCTATGATGGGGGCACTAGGCCTCCTAGGACAATTCATTTATTTTGCAGTTTTAGAAATATAGAAAGAAGGAGCTGTATTTGTAGAAGAATGGGTCTTTCTCAGATTTCTAGAATAAAGGTTGTCTACCATGGGTTTGTGAGGCTAGTTAACTCCTCCTGAGGCCAATGCTTACCTAATTGTTATTGCTGTACAGTATTTATAGTAATAGTAATAATAATTCATCTGTTGAGCACTTACCATGTGCAGGTATTGTGGTAAATATTTTATATGCATTATCTAAACTAGTCCTTGTTATTGCTCTAATTATTATCATTTTATTAATTGGTAAAATTTAGATAGTGCCCATTATGAGCCAGGTACTTTTCTAAGTGCTTTATTAATTAGATCACATAAAAATCATAAGAGGTAGGTACTACCATTTGTTCACATTACAGATGAAAGCTGTGGCTCTGAGAGATTAAGTAACTTGCTCATACAGTTGGTCATACAACTGGTAAATGCAGGAGCCAGATTTGGGGTCTAAGCAATATGGCTCCAGAAAGCACTCCTTAACTACTAAATCATACTGCATTCTTTATAATGTAGCAATTCTAATATACACAGTCTCAGAGAGAGTAACAACTGCCTACATTCCCTTGTACTCATGGCTCCTGCCCCCATGCCACCCCTGCCACCATGGGGAAACTTTGCTTTACTGTTCATTTTACCTCAGATGTTCTCTTAGGGATTATTCCCACATTCCCACCTTTGCTAATGATTAATTGTGCTATGTAAGACAAATTGTTTGATGCCTTTAATTCTAAGTTTTCTCCACTGTAAAACAGAAACTATATCCACCTGGCAGTAATATTATTACTGTCTGCCACAGTCCATACCAACCAGCCCAAGCCACCCCACCCACACACTACTGAGTTGGCAGCCAATAAAGCCAAATACCAGCCCTAGGGCCCCTTTTATGGCAGTCACAGTGAACCTACTCAAATTGCTGCTGCTCTAGCTCCTCATTCCCTCTGGATTGGTCCCTGTAGGTACCTGCCTTCTGACCTTGGCTATGCATCCTGTGTCTGTCCTCACAGTGCTATCCCAGACATGATCATCTCAAGTCTTCTCATTTGCTTCTTCAGTGCTTCTCATGCAAAGTTTTGCATTCCTCCTCTGGTTCTGCCTGTTCTTGGCTGTTCCAGCTATCCCCTGCCCAGCCAAGTCCCAGACCTACCTATCAATGAGCCAACCCTGGGCTACTGCCGAGGGTCATCAGACTAAACCTCTGCTAGTACATGTTATGCAACAACATGACTGCTTTCCCTGGTTTATGTCTGCTGAGTTCCCATTCAGGAGTTTCCTACATCTAGAATGCACATTTAACCCAACAATTGGAATAACATTTTCCATCCTTGCCATTTTTCTGAATTACTAAACACCATCCAAACCCCTGTAGATTCCAAGCACTTGGAGAGATCATTGAGACTGGAGATTCTATCCAGCTTTCTTCCCAGTAAAAATAACCATTACTACTTATTAAACATTTACTATATGCCAGACACAGTGCTAAGCAGTTTACATGCATTCCTTCACTAAAACTGTCCGACAATCTTAGGTGACAAGTATTATTATCCTCATTTTCCAATTGTAGAAAAAATGAGACACAGAAAGGTTGAGTGACTCACCTAAGATCACACAGCCATCATGTGGCAGAGCTGGTATCCGAATTCAGATTGTATGCTTTTAAGATTAACACTTTTAATCACTGAATACTTTTGCCTCCCAACTTACATCCACCCTACTAAGTACTTGAAGACTTTACTGAGCCTCTTTACAGTTCAAGAAATTGTGAAACTCTTTGCCTTCTCTTTTATACTAATCCTTCCCACACAGGAGGTAGGTGGCTTCCAGTATTTTGGTTAAGCCGAGCCTACTCATATCCTTCCTCATGGCCCCATGCCAACCAGAGGCTGGGGGAAGAGCAGGTGCTGAAACTTTCAGTTCCACATTGGCCAGTTTCAGGAGCTGGTGTAAGAGAAACATTGTGAATTAGCAAAGTACTGGTGAGAACCAGCCTTCTACCTCAAGAATGCTTCCAGGCAAGTCTTAACTTCTCCCTGAGCAAACCGGGGAAGTCCCAGACCCATGCCATTATACTGGGCCAACTCACCCACACACTACATGGCAGACAGCCAAAGAAAATGAGTTCCAGCCTTCAGGGCCTCATTTGAGGTAATTGCCCTGAACTCTCTCACTTCACTCCTACTCTTGCTCTTCACTTCCTTCTCTGTTCCTTTGCACACCTGACTCCGATCCTTCTTGGAACTGTCTCCTGTTTGTTTGTGACCCTGCTTTCACCCCTTAGGCTTGCCACACTCAGCTTTTGACCCTTAGTGCTTTCTAAGAACAGACTTGCCATCATCCCCTGGCTCTTCTTGCTCTTTAAAGTTCTAACTCATTACCCTGACTAATTTAAGCTCCCACTCATGGAAATCCTACCCTGATGCTGGCCCACCTGACCAACACTCCAGTCTTCAAGGAGGTGGGGCTTTGGGGAAATAGAGAAGGGAGTCAGAAAGTGATGAGGAATCAATGAGAAAGATGCCTAGCCAGTGCTACCACCTAGTGTAACTGCCTCTTCCCTGGTATACTGAGTCTTAGTACCCCTTCACTATTTTGAAACTTCTTGTGGCCCACCCATTGGTTCCACAAAATAGACATCCCCAGGGAGCTGAGAATGCATACAGCCACTCTATTTTCTCAGCTCTAAACTAGAACACACAAACTGATATTATGAATGTGCTTATGGCAACAACACTATGGAATTGGAATTCATGACTCTTCTAGAAAATCTTTGATGTACCATCTCCATGCTTATATAGTATGATGGAAGAGTGCCACACATACCTGAGTCCTCAAAGAGATACCTGCTAGCCTGACATATTGAAAGTACCCTACCACATGCTGCTCATTCCTTGAACTCTGGCCATACTCACCTGTCTTCAGTTTATATCTGCTACACTCCCTCTTACTACACGGTGCAATCTATTTTCTTTTCTGGCAAGCTCTTTCTCTCTCCTTAAGAATCAACTACCTCTCTTTCTCCAGAAGTTACCTACATCATCACTTTTTAAAGGAAGTTTTCCATATTTCCCTCAGCTTTTTACTATTTTCCTGCCCATTGGATCCATTGTAGCACTTGCTGCAATTAAAATTTTGTATTTATTTGTGTGGTAATGTGATTATTGTCTACCTCCATCATTAGAATGAAAGTTCCATAAGAACAAGGACCATGTATTGTCATTCACTACTGTCTTCTCAGTATTTTGCATGATTCACAAGTAGTTGTTTTTTGGTTTAATTGTGCAATGAATGAGTGGCCTGAAATGCCCACCAACCAAGTCTTCCAAACATCTTTGTCCACATGCACAAACCATGTGGGAAGAGAAGAAGGGTCCTGAAGTACATCTGGGATGGTTCCCTTCTATCCACAGGATGGTACATAGGAGTTTAACAGATGAACAATGTATGAGTTCCTAGCAAGGATGACACATGCTATGTACCTTTCTAGAGTAGAGTAGTTGTGACAACTGGGACACAGAGAGAAAAGCAACATGTCCAAGCTCATTTAGCTGGTAGATAGCAGAGCCAGGATTCAAATCTTAGTGGTTCAACTCCATTTGATTCACCTTGCCGAACCTTTGTAGTTTTCTCATCTGTAAAATGGGAGCAATGTTATCAGCTTGCAGAGTCATTATAAAAACTAAATCAGATGGTATATTGAAACCACTTGCACATATTAAGTATTCACTGTATGGTACCTATTAGTATTTCTCTGAAGATGAAGGAAAGTCAGAGAAGATGCATGCTACGACAGAGAGGAATGCCTGCCTTTCCATAGGCTCCACCCATCTTTGACCCATTTCTCTTTCTCTCTCTTTCTTTCTCCCTCTGTCTTCCTCTAGCATCCCACCACCCAGCTATCATCTCCAGAAAGAGATGTTTTTAGGGGTGAGGAAACAAATATAGAGAACAGGTTGAAACAGAGATAAATTAGGAATAAAAGGGCTGAAAAGGACACCAGCAGGAGGAAGAAACAGAAGAGTGGCAGGAGAGAAGGGATAGCATATGTAAAATGCTTACATCTTTGCCTCTACTAAATAAAATTGTAAAAATACAGCAGCACATGGCTTTCCTACAGGACTTTCTTTTCCTTTTTAAAAAAGAGATAAGGGAGGAGGAAGCATAAAGACATGGGCCTAGAAGGGTACTGGCTAAGAGTCAATTTGAAGTTATGTCTATCCCTGCCCTAATTCTTCTAGAAAAAACTAGAAGGCCTAGAAAGAAAATCTCAATTTATATAGCTTTAAAACACACACACACACACACACAACCACCATCACCACCACCAGTTAATGCTGTCCATTTTGGCATTTTCCAGTCATTTGTTGGTGTCAGTGTGTCTGTTAGTTGCGTGTGTCCCTGGCTCTTATAGAACAGAAGCCACAGGAGTCCAGGCAATGTGTCTTCTCTGCAACCAGGTGCTTAATGTTTTCTTGGAACTGTGATGAGAGATGGATGAGGGGAACAACTCTTCTTATGGTGGTAAACCAGGCAGCTCCCCATCCGCTACTGGGTTTTTTTAGTTATGCCTCAGATATCAGCGTACCTGGGCCTCTTAGAACACAAGGGCCCAATTGAATAGATCCTCTGGAAGTCCACAAGGCAGAACACAGCATGACAAGTGATTCTTGGGAGTTTTCTAGGCCAACTTGGCGGAATGGAGACTTGGGAAACCTCTAGTGTACATGTCTAAACCAAATTTGTGAAATACTGGCTCATCCCCAGGTCCTCTGCTGGGGCCTTTGGGGAAAGTCCTAAATGCAAGCCAGTCTAGTTTAACATTTCACTGTTTATAATTACAAGACAGGAAAAAGTGGGAGGAGGGACAGAAACAAGGAACACAGTTAAGGCTTGGTTAGCAATATCTTGGATACAATGTCATTAAAAGTAAAGCATGCTTCTATAACTTAATGAATACAAGCTTTTAAAAAATTATTTTCAAGAAAAGAAATGTGCAAAAGAAACCATTGTAGTACTTAACATTCATAAGGTGAAAAATATATTTGTATTGAAAAAGAAATGTGCCTTGGAAACCTATGAGGGATGAGATGCTGCAGAATCTTAATCATAAACATATGCAGAGTATTATTATAACTAACATTGTTACAATTCTATATGAAATTCCTCATTTGTGGGCACAGGGGAGAATTTTGCAAGTGATGAGCAAGCCTAATGCTACTTTTCCTTATTCCTGCTTACTGTGAACTGACCACCTGTAGATTAGTAATATCCAAAGCTGTCAAACAAGTGGAATTTCCATTCTCATCATTATTGCCAGAAGAATAAAAGTTATTCTCATGGAGAAACAGGAGCCAGAATACTTGAATTATGTTCTCACCCTCCTCTTCCCACTATAGAAGCTCAAAAAGTCACTTCACCTCTCTAGATCTCAAACACACCATTGATCATGTAGGGTTTTATGGATATTACAGATGGTGCTGCTTTGTTGAAATGGAATTTTCTCTCTACATATATGAAGGCCGTAGCCCAGATACAATGATGTTTTGGAAATTCTGAAGATCAATACAGATCTATTTTTTAGCCTCCTCTCTAAGAAATCTGTATGGGGTGAGTGGAAACTAGACAATGGTTCTCAGAGAGTGTAACTTCCTTCTCCCTTTCAATTCAGTAAGCATATCTTGGGTACTTACTCTTTGTGCTATCTTACAGGAAACTAAACTAGCACATGTAGAATTTGGAGACCACTGAACTTCCTGAAGAACTTGCACAAGGGTCTCTTACTCTTTAATTTCATGCACTGACTTCCACCACCTTTCTCACTCCTCCAACCATTAGCACTCTGCTTTATTCACAAGGTCCGACAGACTCATTGGCCCTTTCCTGCTGGTCATGCCAGATGTGAGTTTCAGCAGCAGCGGAATTCTTGGGTGAAAGAAGCCAACTGAGACTAGAAGACCCAGAGTATATTTGAGTGTCAGGGAAATGTCTGACTTAAAAATCTATGGAAAAGTGTTTTCTGCCTGTTACTCCAAACTCTAGGAGAGAAAAGAAGAGACTAGAGACAGAGAGTCCTGCTCTCCACATCTCTTTTCCAATGGTCCTTCAGGTACAAAGGACAACATAGCTCCCCTAATCTCCTATAATTCACAAAGAGGTGACTTCTGGTGCAAAAACACCACTCCATCATTACTGCACACCAGCCAGCACATGCAATTGGGACAAAATCTGTTCTCTCTCCTTTCTCCCTCAAGTCACAGCCACTCCTAACCTTCTCACACATATATAATAAAAAAGTAGATTGAGAATGTTGAGGCCCTAGTATGACTTCTTATTTCAGTTCACTCCACATAAGGGCCTGAGGTCTGAATTCCCTAAGACAGGTCTTGGGTGCTTACATTCTCTTGATCTAGTATTATAGAGAATGGGAGGAAAAGATTAATGCTAAGAAGTTGGAAGGGACTGCTGGGTAAAGTGAGATTTTTTGTGTGCTTCCATCCTTTTTCGTGGGGTTGCTGTCAAAGCTGCATCCTATGATGGAAAAGTCTTTATAAACTACCAGAGGGAGTTACAGAAAATAGTCTGGACACCAAGGAGAAGCACGGAAATTCTAACAGATAATTTAGAGCCATACAAATTTTCCCTTCCAACTCCACCAGCACCAGAGCCCAAACCACTGATCAGCTACCAGGACTCCCTGAGCAGCTCTGGAAACACATACAAAGCATATAGCTACTTACCATTAATTGATGAGCTGATAACACTGTGTATGTAGACTTTGGACCTGATATGTGACTCGATTAGTAAAAACAATATCTGCCAACAATCTTTTGGGTCCCAAGGAACACCAGCTGGGACTAGGATGGGACCAGAGCCAAAGCCAGATTAAAGAGGACCACTGGCATCCTCAAAACCCAGGTGGAGAAGAAGTCGGTAAGAGGCAAGAAGTCCTAGGATAACAGGAACAAGAAAAGAGGGAAAGATGGGGCAGAGGAAAGAAGGAAAGAACAAAGGAAGAGAGGAAACAAGGAAAGCATTTCTCAGAGGGCTTGAAACAAAGGCTTTATATGTCATGGAACTTGCCATTCCCTCCAATCCCCACTCCTCACTCACACTCACTGTATCTTTATTCTTGTTCCCTCAGCCCTACTCTTTCCCCATACCCAATGTCAGAGTAATCAAGCCCACATATCCACAAACAACAAGACATGTCAAATCTCTCTGTGGTTAAAAACTGTCACCTATTGTATAGTGGATGACAAAGATGGCTTGTTGCAAGTATATCTCTTGCTGCCATGCTGTTCTTTGTAGTCAATGTCACTCAACTTTATTGGGTGAACTAAGAGGGAAGAACTGTTCCTTTTTAAAGATTCTCCTTTGAGCTCAAGTACTACTACAGCAGAGATGACTGTCTTTGGCATCCTTCTACCTCTCCTTTTAGCACCATCATCTTCTATGATCTTAATTCCATCTGGCAAGCCTCCTGCCCAAGATTTCTCTACCATGCTCTATTATCTTAGTTCCTCAAGGACCTGCTTTTCCTTCTGCTATACAGCAAATAAACTCTCCCAAAGGTAATAAATATAGTTGGTAGCTTAATGTGTGTGGTGGTTAATAAATTAAGTGTCATCTTGATTGGATTGAAGGATGCAAAAGTATTGTTTCTGGGTGTATCTGGGTGTTTCTGAGTGTTGCCAAAAGAGATTAACATTTGAGTCAGTGGACTGAGAGGACTAACACAATGTGGGTGGGCACTATCCAATCAACTGCCAGCATGGCTAGAAAAAGCAGGCAGAAGAAGGTGGAAGAAGCTGACTAGCTGAGTCTTCCAGCCTTCATCTATCTCCCATGCTGCACGCTTCCTGCCCTTGAACATCAGACTCCAGGTTTTTTGGCCTTTGGATGCTTTGACTTACGCCAGTGGTTTGCCAGCGACTCTGAGGTCTTTGGCCACAAACTGAAGGCTGCACTGTTGTCTTCCCTACTTTTGAGGCTTTGGGACTCGGATTGAGCCACTACTGGCTTCCTTGCTCCTCATCTTGCAGAAGGCCTATCATGGGACTTCACCTTGTGATTCTGTGAGTCAATTCTCCTCAGTAAACTCCCTTTCATATATGCATATTGCCTGTTAGTTCTGTTCCTCTAGAGAACCCTGACTAATACAATGTGCTACTTTTTTATTCGACCATTGTTGCATTTTCACAGAGGTTAACCCAGAAGAATAGTCCTCAGATGATAGAACAACAAACATGACTGTAAATAAAATAAGTTTTGGGACAGTAGACCTGCTTATTCTGCTTCCGGTGAAGGCTACTCTTTGGGATATGCACAGTGTGTCTGGAATTTATTCCTTCCGCTGGGTTCTTGGTCTCGCTGACTTCAAGAATTAAACCATGGACCCTCGCAATGAGTGTTATAGCTCTTAAAGATGGTGTTTCTGGAGTTTGTTCCTTCAGATGTTTAGATGTGTCCACAGTTTCCTCCTTTCAGTGGGTTTGTGGTCTCACTGACTTTAGGAGTGAAGCCGCAGACCTTCGCAGTGAGTGTGACAGCTCTTAAAGGTGGCACGTCCAGAGTTTGTTCCTCCCGGTGGGTTCGTGGTCTCGCTGACTTCAGGAATGAAGCCACAGATCCTCACAGTGAGTGTTACAGCTCATAAAGGTAGTGCAGACCCAAAGAGTGAGCAGTAGCAAGATTTATTGTGAAGAACGAAAGAAAAAAGCTTCCACAGTGTGGAAGGGGACCCGAGTGGGTTGCCACTGCTGTCTCGGGTGACCAGCTTTTATTCCCTTATTTGGCTTCACCCACATCCTGCTGATCGGTCCATTTTACAGAGTGCTGATTGGTCTATTTTACAGAGTGCTGATTGGTCCATTTTACAGAGCACCAATTGGTGCATTTACAATCCTTTAGCTAGACACAGAGTGCTGATTGGTGCATTTACAATCCTTTAGCTGACACAAAAGTTCTCCAAGTCCCCATCTGACCCAGAAGCTCAGCTGGCTTCACCTCTCAATCCCCCCTCTAAACAGGATACCCCAACTGCTGTTGGGAATTTGGTGATGACACTACTTCCTGCTGGATAAGGGCAAAGAAGGGGCCCTGCAGTTGCAGTGTCCTCCAGAGGGGAACTCTTTAGGCCAGTAAAAGGGCCAATGGGTCAGTCCAGGGGTCCTTGGTAGAAGCTTTTAGTTGAGCTCATTTGGAGTTCTATTTGTAAGACCATCAGTAGCTTGATGACCTCGATCCTAGAGGAAACAAATTTGACAAGGAGTTTAAAAATACAGGGCCTGAAGGCGAGTAATAGCAAGACGGCTGCACGGGACCTAGAAAAGGGAGAAACCATGTCACTCAACTCCAGAGGTTGGTATAAGAGTTTGAAAGGCATTGTCTGATTTCAGAAGCCTTTTCCTGTAAATGCTGGGTGGCATCTTGTGCTATCCCTGACTGGTTAGTGTAAAAACAACACTCTTCGCCTAAGAAGGTGCAGAGTCCTCCTTTCTCAGCAGTGAGGAGGTCTAGACCTCAGCAGTTCTAGAGAGTCACTGCTGCCAAAGAGTCTATTTGGGATTGTAGGAAAAAAAAAAATAGATTTTGTTATTTCTTGCAAACTCCCTGAGAAATCCTTTGAGAGTGTGTGGCAGTAGGATAACACATGTTAACACTGTTAACTTTTCACAAACTTTACTTTTGTTGAAAACCTTGTAAGTTTGGGATTTCAATTATTCTTTGCTATTAATAAGACCTCATCCAGTCCATATTAACTTAGAATTGGGATAGATGGCTCCTTCCTGATAGTGTAAGTACTTTAAGGTTTGGCTGAGTGCAAACAACTGGCATGTTTGAGCAGACCAATTATTAGGCAATTTTCCTAACTCTGCTTCTACAAGAGTTTCCTATCACTTACTGAATACCCATTGTGTCTTTTTCCCTTAATCGCCTGGGAGGAACCATCTATCATCCTGTCCTGAAGGGAGTTCCTCCTAGGTCTGGTCGGACCTTTGAATGGTAATTCATTAAGATTAAGTCCCCTGTTAGGAAACCTGTTGGGTTAAGGATTTTTGATAGGAGGGATATGGGTTGTCAGTGGCCTCAGTGCTTTTGGGCTACACCCTTGTTTCCACTGACAACAAGGTGGTATTGGAGTGTTATAGGGTCATGGAGAAGACCTTCAATTATCAATTATAGGTTTTGAATTTACCCTGGCTTTTAAAGGAATAGGGTACACTGTTTTTTCTTTACTACTTCCATCTCTCTTTCTTTCTCTTCTTCTTTGTCTCTTTCTGTCTTTCCCCTCTCTTTCTCTGACTTTCTGTCTCTCTGTCTTTTCCTCTCTCTCTCTGTCTCTCTGGCTTGATGTCTCTTTTTCTCTCTTCCTCTCTCTTTGATTCCTTCTTTGTCTCTATCTCTTCCTCTCTCTCTCTGATCTTCTGTCTCTGCCAGCCACTTATGCTACTGTTGCCACCTCCTTGGGTTTTTACACTGCATGCAATAACTCCATGGTTTCCTTGTGATATTTAATGGGGGTTCCCCCAGAGGTTAGGAACTCCCTTTCTTTCCATATTGCAGCATAGGCATGTAGGATTAGAAAAGCATACTTGCTATCTGTATATACATTTATTCTTTTTCCCTTTCCCAGTTTTAGGGCTTGGGTAAGTGCCACTAGTCCTGCTAACTAGGCACTGGTCCCTGGGGGAAGAGGCTTACTTTCAAGTACAGTTACATCACTAACTATGGCATAACCTGCCCTTTGTATCCCACTCTCCACAAATGAACTTCCATCAGTATATAGGTTAAGGTCAGGATTAGCTAAGGGGACTTCTAAGAGATCATCTCGGGCAGCATAAGTCTGGATTATAATTTGCTGGCAGTCATGCTCGATTGGTTCCCCATTCTCTGAGAGAAAAGTGGCAGGATTGAGGGCTACGCATGTCATATTTGAAACACCCGTCCCTCAAGGAGTAGTGCCTGGTATCTAAGTAGGCGATTGTCTGATAGCCATAAACTTCCTTTGGCACCTAGTATGCCATTTACATCATGAGTAGTCCAGACAGTGAGATCGTTTCCTTGTATTATTTTTATAGCCTCTGACACTAAGACAGCCACTGCCGCAACTACCCATAAACAATGAGGCCAGCCTTTTGCTACTATATCAGTTTCCTTACTTAGGTATGTCACTGGTTGTGGGGTTGTCCCATGCGTCTGAGCAAGGACTCGAAGAGCTATCCCTGCTCTCTCTGTGACGTATAAAGAGAAGTTTTGTCCTGTGGGAAGGCTTAAGGATGGAGCTTGAGTTTGTTCCTTCCAATGCCCAGACTTCAGGGTTGATTCCCTCCTCAAGTAGGGGACAACAAATAGGTAACTTGTTCCCCATATTCATGTAGATAATAGCTCCAGCTTTGGCTAATATATCCCTCCCTAATAAGGGTGTGGGACTTTCAGGCATAACAAGAAAGGCATGTGAAAAGAGCAAAGTCTCCCAATTACAACTGAGGAGGTGGGAGAAATACCACCTCCTCAGGCTGTCCTAGGATTCCTCAGATGGTAATGGACCTTGAGGACAGCTGTACAGCACAGAAGATTAACACTGAGAAAGCCACACCAGTGTCCAGGAGGAAGTCAACTTTCCTGGCCCTCAATGGTTATACGTACCTGGGGCTCAGTGAGGGTGATAACATGAGCCATCGCTTGCCCCAGGGACCCTCAGTCCTGTTGTTAGATCATCTGGTTGGGGGCTTCTGACCCATAGAACCTTTGCCCTCAGGGGCAGTGTGCCTTCCAGTGATTGCCTCAGCATAGTGGACACGGATGAAGGGGCGGCTTGTTTCTCATTGGACAATCTTTTTTAAAGTATCTTTGTAAAACACACTGATAACAAGCCCTACTGGGTAATTGGCCTGCTCCATTTTCTGTCCTCTCTGAACCACCAAAGTTTGTTTGTCTGAGAGCCATGACTAAGGCTGCAGCCTTTCTCTGATCTTGCTTTTTCTTTTGGGCTTGTTCCTCTTGGTCCCTATTATAGAATACTGAGGTTGCCAGGTTTAATAATGCCTCCAGATTTTGTTCGGGGCTGAGAGCTAGCTTTTGGAGCTTTCTCCTAATATCTGCAGATGATTGGGATATAAACTTATCTTTTAGGACCAATTGACCCTTGAGTGAGTCAGGTGATAGGGGAGTATATTTTCTTAAGGCCTCCCATAGCTGCTCGAGGAAAGCAGAAGGATTTTCTTCCTTTCCCTGAGTTATGGTGGACATCATTGAATAATTCATGGGCTTTTTCATAATTCTCCTTAGTCCTTCTGGAACACAGGTCAACAGATGTTTGTGGCTCCAGTCCCCATGATCTGAGTCGAGGTCCCCTTGGGTATCCATACTGGGGATGGCTTGCTGACTAGTAGGGAACTTGTCCTTTTCTTCAGCTGTCATTCTATCATTTACTTGACTAAGATACCAGGTATCTCCAAACTCTCAGGCTGCAGCTAAAGACACATTCTTTTCATTAAAGGCCAGGGTTTAATCTAACAATAGCATGACCTCTCTCTCAGTGAGACTGAAGGTTTGCCCTAGACCCTGTAGGACATCTATGTACTTATCAGGATCAACTGAAAGTTTCTCCAAGTCTGCCTTGATCTGCTTTAAATCAGAGAGGGAGAACGGGACATGTACCTAGACTGGGCCAAATTCCCCTCCCCCTACAGCTTGAAGGGGACATAACTGATAGCCTGGGGGGTTTTGTGGTCCTTTGGAGATTTATTTGCTTATTTCCTTCTGGGAGGGGGAGATTAGAAGAGGTTTATCATTAATAGGAAGGGGAGCTATAGGGAGGCTAGGATATGGGGGTAAGCCTAAAGGTCCTCCTGTGGGATGTAAATTGCAAGCTTTGCATAGTTGTGTATTCTCCTTCAATGAAAAGAAAGCTTGGACATAAGGTATTTCACTCTATTTGCCTTCCCTCTTATAGAAAAGGTCAAGCTGCAGGATAGTATCGTAATTTATACTTCCCTCGGGTGGCCATTTTTCTCCATCAGAGAGAAAATATTGGGGCCAAGCCATAGTGCAGAAAAAAATGAGCCACCTCTTTTTCAGGGTTTGCAGGTCAAATTGGTCCCAATGGCTTAGGATGCATTTCAAGGGTGAGCCTGTTGACGCCTGAGTGCTTCCCATCTGACAGACAAAATCACCCATGGTTTTGGTTTGTTTGTTTCTCCCCCTGCCCAAGAACCTGCAATGGTCCCTGGACCCTGCTGATCGGAATAGTTGCGCTCACTGATGCAGTAGCAGAAACACTAGTTTTCCTCCTAGACCACAAGGAGGACTGAGGAATGTTGGATTTAGTGGCCCTTACCGATGCATTCTCGAAAATCTGCACCCTTGCCTGTCTTCCTAGACCACAAAGAGGACTGAGAAAAATCGGATTTAGTGATCCTTACTGATGCATTTTGGAAAACCTGTTAGAGTCCTAAGCATTCTCCTGTTAGTATTGGGACCTTACCACTGTCCTATAAAGATGTCATGCCCCAAAAATGAAGTGGAGGGCCATACTCTTAGGGAGGGAAGGAATCTCCAGAGTTGGAAGACTGATGCCTTTTGTCCTCACTTATATGAATAGGAAAGATACCATTTCTGAAGCTCCCCATATCCTAGCTTCAGGAATAGCTTTCATTAAGCCTGCTTGTCTGAGGAGGGATCCTAAAATTCCAGATAGTCCCCTGCCCCAATGGGGCTTTGGGCAAAAATTACATCTTTCTGATTGGTGAGACTGAGTGCCTAAAGAAGGTAACAAAGTCCTGGAGTTTATACTAGAAATCATTCTTATAGGAGAAACTGGAAAAGCACCAGAGACAGGGAGTGATTTTTAGAAGCAGGACTAGTCTCAGAGAAGAGAGGCGGGAGGAAGTTTGTCTGACAATCATTAGGACCCAGGAGATAAGGGTCAGGATATATAGGATAGATGGGTGAGTCTCGCTTGGGTGACATGACTTTGAGAGTTCCACTCATGGCCGCAGGGTCAACCAATTTGTGATCAGGACCCTGGAGCTGAATGGCTTTCCTTTCTGTCGACCCTCGGCTCATCCCAGAAGTACAAGAGAAGTGGAAGCTGGTTCCAGGCAAACCAACACTCCCAACTCCGAAGAGTTGGGGGTTGTTAGAGAGCCCTTTCCCAGAAAGCCTGACACCTGTGTCTTTAGTACGGAGGCCGCACTAGTCGCTTTTAACTGGCCAACAGGTGTGTGGTATTTAGACCCTGAATTCTAAGGAAAAATAGAACAGAATAGCAAGTGAAAGGGCTCCAATGGTACTCACTTCTTGGCAATAGGCAATAGTCCCTTTGCGGTCGCCAAAATCTGTCCAGAATTTATTCCTTCTGGTGGGTACTTGGTCTCGCTGACTTCAAGAATGAAGCCACAGACTCTTGCAGTCAGTGTTACAGCTCTTAAAGATGGTATGTCTGGAGTTTGTTCCTTCAGATGTTCAGGTGTGTCTGGAGTTTCTTCCTTCTGGTAGGTTCGTGGTCTCACTGACTTCAGGATTGAAGCTGCAGACCTTCACGGGGAGTGTTACAGCTTTTAAAGGTGGTGTGTCTGGAGTTGTTTGTTCCTCCCGGTGGGTTTGTGGTCTCGCTGAATTCAGGAATGAAGCCACAGACCCTCACGGTGAGTGTTACAGCTCATAAAGGTAGTGTGGACCCAAAGAGTGAGCAGCAGCAAGATTTATTGTGAAGAGCGAAAGAACAAAGCTTCCACAGCATGGAAGGGGACCCAAGAGGGTTGCCACTGCTGGCTTGGGTGGCCAGCTTTTATTCCCTTATTTGGTTTTGCCCACATCCTGCTGATTGGTCCATTTTACAGAGGGCTGATTGGTCTACTTTACACAGTGCTGATTGGTCCATTTTACAGAGTGCTAATGGGTGCATTTACAATCCTTTAGCTAGACACAAAATTCTCCAAGTCCCCATCTGAACCAGAAGCTCAGCTGGCTTCACCTCTCAATAGCATCATCAGGTCACCAGGGGTATTTGCCAAAACTGAAAGGTTGCCCTGTAATTTTCTTAAGTTGATTGGCAAAAGGGGAAAGCAGAGCCACTGGAAGCAAGTTGTACTTTCACACCCAATTGTTCAAATTCTCAAGAGCCTTTTCCTTCAAAATCTCCATACAATGGCAATCTCATGCCATGACATTTGCTTAGTTAAATAACTTTTCTGGAGGTATAGTAATGAAGATGCCAACAACAGAAAAGACAGTAACCCATTGTTACTTCCAAACTGCCATGGTCTAAGTTGTCCCCCAAAATTCATGTGTTGAAACTTAATCCTCATTGTCGTGATAGTAAGAGATAGGCCTTTTGGGAAGTGATAAAGTCATGAGGGCAGAGCCCTCATTAATGGGTTAGTGCCTATTAAAAGGGCTGAAAGAAACTAACGTAGGTCCTCTTGCTCTTCTGCCATGTGAGGACATAGCATTCTCTGCATTTTATAAAGGTCCATGGGTAATTCCAGTGCACATTAACATTGGAGAAACATGGGTGCTATGGTTTAAATGTTTTTGTCCCCTCCAGAATTTGTGTTGAAATTTAATCCCCAATGTAATAGTGTTGAGAGGTGAGACCGTTGGGAGGTGATTGAATCATGAGCACTCTGCCCTCGTGAATGGGATGAGGTATTCTTAATAAAAAGCTTGACAGAGAGAATTAATTTTTTTTGCCCTTCTGCTTTTTACTGTGTGAGAACACAGCATTCCTCCCCTCTGGAGAATATAGCAACAAGGCACCATCTTAGAAGTGAAGACTGGGCCCTCACCAGAAACCAAACCTGCCAGTGCATTGATCTTGGACTTTCCAATCTCTAAAAGTGAGAAATACATTTCTGTTGCTTAGAAATTATCTAGTTTCAAACATTTTATTAATATTATAGCAGCACAAATAGGCTAAGACAGAAAATGGTAGCAGAGAATTGGAAGTGTTGCTATAACAAGTACCTGAAAATGTGGAAGCAGCTTTGGAACTGGGTAATGGGTAGAGACTGTAACAGTCTTGAAACACAGGCTAGAAAAGGTCTCAATTCCTTTGGACAGAACACAAAGGGCAATTCTAGTGAAGGCTCAAAAGAAGAGGACAACTGTAGAGAAAGTCTGTCTAAATAGTCATGAACAGAATTTTGGTAGATATATACATAGTAAAGGACATTCTGTTGAGTTATCAGATGGAAATGAGGAACAAGGTATTGAAAAGTGGAGAAAAGGCTATCTCTGTTTTAAAGTGACAGTGGACTTGTTTGAATTGCATTCTATACCCTAGAACATTTGAAAGGTCAAACAGTGTGGCGTGATGAGCTAGGATATTTGTCAAAAGAAATCTCCAAGCACCAAAGTGTTAAGGGTGCTACATAACTTCTCTTAACTGATTATAGTTAAATGCAAGAAGAGAGATATGATTTAAAGATAGAATTTGTAATTCAAATAGGAACAGATTATAAAGATTTGGAAAATTCTCACACTTGCTGTATAAAGAACTAAAAAGCATGCTTAGGAGAGAAAACCAAAGGAGTCACCACCAAGCAACCTTTTGGTAATGAGATAAGTATGGATAGAAGGAAGACAGAAGCTATTCATCTAGATAATGGAAGAATGACCCCAAAGACATTTTGGAGATCTTTGGGGTTGCTACTCTCATTACAAGCCCAGAATGCTAGGGCCTTGAGGGCAGAATGGTTTCAAGGAAGAGATCTGAAAAGTCCATGGAACCTCAAGTCTCTCTGCTCAAGACTGCCTTAAGTCTCTGCTCCCCAGGGTCACCTCAAGTCTCTGCTCCCTGAATTCTGATACAGTACTCCTTGGTTATCCCAACTGTGGCTCAAGTAGGCCCACCACTTGGGTTTGAGCCACTGCTCTGGAGGACACAAGCAGTAAGCATTAATAGAGTCCACATGGTGCTAACTCCGCAGACACACAGAGTGCATGAGCTGTGGAGGGATGGCTGCTTCCACCTAGATTTCAAAGGATGTCACAGAGAACCCCCACTAGGGAAATGCCCAGCAGAGCCATGGGGTGGAGGCCACCAGAGAGTTATCACTAGGACAATGCCTAGTGGAAACATAGAGGGAAGGCCATTGCAGAGAACCCCTACTAGGGCTATTCTTAGTGAATCTATGGTGGTGGGGACATCCCAGAGACCCCAGAATTGTAGAGGTACTGACATGCAACTCAAGCCTGGGAGAGCTGCAAGCACTGGACTCCAACATGAGTTGGAGTATGCTGTGAGAACTGCTGTGTGAGTTGTGCTCAGCAAAGCTGTGAAGATGAAGCCCTCTTGAGGCTTTATAACCCAAACCCTTCCCTGGTGTATCTAGAAGGCAGGGCATGTAGTCGAAGACTATCCTCAAGCATCTCAATTTAACTTTGTTTGCCTTGTCGGGTTTTTTAGTTACGTGGTACTTGTTACCCACTTCTTGGTTATTTCTCCCTTTTGGAATGGGAATGTCTGTCCTATGCCTGTCCCACCATTTTAATTTGGAAGCACATAATTTGTTTGAATTCACAGGCACACAGCTGGAGGGGAAATTTAACTTGGACTTTCTCAAAGGTGATGTAACTCACCTTTGAGCCTCACCTATATCTGATTCATATGAGACTTTGGACTTTAGATTTTTAATTGATGCTGGAGCAAGTTATGATTTTGGGGGCTGTTATGATGGAATGAATGTGTTTTGTATGTGAGAAGGACATGGATTTTGGGGGCCAGGTGCAGAAAACTAGACTTTGAATGTCCTCCAAAATTCATATGTTGAAAGTTAATCCCCACTGTGGCAGTACTAAGAGGTGTGGCCTTTAGGAGGTGATCGAGTCATGAGGGGTCCACCTTCATGAATGGGAGTAGGTACCCTTAAAAGAGAGCTTGACAAAGGGAGTTTGCCCCTATTATTCCCACCCATACCTTCCACTGTATGACAGCACAACATTACTACTCTTCAGATAATCTAACAACAATTTTTCATCTTGGAAGCAGAGAGCACACTCTCAACAGACACCAAATCTGCCACATTGATCTTGGACTCCCAGCCTCCAAAAGTGTGAGAAATAAATGCCTGTTCTTTATAAATTACCCAGTCTACAGTATTTTACTATAGAAGCACAAATATACTAAAACTCAAATTATGCTCCTTCTTCAACTTACAGTCTAACTGGGCAAAGCAACGTGATTTGCAAGATGATAAACATTCACATAGAGATAAAGGACTCCAGTCAAAGTCTACTGCAGCACACCATGGGCTAGTTACATTGGCCTGCCTCTGCATTCTGTGTTCTCACATCTCATGTGCCTTTTGTTCCACTGAGCTCTGAGCCAGGCTAGAAAGGCAAGTCTATTACTTCTTCCAAGTGAGATGGCAGAGTTCCAAGTGCGGGAAGGAAACAATCTTATCAAACCTCTAGCCCATTGATAAAACCACAGAAGGAAATCATTGAGTTTTAAATTGAGAAAAGGAAGTCTTAGATAAAAACAAGAATTGCCTGGGAGTTTCCACTTTAAAGTAACTTTTTCCACATCAATAGAACAACTTTTTATCATAGCAAGAGTAATTTATTTGTGTTCTTAGAGTTGAAATGCTGTTTGCTTGCTTAGAGCTGTTTATAAGGTCTACAGTAATAAATAATCCCTCCCACTCCCAAAAGATAGCCATGCTTTTTTCTATCCCACTTCCTTTTTTGATTCAAGTCTTGTCCTAAAGGCCCAGAGTTCTTCTTTCAGATACTCTCTGAGTTTTCCCAGTACTGTATTTAGGTTTCATAATAGAAGAAACTGCCAGATGGCTAAGGAGATTGCCTGGACAACATATCACAAGAAATTATGAAATTGCTTTCATTGTAGATACTACCTGTCTGAATCTGTGTAGAATATATGCCTCCATTAGAAAGTTTTTTCCAATGTAGAGTTTTAGAATTCTATGTGGTGTTTTGGGTTTTTTAGTTAGTCAGTTAGTTAGCTTGCTTATTTATTTTCATATTCAATGATGTTATTCTTCGACCACACTCAGAAAGAAACCAGATACATTGAGGAGAATGAACTATAGTAGGTAAATATACAAATATGCAAATGAACACTGAAGCCAGAGAAATATTCAAACACCCACAATTTCAATAGAATCTTCATGCTGAGGAATTATCTTCAGTCTTCTCCATTAACTTAAAGACTTAAACTAAATTTCTGTGGGACAGTGACCTAAGCGCCTTTATGGGAGTTAAGAAAGAGTGGAAAATCCAACAAAAAACAGAAATCTCTTGAATTTTTCTCTCATTTTTCAAGTTTGACCAACAACACAATGCAGGCAGTTATATCTTTTATAAATTTATTTTAATAGCTTTTTGGAGATATAATTTACATACTATGCAATTCACTCATTTAACATGTAGATTTCAATGGCTTTTCATATATTCACAGAGATGTGCAATCATCAACCTATTTAATTTTAGAATATTCTAATCACATCCAAATGAAATCCCATATCTATTAATAGTCACTCCCCATTCCCAGTAACTAAAAGCTGTTTACAATTTAACCCTAAATTACAAACAAACAAGAAAAAAATACAATAACCCCCACTCCAGTACGCAAATGACCGAACAATCAAAGAACATGCCAACTTTCAGCTAGGCTGATGGCTGACATCATAATCATTCAATTCCCTCCAAACCTTTCACCTAATCCTTGGGCAACCACTAATGTACTTTCTGTCACTACAGATTTGCCTATTCTGGGCATTTCATATACATAAATCCATACAGCATGTTTTTGTCTGGCTTCTTTTGCCTAGAATAAAATTTTCAAGGATCATCTGTGTTGTAGCATGTATCAGTACTTCATTCCTTTTTATGGCTGAATGATATTCCATTGTATGGATATACCACATTTTGTTTATCTGTTTGTCTGTTGATGGACACTGGCATCGTTTTCACTGTTTGGCTAGTATGAATAATGCTGCTATAAATATTCAGGTATGCATTTTTATATGGACATGTGTTTTCATTTTTCTTAAGTATACCTAGGAATGGAATTGCTGGGTCATATAGTAGTTGTATTTTTTTGAGAAACTGAAATTTTTTGAGAAACTGGCAGACTGTTCTCCAAGCTGCTACATCATTATACATTCCCATCAGCAATGAATGAAAATTCCAATTGCTCCATATCCTCCGCAACACTGGATATTCTCTTTTTTATTATAGCCATCCTATGGTTTTGAGTGTGAAGTGGTATCTCATTCTGGTTTTGGTTAGCATTTCCCTGATGACTGACAATGTTGAGTGTCTTTCTATGTGTTTATTAGCCATTTGAGTATCTTCTTTGGAGAAATGTCTATTCAAATTATTGACCCATTTTAAAATTGGGTTATTTTTCTTTCTATTATTGAGTTGCAATAGTTCTAGATACAGGTTCCTCAGTAAATTCACTTTAAAAAAAAAAATAAACAAGCTTCCTGCTGTATCACTGCTTTATTTTCCACATTACCTCCCAACACCTAACATAGTTTTGCAACCTTCCTCCTAATACTTTTATTACTGCTAGGCTACTTACTCCCTTTGAGGACACAGTAACACCTCTAACTACAACAGATTCTTTGCAGTGGATGACAGGCCCTACTGTTGGTACCTTGAGGTCTACCTTACTTGAGACACTGGATGTCTTCACTGTCTTCTCTACTTAGTAACTAAAAGCTGGCTACAATTTAACCCTCAATTATGAACAAAGAAAAAAATACAGTACCCCCCACTCCAGTACCCAAATGACTGAACAATCAAAGAACACACCAACCTTCAACTAGGCTCATGGCTGACATCACAGTGGCTCCAATTCCTTTCAAATATCACTGAAATGAACCACTAGGCATTTCAGCACTTTGAGTTATCTTATGAAAAATGTCTTTCCTTATTTTCTCTGCCATCTCCCCAGGAAGATAGCATCTTCTTCAAAGAAAACAAAAAGTCATTCACTGTAATCATCTAAACTATCAGTCATAAATGACAATGTTTACAGGGGCTAGTCAGGTAACCTGATGAGTGAAGCTGCCCAAGTGTAGGATGCACTGGAGACTCTGGGAAACTGGAAAGCCAATACCCAATGTATGGAGCAACTTGGCTTCAGCTGGATTTGCCATACAAGATTGCAGGTCCCATGTTGCCATATTGTATTTTGGTAGGAGGAGAAACTGAAACCAGACTTTTTATGTGAAAAATTCTCTTTTTAAATACTAGCAATTAACTTGATATTTTAAAAAATACTGTACAGGCCAAACAAAATGTGTGCCAGCTGGATCTGACCAACCTGTCACAAGTTTACAATCACTGTTCAAAATATTACTTAATTCTTCCCTCTATGTTCCCTGTCATTAGCAGCACCAACCTGGGATCTCATTGCTGCTCACATTCTTAAGTCTTAATTATTCAGAGTGTTAACGTTTTAAACACCATTTTCTTCTAGCTCTTTCTTCTCTGTGTGCACACCCAAATGCACTCATCCTTAAAGAGTCACTAAATATACTAAAGAAGAGCATGAACTTTGGAGTCAGTGAATTCTATCTTCAAACCTGGGTTTGCCAATTACCACTCTGTATCTTTGGGCAATTGACTTTACCCCTCTGATCTTTGGTTTCTCCATCATTAAAATGGATACAATAACCTCTAACTCATAGGCTTGTTTTGAAGCAACGTATTTGAAGAACTTAGCATATTTATTAAGAGTCCTTAATGAATATATGTCATTCTTCCTCCTTAATTTTTAACTAACATTAACATCTGAGTCATTGGCACCCTTAACTCATCTTTTTTTATCCTTTTAAGTTCCTGTAGCAACATTGTTTATGCTCACAAAGTATAAATTCACAAGCCCCAGCATCCTGGATTCTGTCCTACGTCATTTGAGTACCCCCAATCCCTTACCCATGATCCATCCCAGACTATGCGTAATTTTCCCATATACTTTTTTATTGTTAAATCTGAATTACAGTTGTGTATTTTTATACCTGTTAATCTCTCTGAGACTTCTGATAGAACAGACCCCATATACCTTACCAAGCTATTTGAAAGGCCTTCCAAGATAGCGGTTCTGACCAATTTGCCTCAGACATATTGGACCACCCAAGAACATCTATCTATTCAGTTTTGTATCATACCCCCTCTGACAGGTCTCTTGCTTTTTCTATGTATCCATTAAGACCTAGATTGAATTCATCTGGTCATATGGAGTCCATTTCATTAATGGTAGAAAGCGTAAATCCTTTTTAGCTAACTCCATTTATTTCTCCATATGCAAACTAACTCTGGCAGGATGGTTCACCAACAACTCGAGTTAAACATGGAAAAGAGGGAGTTAGACCTGGGAGATCCCAGGGCCCTGTAAGTCTCACCACTTTTAGACAAGTAAGATGGCTTCATTTACCTTATTGTTATAGAAAGAACCTCTGTAGCTTCCCGGGCAATCCTCAGAGGTGACAGCAAAGAAGCTGTGAGTCTTATTCCAGGCTTCAGGCCTCTCCTACATCCCAGCTAGTTCTTTCTACTTTCTGTCTTAAATTAATGCACATAGTTTGCACATTTGTGTCTGAAGGCTAGGCCAGAGAGAATTTTCAAAGCTACATTTCAAAGGTGAATATTAGGAATCTCAGTCTGTTTCTAAGTTCTGATACGTTTATATCAAAAGAAGTCATATTAATCACTTTATGGTTACACCTCATACGTGAAGACACACCTGCTTTAGATTCCTTGCAGGCACATCACACTTCAACTTCTGAACTTTTTCCAAAACAGCATATTCTGCCTGGAATGCTTTTTCTTCAGGCAGCCAAATGGTCTTTCCCATCATTTAAACAGCTTCTAAAATTCTATCAATCCTCCAGCATTCTAAGATTGATTGGCCAACTGACACATTATTTTTGCCTCAGCCTGGACATAGAACACCTACAGCTATTCTTTGCTTCCTGATCATGTATTTAGTCCTCACTACCTAAACCCTACTAAAGTACATTTACCCTTTTTTTACATTGGCAGATATAATCTGTTTCCATCACAAATTAAGCAGAGAATAATGTCTGCTGCTAAAGGAATAGTTTGTAAACCCAAGACTCAGAATTGTAGACATAATGTTATTGTATGATATATTAATTTAGTAGCATAAGAAAAATCCTAGCTTTCAGTTACAGGTATTAGGGTATAAAAGTTGGCAAACCTTAGACCTCTATTATGAAATACAAAGGCAAAATTAAATGCATATGTATAAATTAGAGTGTAGTAACATTTACTGATATTTACTAATGACCTCAATGAAGGTAGAATAGTGTGGTAAAAATTACTAAGACATTAAACCTGACAATAACAAGTGGTGTTACACCTAACAGTAACAAGTGTGGCTAGGGTTCATGTATTAATTACTGTTTCTTTTCTCTGTCATATACTTTAAATAGAGAGTAGCAAATTAGTTCAATGAGAGTACTGGAGTCACATGGACCTGAGATTGAGCATTAGTTCTACCACTTACTATCTGTTTGATCTTGGTCAAATCAATTAACTTCTCTGAAACTCAGTTTCATAATCTTCAAAATGAAGGTAGTAACAGTATCTACCTCACAGAGTAGTGACAGAATCCTGAACAACAGATAACATTTATTAACTAATTACTTGGATTCAGGCATTGTTGTAGCCCTTTAAATGGATTAGCTCATATAATTGTCTCCACCAACCTATGGGATAGGTACTATTATTATATTCAGCTTATAGGACTCCCTAAGCGAAAAGATGTTAAGTAACTTACCCAAAGTCAAACAGTTTGTAAGTGGTAGCACTAGAATGTGAATCTAGGCTCTTTATTTTTTAATCATAATCCAGCAATACTTCCAAAGAGTGGAAAGTATAGTGCCTGCAAAGCATATAATACAGTGCCAAGCACATAGCAAGTGCTCATTAAATGCTAACTACTATTAGTATTGTATACTATGATGTACTAAGAATAACCTCTCACATTTTGGATCAGTGTATTCACCCAGGTACATAATTCATTCATATGAATACATGCTCCTCAGAGTTTTCCACCTTAGAGTCATTTCTCAGAAGCCATATCCTGTGGTGATATGGCTGTCATTGTAGATCACCATATGGAAATAGTTCCTTAGCACCTTTCTGAAGTAGAAGTAGGAGGAAAAGAGGAAGAAAGAGAAGGGGCAGAAGTTCTTATCATTTGTGGAAATGGCTTCAACGATCACATGGGGGTCTGTGGGGCTTAAGTTAGAATTCTGTTATGGCAGTTTCAGAGTTCAGCTTGATTGCTGTGGATAGAATGGGGGTGATTTCCTGCCATCCCACTCAAACATGCCTCCAGTGTGATCCATACACTTCTATGGAACTTAGAAGATCTTTCTGTTCAGGGAAAGCCTATGCCATCTTGCACCATTAACTATGGCAATGAGGCTTGCTGAAAAACAAAGGGCACACCAGAAGAATTGGGTGAATTTTAGCATTATGATCATTTAGAAGAAAACATCACTTACCTATATGCTGTACCTTGAGAGACCTAAAAGGCCCTATGGGCCTCAAGTTTCTGCTAAAATTTTATCATTTGAGGGTTATTTATTTTTAAAATTTTATTTTTAATTTTGGTGGGTACATAGTGTGTATATATATGTGTATATATATATATATACACACACACACACACACACATATATATATATATTATGGGGTATATGAGATATTTTGATTAGGCATGCAATGTGAAATTATCACATCATGGAGAATGGGGTGTCTATCCCCTCAAGCATTTATCCTTTGTATTACAAATAATGCAATTACACTCTTTTAGTTATTTTAAAATGTGCAAATAAGTTATGATTGACTATAGTCACCCTGTTGTGCTATTGAATAGCAGGTCTTATTCATTCTTTGTAACTAGTGTTTTTTTACCCATTAACCATCTCCACATCCTAGACATCACTTTGCTACCTTTCCCAGCCTCTGGTAACCATCATTCTACTCTCTATGTCCTTGAGTTCAATTGTTTTGATTTTTAGAACCCACAAATAAGTGAGAATATGGGATGTTTTTCTTTCTGTGCCTGGCATATTTCACTTAACAAAACAATCTCCAGTTCCTTCCACGTTCTTGCAAATGACAGGATCTCATTCTTTTTATGGCTGAATAGTACTCCGTTTTATATATTTAGCACATTTTCTTTACCCATTTATGTTAATGTACCCTTGGGTTGTTTCAAAATCTTAGCTATTGGGAACACCACTGCAACAAAAATAAGAGTGTAGATATCTCTTTGATAAACTGATTTCCCTTCTTTTGAGTATATACCCAGCAGAGGGATTGCTGGATCATATGGTAGCTCTGTTTTCAGTATTTTTGAGGAAAGTCAAAACTGTTCTCCATAGTGGCTACAATAATTTACATTCCCACCTACAGTATATGAGAGTTCCCTTTTCTCCACATCCTCACCAGCATTTGTTATTGCCTATCTTCTGGTTATAAGCCATTTTAACTGGGATGAGATAATATCTCATTGTAGTTTTGATTTTCATTTCTCTGATGATCAGTGATATTGAACACATTTTCATATGCTTGTCAGCCATTTGCATGTCTTCTTTTGAGAAATGTCTATTCAAATATTTTGCCCAGTTTAAAATTAGATTAATATTTTTTTCCTATAGAGATGTTTGACCTCCTTATACAATCTGATTACTAATCCTTTGCCAGATGGGTAGTTTGCAAATATTTTCTACCACACTATGGATTGTCACTTCACTTTGCTGATTGTTTCTTTCACTATGCAGAGGCTTTTTAACTGGATGTGATCCCATTTGTCTATTTTTGCTTTGGTCACCTGCACTTGAGGGGCATTACTCAAGAAACTTTTGCCCAGACCAAAGTCCTAGAGATTTGCCCCAATGTTTTCTTGTAGTCATTTTCTAGTTTGTGGCCTTAGATTTAAGTCTTTAATCCATTTTGATTTTATTTTTGTATATGGTGAGAGATAGGGTTATAGGTTCATTCTTCTGCATATGGATATCCGGTTTTCCTGCCATGATTTACTGAAAAGACTCTTCTCAGCACCTTTGCCAAAAGCGAGTTCACTGTGTGTGAATTTGTTTCTAGGTTCTCTATTCTGTTCCATTAGAGTGTGTGTCTGTTTTTATGCCAGCACCATGCTGTTTTGGTTACTATAGCTCTGTAGTGTAACTTGAAGTCAGATAATATGATTTCTCCAGTTTTGTTATTTTTACTTAGGGTAGCTTTGGCTATTCTGGGTCTTTTATGGTTCATAAAAATTTTAGAATTTTTTTTCTATTTCTGTGAAGAATATCATTGGTGTTGTGGTAGAGATTTCATTGAATATGTAGGTTGCTTTGGGTAGTACAAACATTTTAACAATATTTATTCTTCCAATCCATGAACATGGAATCCCTTTTCATTTATTGGTGTCCTCTTCAATTTCTTTCATCAGTGTTTTACAGTTTTCATTACAGAGATCTTTCCTTTCTTTGGTTAAATTAATTCCTAGGTATTTAATTCTATGTGTTGCTATTATAAATTGGATTACTTTTAAAATTTCTTTTTCACATTGTTCACTGTTAGCATATGTACATGCTCCTGGTTTTTGTATACTTATTTTGTATCCTGCAACTATACATAATTTATCAGTTCTAATATTATTTTAGTGGAGTCTTCAGGTTTTTCAAAATATAAGATCATATCATGTGCAAACAGGGATAATATACCTTCTTTCATTTTCATTTGAATGTCCTTTATACTTTTTCTCTTATCTGATTGCTCTGCCTAAGACTTCCAGTATTATGTTTAATAACAGCAATGAAAGTGGCATCCTTGTTATGTTCCATATCTTAGAGGAAAGGCTTTCAGTATTTCTGCATTCAGTGTGATATCAACTGTGGGTCTGTCATATATGTTTTTATTTCATTTAGGAATGTTCCTTGTATATTCAGGATTTTGAATGTTTTTATCATAAAGGGATGTTGAATTTTATCAAATGCTTTTTCAGCATCCATTGAAACGATCATATAGTTTTTATATTTAATTCTGTTGACATGATATATCACATTGATTGATTTGCATACATTGAACCATCCTTGAATCCCAGGGGTAAATCCCATTTGCTCATGGTGAGTGATCTTTATGATGTGTTGTTAAATTTGATCTGTTAGTATTTTTTTGAAATTTTTGGCATCAATGTTGACCAGAGATATTGGCTTGTAATTTTCTTTTTTTAACGTGTCTTTGTCTGGTTTTGTTATCAGGTTAATACCGGCCTCATAGAATGAGTTTGGAAGTATTCTCTCCTCCTCTATTTTTTGAAGGAGTTTGAGTATAATTGGTATTAATTCTTTTTTTATTATACTTTAAGTTCTAGGGTACATGTGCACAACATGCAGGTTTGTTACATATGTATACTTGTGCCATGTTGGTGTGCTACACCCCTTAACTCATCATTTACATTAGGTATATCTCCTAATGGTATCCCTCCCTCCCCACTCCCCACAATAGGATCCAGTGTGTGATGATCCCCTTCCTGTGTCCAAGTGATCTCATTGTTCAATTCCCACCTATGAGTGAGAACATGTGGTATTTGGTTTTCTGTTCTTGTGATAGTTTGCTGAGAATGATGGTTTCTAGCTGCATCCATGTCCCTACAAAGGACATGAACTCATCCTTTTTTATGGCTTCATAGTATTCCATGGTGTATATGTGCCACATTTTCTTAATCCAGTCTGTCACTGATGGACATTTGGGTTGATTCCAAATCTTTGCTATTGTGAATAGTGCCGCAATAAACATATGTGTGCATGTGTCTTTATAGCAGCGTGACTTATAATCCTTTGGGTAGATATCCAGTAATGGGATGGCTGGGTCAAATGGTATTTCTAGTTCTAGATCCTTGAGGAATCACCACACTGTTTTCCACAATGGTTGAACTAGTTTACAGTCCCACCAACAGTGTAAAAGTGTTCCTATTTCTCCACATCCTCTCCAGCACCTGTTGTTTCCTGATTTTTTAATGATTGCCATTCCAACTGGTGTGAAATGGTATCTCATTGTGGTTTTGATTTGCATTTCTCTGATGGCCAGTGATGATGAGCATTTTTTCATGTGTCTGTTGGCTGTATGAATGTCTTCTTTTGAGAAGTGTCTGTTCATATCCTTTGCCCACTTTTTGATGGGGTTGTTTGTTTTTTTCTTGTAAATTTGATTGAGTTTTTTATAGGCTCTGGATATTAGCCCTTTGTCAGATTACCAAAACAGAGATATAGACCAATGGAACAGAACAGAGTCCTCAGAAATAATACCACACATTTACAGCCATGTGATCTTTGACAAACCTGACAAAAACAAGAAATGGGGAAAGGATTCCCTATTTAATAAATGGTGTTAGGAAAATTGGCTCACCATATGTAGAAAGCTGAAACTGGATCCTTTCCTTACTCCTTATACGAAAATTAATTCAAGATGGATTAGAGACTTAAATGTTAGACCTAAAACCATAAAAACCCTAGAAGAAAACCTAGGTAATACCATTCAGGACATAGGCATGGGCAAGGACTTCATGTCTAAAACACCAAAAGCAACAGCAACAAAAGCCAAAATAGACAAATGGGATCTAATTAAACTAAAGAACTTCCGCACAGCAAAAGAAACTACCATCAGAGTGAACAGGCAACCTACAGAATGGGAGAAAATTTTTGCAGTCTACTCATCTGACAAAGGTATTAATTCTTTTTAAAATGTTTTGTAGAATTCAGCAGTGAAGCCATAGAGTCCTGGGCTATTCTTTGCAGGACAACTTTTATTACAGTTCCAATTTTATTGGTTGGTATTGGTCTGCTCAGGTTTTGGATTTCTTCATGGTTCAATCTTGGTAACTTGTATGTGTCTAGGAATTTGTCCATTTATTCTATGTTTTGCAATTTATTGATATGTAGTTGCTCATAGTGGTCTCTAATAATCCCTTTAAATTCTGTGGTCAGTTGTAATGTCTCCTTTTTCATTTCTGATTTTACGTATTTGTAGCTTCTCTCTTCTTAGTCTGGCTAAAGGTTTTTCAATTTTGTTTAACTTAAAGAAAAACCAACTGTTTTTTCATTGATCTTTTGTATTGTTTCTTCATTTCAACTTCATTTATTGCTGCTCTGATCTTTATTATTTCTTTTCTTCTACTAATTTTGGGCTTGACTTGCTCTTGCTTTTCTAGTTCTTCAAGGTCCATCATTAGATGATTTACTTGAAGTTTTTTCTCTTTTTTTTTTTTTTTTTTTTTGATCTAGGTACTTACAGCTATAAACTTCCCTCTTAGTATTGTTTTTGCTATACTAGGTTTTGGTATGTTGTGTTTCCATTATCATTAGTTTCAATTTTTCAATTTCCTTCTTAATTTCTTCACTGACCCACTGGCCATTCAGGAACATATTGTTTAATTTCTATGCATTTATATAGTTTACAAAATTCCTCTTCTTATTAATTTCTAGTTTTATTCCCTTGTGGTCAGAGAAGATGCTTGATATTATTTCAATTTTTTGAATGCTTTAAGACTTACTTTGTTAGCTAACTTATGGTCTATCCTTGAGAATGATGCATGTGCTGAGGAAAAGAATGTGTGTTCTCTAGCTTTTGGATGAAATGTTCTGTAAATATCTATTAGATTCCTTTATTCTATAGTGCAGATTAAGTCCAATTTTTCTTTGTTGATTTTCTCTCTGGACAATCTGTCCAATGCTTACGGTGGAGTGTTAATGTCTCCATCTATTATTGTATTGGGGCCTATCTCTCTCTTTAGCTCTAATAATATTTGCTTTATATACCTTTAAGTATACTTTAAATTGTTATATTCTCTTTCTGGATCGACCCCTTTATATATAGTGACCTTCTTTGTCTCTTCTTAAAGTTTTTGCCTCAAAATCTATTTTGTCTCACATAAGTATAGCTACTCCTGCTCTTTTCTGGTTTCCATTGGCATGGAATATCTTTTTCCATCCCTTAATATTCAGTCCGTGTGTGTCTTTATATGTTAAGTGTATTTCTTGTAGACAACAACTCATTGGGTCTTGTTTTTTCAATCCATTCAGCCACTCTCTGGCTTTTGATTAGAGAGTTTAGTCCATTTACATTCAATATTACTGTTGATGATAAGTAAGGACTTACTCATGCCATTTTGATATTGGTTTTTTGGTTGTATTGTGGTCTTCTCCTCCTTTCTTTCCTTCCTGTCTTCCTTCAATAAAGGTGATTTTCTGTGGTGTTACAATTTAGATGCTTGATTTTTATATTTTGTATATCCATTCTATGTGTTTTCGGTTTGAGGTGACCATGAGGCTTGCAGTTATACCTTATAACTCATTATTTTACACTTATAACAACACTAAACAAACAAAGAGAAAACTAATAAAGACTCTACACCTTGCCTTCATCCCCCTTTTGTTAACTTTTTGTTGTTTCTATTTACATCTTATTGTACTCTCTATGTCTTGAAAAGTTGTTGTTGTTGTTGTTATTATTTTTGATTGGTTCATCATTTAGTCTTTCTACTTAGGATAAGAATAGTTTACACACCACAGTTACAGTGTTATCTTATTCTGTGTTTTTCTGTGTACTTATTATTACCAGTGAGTTTTGCATCTTCAGGTGATTACTTATTGCTCAAGAATTTCCTTTTCTTTCTGAATGAAGTACTCCCTTTCACATTTCTTGTAGGACAGGTCTAGTGTTGATGGAATGTTTCAGCTTTTGTTGGTGTGGGAAAATCTTTATGTCTTCTTCATGTTTGAAGGATATTTTGCCTGATTTACTATTCTAGGATAAAAGAATTTATTTCTTTCAACATTTTAAACATGTCATGTCACTCTCTCCTGGCCTGTAAAATTTCCACTGAAAACTCTGTTGCCAGACATATTGGAGCTCCATCATATGTTATTTGTTTCTATTTTCTTGCTGCTTTTAGGATCCTTTGTTTATTCTTGACCTTTGTGAGTTTCATTATTCAATGTCTTGAGGCAATGTTCTGTGTGTAAATCTACTTGTTTCTGTAATCTTCTTGCACTTGGATATTCATATCTTTCTCTAGGTTTGGGAAGTTCTCTGTTATTATCCATTTGAATAAACTTTCTACCCATATTTCTTCTTCTATCTCCTCTTTAAGGTCAATAACTCATAATTTCTCTTTTGAGGCTATTTTTAGATCCTGTAAGCATATTTCACTTTTTAAATTCTTTTTTAAATTATTTCTATTTTTTAAATTATTTTTTCTGTTGTCTCTTATGACTGCGTATTGTGGTCATAAGACCACAATAGCCCGTGGTCATGCTCACTAATAATTTCTTTTGCTTGATCAATTATGTCATTAAAGGACTCTGATGCATTCTTCACTATGCCAATTAATTTTTCTGCCCCAGAATTTCTGCTTGGTTCTTTTTAATTATTTCAATCTCTTTGTTAAATTTATTGGGTAGAAATCTAATTTCCGTCTCTGTGTTATTTTGAATTTGAGTTTCCTCAACATAGCTTTTCTGAATTCTCTAAAACGTCACATATCTCAGTTTCTCCAGGATTAGCCCCTGGTGCCTTATTTAGTTCGTTTGGTGAGGTCATGCTCTCCTGGATGGTGTTGATGCTATTAGGTGTTCTTCAGTGTCTGGGCATTGAAGAGTTAGATATTTATTATATTCTTCACTGTCTGGTCATGTTTGTACCTGTTCTTCTAGGGAGGGCTTTCCAGATATTTAAAAGGTCTTGGGTGTTGTGACCTAAGCTGTATCTGCTTTGGGAAGAACCATAAGCCCAGTAACACTGGTTTTTGCAGACTCATAAACCATGTTGATGATCTTGGATAAGATCCAGGAGAATTCTCTGGATTACCAAGCAGAGACTCTTGTTCTCTTTCTTTATTTTCTCCCAAACATATGGGGTATCTCTCTCTGTTCTGAACCCCTAAAGCTGGAGTAGAGTGACACAAGCTCCCCTGTTGCCCCCACTGCTATGACCGAGCTGGGGCAGATCTGAAGCCAACACAGCACTGGGTCTCACCCAGGGTCTTCCGTAACCACTCCCTGACTACTGCCTATGTTCATTCAAGGCCCTGGGGCTTTATAATCACCAGGTGTCAAAGCCTGCCAGACCTGTGTCCTTCCCTTCAGGTCAGTGAGGTCTCTCCTGCCCTGGGTAGGTCCAGAGGTGCCATGTGGGAGACAAGGACTAGAGTCAAAAACCTTAGAAGTCTACCTGGTGTTCTGTTGTAGTGTGACTGAGCTGTCATTCAAACCATAAGACACAGTCCTTGCCACTCTTTCTTCCCCTCTCCAATGGCAGAAGAGCCTCACCCTGTAGCCACCACCACCACAGGCCACAATAAGTACTTCCAGACTACTGCTGATGTTCCCTGAAGGCCCAAGGGCTCTTATTTCAGCTTTTGGTGAATGCTGCCTGACCTGGGATTCACTCTTCAGGACAGTGGGCTTCCTTCTGGCCCAGAGCAGGTCCATAGCTCCCATCCAAGAGTCAAGTCCTGGAATCAGGAGCCCCAAGAGCCCACTAGGTGTTCTACCCTCCTGTGGCTGTTTTGCTACCTAAGGTGCAAAAGAAAGTTCCTTTTACTTTTCCTTTTGCTTTTCTCAAGCAGAAGGAGGTGCACCCCATAGTCACAACAGCTAGTAATGTGCTGAGTCTCACCTAAAGCCAGCAAGTTTAAGAGGATCACCCAAGTCTCTTGATGTAGTTCCTGGGTATTGCTGCTGATTATTCACTGAGGCCCAAGGGCTCGTCAGTTAACAGGTCATCAATGCTGCCAGGACTTGGTCCTTCCCTTCAAGGCAGCAGATTTCCTTCTAGCCCAGGGTGTGTCTAGAAATGTCATTCATGAGCTAGGGCCTGGAACAGGGAGTCTCATGGCTCTGACCAGTGCCCTATTCTGCTGTGGCTGAGCTGGTATTCAAGATGTAAGACAAAGTCCTCCCTACTCTTCCCTCTCTCCTCTCTTCAAGTGGAAAAAGGGGTCTCTTTTGTCACCATAAGCTGTGAAGCCTGGGCTTAGGGGAGGAGTGATGCCAGTACTCCCTTGGCTGCTCCAGCTTTTTTCTCAGTAGATCTTGTGTCCTGCCGTCCACTGCCTCTGGGCCCAGTTCAGCACTAGTACTCACCTATGAGTCACAGTCTTTATGGCTTAGTATGTCTTTCGAGTTTATTTAGAGCACAGAGCACTTTAGCCCACAGTGGTGAGGTTTGCAGGAACCCAATTTCTGACTCTGGGATCAGCGATTACCCTCTGGCTTGGTCTTGTTTAAATTATCCTTCTGTGGGTGAGCATTAGCTGAGTTTAGTTCAGTTTTCCTTTCTGCTCTAACAGGACAGCACTGAGTTAACTGCTTCAAAATTACATTGCTCTCCCTCCCAGAGAGGTGCTCTCCATACCACAAGACCATTTCCAGGGGTAGGAGAGGGTACCATCAGCAATTTAATACTGTATTTTCTATCTCTTCAGTGCCTCTTTCAGTGATATGTTAAAGCCAGGTACTAGGAGGGCTCAACTGATTTTTTGCTCTTATGAAGGTGCTTTTTCTGTGTAGATAATTGTTAAATTGGTGTCCTTTAAGTGGCAATGATTGGTGGAGGCTTCTATTCTGCCATCATACTGTGGATCCTCCCACTAGGGTTTTATTACCATTATTTTTTTAACACGTTTCCCTTCAAAATGCAGTTATTTTGGAAAATAAATATATTAAGCCAGTTGCCATCCACACCTTAAGTCAAGTTAATTTAATCAGAATTCTTCCTCTCTAACAAATAGATGAGTTTCACTGTAGAAGAAATGAGAGACTGATTTGAGTAAGGGACAGAGATAAGGTTAATTTGAGAATGTGGAAGCACTGCTTAAGCATGGGGAGGATTGCACAAAGCTGTCCCCAGCCCTTCTTTTAAAGTGCTAACACTTCTGGGAAAGGTTATCCAAAATTGTTTCACATTGGTCTATCTGATCTGGTTTACTCCTAGCAGGAATGAGGAGGGCCTGGTGTAACAAGGTGGAGAGGAGGAAGGAGGAAAGAGAGGGCATTTTTGTGCCTGAACCCCATCAGCAACCTAGGATCTTCATGTGGTTCATGCGTCATAGATCAGGGAAAAGCAGAAAGGGGAAATTAAGGAATCTGTGGGGTTTGTCCCAACCAAATTATTTGTCCCTACTGCTTCCCTCTCTTAAGTGAAAATTCAAGCCTCAGCAGAATATTCCTAGAGGTTCCCATGACTCTTCAGTAGTTGAAAATGTAGGTTTAATTAATGGAACAGAGCCTTGGCACTTTTAATGTAATAAGGGTACCCCAAAGCTGGCCACTGCGTCTGTGTCTGCATCACAGGGAATAGTCTCTGCCATACAAAGGACCTAATGGTGGACTTTCAGGTGCCACAGCAGGCCTGCATAACAATCCTCAGTTGAAGAAGCCTTCCTAGTTATTCTAAAATCATATCACAAAGGTGAGGATCTACCTCTACATTGGGCTGTGGTGATTTTCTAACCTGTATGTTCTTCCTCTTATATGCAAATCTGCTTGTCTAACACAGAGGCACCAATTTGAGTTCACATTGAATGGGGTTACAATTTGTTTCAGTAACAAGGATTGCTGTCCAACCCTTTCAGATGTTCTTCCCCTCACTGTTACTAGGGTGAAAAGTCAGTAAGATTGTAGATAATGAAGGGAAGGGGAGGGAGGAGAAGTTACTTGAGGACAAGGGGAAAAAAGGAAGGAGGAGAAAGGAAGTAGCTAATTGCGACCTGTTGGTTCCAAAACATACATACACACAAATTCATAAAAGAAAGAAACCGTCTCTACTACCTAGGCCACCTAAGGATGAAATCAAGGCCAAAAAATTTAAGGTATTATTAGAAATGGAGGAGTCATGCTTAAGGTGGTCTTCACAGCACAGTTTGAGATCATGAAGTGCAGAAAGTGCAGTGAAATACATTTATGCAGATGTAACGTACTTCTTCCTCATATGCACCCTCACTCAATATATGCATGGATGTAGTTGCATACCATGACTTCTGCACTCACACAGGCACACACAACGGTACACATTGCCAAATACCAAAACATGCATGTATGTATATACCTATATAGGTATATGTACACAAAGTCAAATATGGATGCCTGGAAAATATAAACATGGTGGTACACACAAGAAAACACAATTGGCTATGTAAGATGTTATTACATAAACAAGATGTAATAACATAAACATCTTGTTAGCCATAAACAAGATGGCTATGTAAATGAAATTAGCTACTATTTATCAGGGGTCTACTGTGTGTCCAGCACTTCACATATCCTGGCTTGTTAATTCTCAAAAATTTTGCTCTGCAGGAGATATTATTAATCTCATTTTAAAAATGGGAAACTAAAACTTAGAGAAGATAGTAAGTTGTGAAGAGACATGAAGTTAATATGGCTTATAGCAGAGCAGGAGTCCAAAACCAAGCCAGTCTCCCTGAAAAGCTGCAACTCTCTAGTATCTGTATGTTGTAGACCCTCATGACAGTTCAAAGACATGACAGTTTAGAAACATCCATAAACAGATGCATACCTATTTATAGGTACTCATGCTCCTTAACCAAGAGAATTTTAAAATGTGATTAACATAATTGAGGATCTGTTGTCATCTTAATCATTTGTTTGAACTAAACAATCTAGAATTCTGTTGAGTGATTAGTACCCACTGTTAAATTAAAATGTGTTTAAATTATCTCTAGAGTATTTAAATTTAAACACTCTTGTATCTTGGAGCAGGGTCAGCCAATATTTTAAAATAATGACACTATAATTAAAGCTTAGGGTAAGCTTAGGATCTCATTCAAGTTAACAAAAGATTACGCTTCACACCAGAATTTAAAACAAGGCTCTAATTAATTAACGTGCTAATTGTTCTTCTTTTTTTGCGATCATTCAAAAAGATGCTGCACAGATATTCACACAAAAACCACAGCTGATACTCTAGTGGATTGCAGTGCTCAGAAAGCTGTCATTTCACAGTGCTATCCTGGGCAACTCTGGGGCACTTTTGTGATGTCAAACGTGGGCCTAGAGTATAATCCTCTAATGTGAATTTACACTCTCAAGTATTGGAAAACTGCAGCTATCTCTAAAATGGGAACTCAGCCCCCTTGGTTTGCCTGAGACAGTCCAGCTTACTCCTATTGTCTTGATTTAGTTGTTAAGAGTACCTTAAAGAGTGTCCTAATTTGGGTCATAACTTACCTGGTCACCCTACGTCAGATCATTCATGGAGTCTTGAATCTTCCCAGCAGAGAAGGAGACAAGGTGGGGAAGAGAAATAAGGAGATGGATAATGATGACTTTCTTCCTGGACCAAGACTCCTATTAGCATTGATCTTTTTGCCAGAGTGTGGATTTCCTGTCGTGGCCCCCTAGTTTGTACAATCATAACCACATACAGTTCCAGTTACTAGGGGTTTTCCACCTTCCTCTGGCACAACCAAAATTATAGTGCTTCCTGGAAACTAAGACTTTTCTCTTCTTTGTGGTACATACAAATTTTAGCACTCTGTAGTAATGGTGATGATGCTGTAGAACAAACATGGGTAGAGCATTCAAAAAACAATTTCTTAGTGTTTCACAATTTTATCTGGCTAGGAATTAGAAGATTACAACTCAGTGTAACATATAGATCGTACAGAAGAAAGAAAACTTTTGCAGAAAATTTCCAACAAAATATTCAGGGGAAGGCACATACTCTGAAGATTGGAAACACTAAACAAAAACACATGGGGTGTGTCATGGGGAGCAATCCTGCCTGAGCAAGCAAGAGGTTGACTGCTCCACTGGACATTTTTCAACTCTAACTTCTAAGGATTTTTCTCCTGAAGAGACTGAAAGGAGAACAATGGGGGTCAAACTGCAAAACACACAGCCAGCAAAAGCCAGTCTTTTCTGTGGGATCTTTGAAAGACAGTGAGAAACAATAACACCTCAGATCCCTATAATACCTTTCTTTTGAAAAGCCCATTGCTCTTTCACATTTTAAAATTATATTCTATTGACATTTGTATAATATAGTCATGAAGAAACAGAGGGAATTTCCCTAAGTTTCGCAAGACAATGGCAGAGCCAGAATCAGACTAAGCTTTCTTGATTTCAAGCCTAGGAGGGTTTTTTGTTTGTTTTGTTTTTAATTGAACTTTGTGCCTATGGTAAGATTCCTTTAGTGTAGTGGCTAAATGCAAGGACTCTTGAAGTTGACTGTTAAAGTTTGAATCCTGGCTATACCACTTACCAGCTGCATGACTTTAGGCAACAACCTTCACTTCTCTGTGCCTCAGTTTCTTCATTCATAAAATAGAATCATAATAGTACTTCTTTTAGATTGTTTCTGGAAGGATTATATGTGATATTACATATAGAACTCTTAGAGCAAATCTTGGCACATAGCAAACATACAATAACTGTTACCTGTTACATAAAACAATTTCTAACACCAATTGTGGGTCCTTCACTAAACAATCAGTTGGATAGACACACAGCTGCATAAATCTCAAAATATCCATTAATGATCAACTCACATTTGGGGTAACCAAAGAAGGGAGTCATGTTAATTGTGTAACCATAAATTTGGTAGTTAGTCCCTGTAATACAATTACATTTTCGGCAGTTCTGTTAAAGCACAGGTTTCTGAGCTCTTTAGATACCAAGAAAAGAGTATTAATATTTATCAGAGTGTGTTGCAAGTTTCTTTCTAAATAATTAAACAGGAGGAGGGCCTCCTTAAAGGGTTTTTGATGACCCAGGAATGAAACTTATCCTGAGCTGAATTGTAGAGAAAAAAAATAAAACATGCCAAGAAGAACATGACATGGTTTAGTTTTCCTCCTGGGGATTAATAAGTATGTGGCACTTTACACTCAATTCTAATGCTACAACCATAACCTATTGTTTCAATCAAAAGTTCCTGCACCCTTAACATTAGTTTCTTGAACTTGCCATTTAGATACCAACAGTAATGCCAAATATCTGCATTCTCCAATCAATAGCACTCTACCTGCCATAAATGCCTTTCTCTGTATTGTCCAAGGCAAAAGAAAGAGCAGCCAGAAACAGTGTTTACAAGGTGAATTGTCCAGGAAATTGTGCCCAAAGTGGAGAAGGATTGTACCTTGTACATTTTGTAGGCAAAGAACAGTTGGCTGAAGAACAAACACGGATTTAATGTTCCTTTCTTCGTTCCATGTGAAGAGAGCCATACAGGCTCTAAAAGAGCTTTCTCTGTCATTCAGGCAGGATATGAACTCTGCTGTTGTTCCACATCACCAGATGAACATCTGACAAGCCTACAGGGATGCAGTTGAGGTGGGGCACTTAAAAATCCCTGCAGTGGCCCCTGCTATCGCTTTTATACTACTGCCTGTTACCTCGTTCCCAAGGATCAGGTTGGAGAGGCAGGACAGTATGCAAGCATTACTCTTTCTCTCCTCCCCAGTCCTTTCTAGCCCCAGAGGCCTCAGGTCACAAAGCTGTGAGCTATATAAGCTGTAGTATAGATGAAATGGGTGCTGTGTTGGTGTTCACTTGCATCAGCTCCTAGGGGCTGATTGTGTTCATCTCTTTCTAACTCCATATTTAGTGACATGCTACTAGCTTGAAGTTAATTACGGTAGAGATATTTTAACTATGGAAATTGGCAAATGTTTCAAATCAAGGCTTCCCTCCCCACATCAAAGAGCTAGTTGTTGAACATTTACTAGCACATCCCTGGCCAAAAAAACTGCCATTGTGTCATGTACAGCTCCCTCATATGGTTAGGTGAGGTGAGAACCGTTTGGTCCTTGGCAAACATTGAGAGCTTTTAACTAGCTGAAGAGCTTCACTGAATTGGGACTGGACGGTTTTGGTTCAATTTTTCACTTCAGGGTTGTTGGCTGTGACAGTGCTAACAACATATCTGCAAAGGACACTAGATTACCCAGCCTTCCCACACCTAAGAGGTCTCACCCCATCAAAGAAGAATTTGAGGCCCAAGATGCTAGACATTGCTCTAAAGAGCAAATCCAGAAAAAGATAAATTGGAAGAAACTGAATTCAATGAAAGGAGCAGAATTAGCCTGCTTTCAAGGTTTTGATCATCATTTCAGGGAGTGAGATTTCTTTCATTATCAAAGAAAGAAGGGGATTGTACACAAAGCCAGGAACCAATTTGAACTTTAATGACTAAACAGAGAGGATTGGGTTAAAGCCAACTTATAGAACCAGTGAAAGGGATGGAAGTTGAAACAATACAGGCATAAAACAAACAGGCTTTAGGCCACATGTAAATCTAAGAAAATACAAAACACATAGTGTGGTCTTGGAGCATAGGCTTTGCTCTTTGCCTCTCTCTCTTCCACACTGCTTCCCATAAAGGTGGTTGATCACATCTTGATAGTACTGTAACAAGAGAAAGGTATCTGTTGGTACTTTGCCTATGTTAGATTCCAAAGTAGAAGGCAAGGCCCCAGCTTGCCCTCCTAGAATAAGGTCAGGATCCAGTTCTCTCTGTGGTACTATCGTAGAATTGCCAAATCTGAGCACTAGAAGATTATCGTCTAGTTCAGTCCCCTTTGTTAACAACTTTGGAAACTGAGACCCAGAGAAGTGAATTCTCTGAAGTCTCAAAGCTGATTCATGGCAGATATGGGCCAAAAGCTCAGGACTGATACGTTACTGTGAAGCACAAGTCAAATATTCCTTAAGAGTTTCTCTTGTAAATATCCACGTAGAGATGGGGTATGTCCTTGTGAAGTTGAGAAGGCCCTGATCTTCTAGTTATTGGTCCTAACTTTCACACTGCAGCCCAAAATCTACAACTCTTCTTCCAGATCCCAGAAGTATTCACAAATTTAATTCACATACAGTCCAGAAATCTTGGCTTTTAAGAATTATTGATAGCAAATACTTGACACAAGAGCGTCTGTGAACCAGGCAAAATTCTATCATGTACAGGGAGTAAATCATGGCTGGGGTGCCTTTACTGTGTTTGTAATCAACAAGCATTTACCTCCTGGTGGGACTTGTTCTGATCTCTGAAACAATACAGGCTCAAAAATGACTGAGTACATAGAATGGATTTTATCTCTGAGTTGCAGAACTCTATTACTGAGGACTTTCTCTTTGCTCTTCAACCATTTTCCAGTTGCCGTGCTATATAGTCACCTTGAGGCAGCAAATCCCTTTGTACAGAATACCAGCCTGTCCGCAGAAAGTTCTTCTAAGGGTATTTAGGCTCACTGTAAACCTTTTACTGTAACCCTTTCCCTCACATTTTTTATACAAAGTCAATATGATACGATTCAGCAGGTGACTGACCAAGCCTTCCTTGGGCTTCCTTGAATCTTGAGGACTTTCCTTGAATCTTGAGGACATCACAGGGCCAACTTATGATATCACTTTGTAGTTCTACTGCTGGGAGGGAAGGGGAAAGGGAATAAAGGATAATAGACTGCTTTGAGCTGACAAGCTATAGATGGCCTACAGCCTGGGGAATCATTGTATTTCCACAAGGCACAGGGCAAACGGGAGATCTAAATCTGCTGGGTGAGAGAGAACTAACATTTCTTGAAGGCCTTTTATGTGACAGGGAAGTTAACTTTGAATCTTCCCCAAAATTCCATGCACTACAGGGAAATTGAGCCTCATAGAAATTAAGTTATTCAGGTAGGAAGTAGCACAACTAGAATGAGTCATCAGGTCTGTCGGATTTCTAATTCTATTTCAAAATTCATACTCTTTCTACAAGACCAGCCTGTCTCCATAAAGGGAGGGAGGGACACCTGAGCTGAATTCTGACTGGCCTCTTCTTACATCCCTTCCTTGAAGAAGGGCCTCTCCCTAGCCATGTTTATAAGTTCATCTGCTGAATCTGAGTTTGGCAGCTGCCAAAAGAAAGTTTGCCAGCCTAGAAAGAGAAACAAAGGCAGTGAGAGTCAGAGGCAGCAGCCTTCCAGGCGCAGAATTCAGGCTGAACTCAAGGCCTTGCTTTGGAGAATTCGCGTATGCTGACCCTTTACACAAGCCACATGAATAGTTCCTCAGAGATGTGGCTGTTCTCAATATACCTCTCCAACATGAACACCATTTGCCTCAGAAAGAAAAAATATTCTAATTATTCACACTACAGAGTGGACAGTCAGGCCTTGTGCAAACAAATTGTAATGTTTATGGAAAGGGAAGTAGGCAGGAAAACATTTTGCCTGTCTGTCATTGCCTTTGCCAAGAGTACCAAATCCTAGCATTCATTAGTTCACTCATGTAGCCTACAAATAATGACTCCAACTATGTGTCAGTTAGTGTGCTAGGCTCTGGGGCTACAAAGGCAAATGTCATAGCCCCTTCCCCTACCCTTGAAGAGTTCCCAGTTCTTAGCATAACTATAAGCAAGCTCCTAGAGGCAGTCTGGATTGGTGGTTAATAGACTGGGCCTAGAATCAAACCTCTGGGCTAACGTCCTGATTCCACCACTTGCTGGTTGTGTGACCTCAGACAGGTGGCTTAACCTTTCTGCTCCTCATCTTTGAAATAGCGTTGAGAGGATTACTTAGCCCATGTAAAGCATTTATAACAATGTCTGACACATTGTAAATCCTTAATAAATACTAGTTATCATTACTATAAGTCAAAGTAAAATTCTTCTAAAGCTTATCCTATCAGAATGAGTGTATTCAGTGAATAACTTTAGATTTTTGGAAAATTACCCTGAATATGTGGATAGAAACAAAGTCCAGCTGGGGTGATTTTCAAATGAGGGAAGAATGATTCTCCATATCCAGTTTACTTTGAGAATGCATGCCAGTTAGAAGCAGATAGTACTATTGACATTTTATAAACAATGAATTACCCTAAAAGCCTCACATATATGGAAAATTTCCTTGAAACAGCTTGGGCTGGAAACTGCCCCTTTGTAGGCCTCAATTTCTGTATCTGTGGGTTGAAAGAGTTGGATTACATGGATTACTGGAGGCCCTTTCAGCTCTGACACTCAATATTTCTTTTATACTCAGTACTCAATTGTTATTTATGGAGAAATAAAATATAATAAAATCTTGAAAGGTTTGTTAGAAAAGTTCCTGTTTTGTCAAATAATTTTGGCTGGGAAAGAAAATTCTAATTTAGTGACTATTGATCATTGCTCAAAATATACGATTTTATTATAATTATATTCCAGAATAATATAAAGCAGTGTAACAAGTTGAAGAGACTTTAAATTAGATCATCTGGTACAGAACTTCTCAAACTTGGCACTATTGATATTTTGGGCCAGATTATTCCTTGTTGCTGGGGGGCTGTTCTGTGCATTGTACGATGTTTGGCAGTATCGCTGGGTTTTTTTGCTCACTAGATGCCAGGTGCACCCACATCAGTTTTCTCTAGACATTACCAACGTCCTCTGGGATAGTATTGACAGATTTAGCAAGTATATTTTATGTGTGAACCTTAGCTGCGAGGCAAAATTGACTCCAGTTAAGAATAATTGATTTAGCCCCTTGCTACTCAAAGTTCAACATGGGCATCACTTTGGAACTTGATTGAAGAGCAGATTCTCAAGCCCCAACCCAGACCTACTGATTTGTAAAGGAGAGACAGTTTAACAACAACAATAGGTGATTTTTATACACATTAAATGTTGAAAAACCTTGATTTAGTCTTAACCATGTTTGTGTATCAGAATTACCACTGATGCTTTAAAAATTACAGATGACCACAATGATTCATTCTGATTCAGTAGGTCTTCAGTAAGGCCCCAGAATTAGTATTGTTAATTTTTGCTGCTTCCTCTGCCTAACGGTTACGAGGTGCAGCCAGGCTTAGGAACACTGATCTAGTCCAACCCCTTCATTTCACACATGGAGCTGAGTCCCAAACTGCGACAAGTGACTTGCCCAGATCACAATGACTCAGTTGAAGAATTATACTTAAGCCCCAGAATTAGACCTCAGGTCCACTGCCTTCTCATCTAGTACTCTTCTTAATTTCCACTGTTTCTTCCATTGTCATTAAAATTGTCTGTCAAAAGTTCTCTCTTCCTAAGAGGAAATCAAGGGAGCAAAGGTTGCAAAATCAAATAAACTTTCACAATTCAAAAATATTAGGAGTTACTGCCACTGAAGATGGATAGCACTCTGGAAGGGATTCAGAGTCCATTCTTTATAATCAGCTGTAAGGAATGTTACAATTAGAGACAGATGACTTTAGAGTATGTCCATATCTCAACTCAGTCATCAGGGAATATTGTAGACAAAACAAGAGGATCATTGATTTGGGTGCATTTTGAAATAAAATGAGGAGCAAGCAAAGACCATTCTAAATAGCATGTCAATTAGCCTGTATTCTACTTTAGGTCAGTTGTAGCACTGAAGAGCCACATGGCTGACCAATGCCACCAACAAGGCACCATCCCTGGATATCCCTGTAGTAGCAGACAATCCTCTACATCCCAAGGTATAAAGGCAGACATTCTGGGTAGGATATGAGAGTTCAATTCTAGGTACCTCGGAAGCCAACAGTCATCTCAGAAGAGTTTAGGAAGTACCTCATTTCCTGGATTGCATTAGAATACTCTGGGATTCAGCAGTCTCTGGCTGGTGTTTGAGACTCCCAGAAGCTGTTGAAATTGGTGGAGGAAGGGGTAAACGATTGCGTTTTTGAAGCAAGGCTCAGTCTGGAGAATTTGATGCCTCCAGAAATAACTTTGAATTTTAATGTCTTCATGTTCCAGAAAGAATGCAACATCCACATCTTAGAAGAAGAAATCTGGAAAGGGGAAGGCATAAAGAAATCTTTGCAGGTTGACCACCCCACCTGACCTTACATAGCCCAGGGCAAAGACAGATGGAAAACTTAATGTGTTCATTTGACAATAACCCCAAAGTCTACATTCTGTAATTCATTTTTTTCTAGCCCCCTAAGTTATTCATCAGTGAGTGTGAAGTGTGCCTAAGGGACATTGCTGGATCAAATTTATCTTTATAGTTAAAGTGATTTGTTAGGATTTATGAGTAAATTCTTTAACACCAGTTGATTACTGGGTTGTCTTAGAAAAAAATCCCACTTCCAACACTGTATGCTTGCCAATTTCCCCACCTGGAATTAATCAACAAATGGTACAATATTTTGAGCACCTACCATGTGCCCTATGGTGTGCTGGGCATGATAGAAAAAAGAGGATGGAAAAGGAGGGATATTATCCTCAGTTTCAGAGAACATAAAAACAAATGTTAAGCAAGTGGTACAAGAGCAGTTACTCATTAAACTGCATGCAATTGGAGTTCAATGAAGAAACAGAGTTATCTGAGAAGAAAAGCTTTATGGAATAGGTATAATGAGACTGGGCAGAAGGAGGTGCCTTCCCAAATCACAAGTCATTTCTAAAGTAAGTAATAATCTATATGAGATCATTAGTTCAAAATATGGTGTCCAATCACCTATTTGGAATTTATATAGTTTTTTCAATTGTTATGACATCCATCCATTCAACAAATATTGATTGAGCCCCTACTATATGCCAGATATTGTCCTAGGAACTGCAGATATGCCTGTAAACAAGGTAAGAAAGTCCCTGCCTTCAAGGAAAATCCATTCTAACTGGGGGAAAGGATACTGATGTAGGAGTTTCTCGACCCCTTCATTGGACTTGTGACAGGGATGCCCCATTTACTCAGTCTGCCATGCTCAACCTCTTGCAGGAGGGAGCACTTGAGGAAGCAAGTGGGATCCAGCTGGACACTTAGGGCACCAGCAGAATCAAGCTCTGTGTGGGCCCTACGGTGATGCCCAGGTGGGAGTGCCTGTGACTTCTGAAGCCCCATAGGGTGTGTGACAGTACTCTCTTAGCTCTGCTGTCTGTAGACAGCAGTGTGTTATTAGCTCAGTGGGCCCTTTGCCTCATCATGTGGGACAGCTATCCTCCACCAGTGAGGGCAAAGGGCCAGTGTGACAGCCTTTTTGGGGTACCTGCACTCAGTGGGTTCAAGCTCTTGTCTGGCATCTAAGAAGAATGAGATCACACAGACACTTGAAGGATGGTGGAGGGGGAGAATTTCACTTAGCAATGGAAATGGCTTTCAGGGGAGAAGGGACCTGCAGAGGTGTAGGAACAGGCAGATAATCTTCCCTGAAGTTCAGCTGTCTGTTCTTCAAAGTTAAGCTGTCTCTCCTCCAAAGTCCAGCCATCTCTCTGAAGTCAAGTCACCTCTCTCCAATCAAACCACTTCTCCCCCTCTACCAACTGAGTCTGGGGTATTTATGGGAACAGGTTGAGGAGTGGAGTGGGCCATAGGTGGTTTTGGATAAGGCAACATTTGATTGGTAAAAAGACATTATTCAGAAAGAATCAATCGGGAGAGCAGGCAAACAGGGATGTTTGTTCTTACTTTGGGTCATGGTTTCAGGCTTTTCAGCTTGACTATGGGGTGTTGCCAGGGACCTGCCGCTATCTGCCTAGAATTTCTCTGCCTCCTGCCTTTATCATTTCCCCCTCTAAAGAGGCACATCTAACTGCTGTTAGAATACAGATGATGTCTGACCTTAGCAACTTTGTGCTGACAGGGGACATGGTTTTGGGGAAAACAGCAGTCAGATTTCCCTCAAAGGTCTACCTAACAGTTCTCAGTAAAAGGGAGCCATTATCTGAGGCTCCAGTTGGATGATCATTTGGAGTTTGATAGCCTCTAGGTGAGAAGAAGCAAATTTTACCATGTTAAGTGTGCATGGGTCAAATATGTGTATTACACAGACAGAAGTTAAAAGAAATGAATCTAATGCCAAAGATTACAGAAATAAGAAGTGAAATATACTAATCACTCTGAAAACAATATTGTGCCCTGAGCTGTTTCACCCTGGTGAAAGAAATTAAACCTGGTTTGGGAGTAGTTAAAGTTTAGGAAAGGATAACTGTTTAGGGGAGTATATCTTTCCATGGGCATTCAGGATTAAGGGGTCTTTAGTAAATGTGCCCCATGGTATAGAACAGAACGAAGGTAAGAACAGCAAGCATAAGCAACACTATACAGAGGATATCCATGGAAAGTCAATTATTAACACTTAACTTTTGTAATTTTTAGCTTGAGGTCCCTGATTTCTTCACATTTGTACTTTGGATGCTCCACTGGGTGAACAGAGGTAACTCCCTCAGCTTTGAATTATAATGAATTCAAGAATCTATTCCAGTGACCTTTACTGCTGTAGGAGTAGAAATAAGTACAATGCAAGGTCCCTCCCAATCTGTGCTTGTAGAGGGAGAAAGGGAAGGAAGTACTTTTACCAGTACTGGGTCCCCTGTGTTGAATAGAGGTGACCTTCATTCACAAGATTGGCTTCCAAGTTGTTTCAGTTCCTGTTGGAAATGGGTCAAAGAAGTTATATATTTAATCAAATCAGAGGTTTCTTGGTATAGCAAGAAATCATTGATGAGAAAAGGCCATCCATACATCATTTCAAAGAGACTCAAACCTAGCTTTGAAGGGGTGTTTCTAACACACAGTGGGGCTATGAGAAGAAGGGTAGCCCAGGGGAGAGGAGTCTCCTGAGACAGTTTCCTGAGGTGCCTTTTGATAATAACATTTGTCTTTTCTACATTTCCCAAAGATTGTGGTCTCCAAGCACAATGAAGATGGCACTGAATGCCTAGTAACTTTGAGAACCCCTGGGTGACAGCTGCTTGAACAAGGGGCCTTTATCATTCTGGAGGCATTTTTGGAGTCCAAAGCAATAAATTATCTCATTAATTAGTACTTTTATTACCTCAGAGGCTTTCCCTGTCTAATATTGAAATGATTCTACCCAGTTAGCGAAGGTATCACCCTTACTAGGAGGTACAGGATGCCCCTTGTCTTTTGCATATGGGTGAAACCCATTTGCCAGTCTTCCTCCAGGTAGCCTCTCATCTTTTGGGTTCCTGGAGGAAGAAGCCATTGATTGAGGGGATTATTTTTAAGGCAAGTCTCACAAACATTAATGACCTTTTTGACCATTTGCATCAGATTTTTACCTGAGAACAATCTCTGGGCCAATTGATAAGTTTTATCCTTACCTAGATGGAAGGCTTGGAAAATGATTTCAAGAACTTTCCATTGGTTGGCCATTGGTAGGTGAAGCTTGCCATCCTCCAATTGTAGCCATCCTGAGGACTGAAAGATGTATCTCCAAGAAGTGGCCCATTCTATTTCTGCAAGTGAATATTGAGATTTTTTTCTCTTATGGAGCCTTCCCAGATCAGAGAGGCTTCCAGTGGACCAGAAATCTGGGGTCGTCTCACTGCTGATTTAGCTGCTTGGTCTGCCAATCTATTTCCCTCAGCTATCTCATCAATCCCCTTCTGGTGACCTTTACAATGTATTACTGGCACATCCCATGGGAGGAAAACTGAGGATTATAGTCTATTAACTTCCTGATGGTATTTAATGAGGGACCCGTTAGCTGTAAGGAGGTTCCTCTCTTTCCAGATAGTGGCATGGGCATGGAGTACTAGGGAAGCATACTTAGAATCAGTATAAATGTTAACTGCTTCCCCTTTGCTTAATTCAAGGACTCTCATTAGGGCAATTAGCTTGACTAGTTGAGTACTTGAGCCTGAGGAAAGAGATGTGCTCTCAATAATATCATTCAGGTTAACTATTGCATACCCTGCTTTATGGATCCCTTCTTCTACAAAAGAACTTCTGTCTGTAAAGAGAATCCAGTCTGGATTCTCCAAGGGGATTTCCTTGAGGCCCTCCCTGGCCGCATTTGTTTGTGCAACTATCTGTTTGCAGTCATGTTCAAGCTCCCCAGCTTCCTCCAGGTGGAAGGTGGCTGGATTTAGAGAAGGACAGGTTCTTAATTGGACTGAAAATCCCTCTAGTAGCAGATCTCGATATCTGAGGAGGCAGTTGCCAGTTAGCCAGAGACTCCCCTTAAAAGACAGCAACTCTGCCACATTATGTGGGATATGGACAGTTAAGTTATTCCCCATGGTTAGCTTAGTAGCTTCCGCCACCAGCAAGGCTACTCGGAGGCAGGTCAACCATCCTTTAACCACTAAATCAAGCTCCTTACTTAGGTAGCCTACAGGCTGCTGAGCTGGACTGTGGGCCTGGATTGAAACCCCCAGGGCCATTCCCTTCCTTTCTGACATGTAAAGATTAAGCATCTTCCCTATGGGAAGACTAAGGGTTTTTTCCTTAAGTAAGGCTTGTTTTAGTTGGTCAAAAGCCCTTTTAGCCTCTGGTTCTCAAATTAGGGAGTAAATTTTAGCTATCAGAGTCTCCTTCATTAGGTGATATAAGGAATGAGCTGTTTCACAATTCCCAGGTATCCATAGTGTGCAGGATCCTGTAATGACCAAGAGTACCCTCAGTTGCTTGAGGATTTTGGGGAGGGCAAAGAAGGAGATGAGCTTAATCCTTCTTTGCCCAGTGCCCTGGCCCCATCTGACAAGACCAAACCTGGGTACTTCACTGAAGTCTGACAGAGCTGAGCTTCAGATTTTGAAACCTTATATCCTCTGTTAGGCAGAAAATTAAGAACCTTACTGCCCTTCTGAGAGATTCCCTCAGTTGGGGCACAGAGGAGAATGTCATCTACATATTGTAAAACTTTAACCTTAGGATAAAGGAGTTCAAAGAGGTATTTGGACAATGCCTGCCCAAACAGGATTCTGTCCCAGAATCCCTGAGGTAACACCATCCGGGTTAGCTGGGTGGCTTGGTTAGAGGAATTCTCAAATGCAAACAAATACTAGGAGTTGGGGTGTAATGGTATGGAGAAAAAAGGCATCCTTTAGGTCCAGGACTGTGAACCACTTAGTTTCCTCAGGTATTGGAGCTAGCAGGGCATAGAGATTGGAACCCACTGGGTGTATTGGAACCACAGCTTCATTAATGAGGTGGAGGTTGTGAACTAGTCTCCATTCCCTGTTGGGTTTTGTACCCCCAATATTGGGGTATTAAAAGGGCTGTTGCAGGGTTTGAAGAGCCCCTGCATCTTCAAATGATCAATGATGGCTTCTAGTCCTTTCCTAAATTCTGGGTTCTGAGGATATTGTCTCTGGTTAGGAAAGGAGGTGAGATCCTTAAGGTGGATCCAGACTGGTATAGTGATTATGGCTCAGCCAATTTTCCCTTGAATTGCCCAAATTTCTTGGTTAATATTGATCTCCACTCAGGGTAGACAAAGAGTTTGTCCTGGGGCCATCAAGATGGTGGTCCCTGTCAGAATATCCCTACCCAACAGAGGAATTGACTTTTCGGACATAATTAGAAAGGCATAGGTGAAGAAGAGGTCTCCCCAACTACAACTAAGGGGTTGGGGAAAATATTGGGTTAAAGACCTTCCTGAGATGCCCCTCATGATTGTGGTAAGAGAGGAGGGAGCGGCCAGATTGGAGAGGATAACTAAGAGACCCACCCCAGTGTCCAGAAGGAGTTCCACTTTCCTCCCTTCAGTTTCCAGAAATACCTGGGCCTCCTGTGTGGTAATGGTTTGGACCACTGGAACTGGAGAGGGGCCCCAGGAACCATCAGTCTTGATGGACCATTTTGGAGATTGGCTCTGGACCTGGTGAGCTGCGTCTCTGGGGACAATCTGCCCTCCAGGGTTCCCCATTGTAGATTGGACAGGGTCATGGTGGCTTCCTCATGCTGTTGGGACAGTCCTTCTTTAAATGCCCCGACTTGCCACATTTGTAGCAGTTAGCGGATGCATCCCAGGGATTCTGGAGTTTTTGGCCTAAGAGGTGGCCATTAAAGCCTCTGCCTTTTTCTTGTGTCTTTTTCCTCTGTCCCAGGCCTCCTCCCTATCCCTATTGTAAAAGACCGAGATGGCCAGTTTCAGGAGGTCCTCTCTACTGTCTGGTCCCATGGCCTGTTTCTGCAGCTTCCTCCTGGTATCAGGAGCTGCCCGAGTAAAAAATTTATTCTTTAGGATAAGTTGTCCCTCGACTGAATCAGGAGATAGCGAAGTGTGCTTACCAAGGTCCCTATAAGCCTTTCCAAGAAGGCAGCAGGATTCTCTTCAAATCCCTGGTCTATCATGGGTAGTTTGGAATAGTTGAGAGACTTAGTTCTAGTCCTACATAAGCCCTCCAGTATGCACACCTGAAAGTGTTTTCTCTTCCATTCTCCCAGTTCATCACTTGGATCCCATTTAGGGTCATCCAATGGTACTGCTTCTCTTCCAATTGAATAAGGCTCATCCTCTTCCCTGATACTATATGAAATACAAAGCTTATCCCCAAATCTCTCTGCCACATGCAGAGTGGCCCGCTTCTCAATGTTAGTCAGGGTTTGATTCAAAAGTAACATAACATCTTTCCAGGAGAGTTCAAATACTTGTGTTAAGTTGTAGAAGGCCTCTATATACCTGTCAGGGTCGTCTGAAAACTTGCTAAGCTCCCCCTTAATTTGCCTTAAGTCCTGTAGAGAGAAGGGGGACCTGGACCTTACTGGGGCCATATTCACTAGGCATCTGCTGTAGGGGCAGGAGTGGGATCTGTACCACTCCTGGGGCCTGTCTAGAGTGAGGATTTCTAGGAGGGGGCAAGTGAGAGAGATAAATTTGATGGGGAGGGTGGGGTGGACCTGGAGAAGCAGGGCCAGAGGAAGCTGGCTCCCCTGAAGGAGGTGCCTCTTGGGTTTGTTTCTCTAGTTGCCTGAGATTTCCCCTTGCAGCATCTCCTGAGATGGCAAAGAGGAGGGCTGGATCAATCCTACACTGTCAGCAAAGGTCTGGATTACCTGCAAGGTAAAGAAAGCCTGCACATATGGGGCCTCAGACCATCTGCCCTCATGTTTACAGAAAAGATCCAGCTGAAGGATGGTATAGAAATGAATGGTTCCTTCTTGAGGTCATCCAGTCCTTCCTGCAAATCATAATTTGGCCAAACCTTTGTGTAAAAGACTATGAGGCATTTTTTCTCCAGAGTCTGAGGGTCAAAGTAGTCCCAGTGGTTCAGGATACACTCCAGAGGAGTATAGACTGAAGATGATTGGTTGGCCATTTGAAAAAGAGAGAGAAATGGTGTCCCTGAATTCCTTTCTCTCTTTCAGTGAAAACTCAGGGTGTGTGAGGGAGAAAAAGGTGTCTCCTTTTTTCTTCCATCTTTTCATCCCTGAGTCCCACTGGCCTAGGTCGGACATCATCCATGTGTGCCAGTGCAACCTGCACCCATGAAGCAGTGGGGCCTAAAAGGCAGGAGTTATTCATATTTACCTACACAGGCTATCACCCCCACTGTTGGTAATCTTTGAGTTCCCTGGGCTTAATTTATGCCATGGATACTAGCATGACCTCTATCCATGAAACAGGGACTTAATTGGCCCACCTACACTGTACCACTACTTTCTATTTTTGCATGCTTTTGGATCCCTCAGATCTAATTTTTATTTCTAGGGCTTCAACCCAAAGCTTGGAATTGAGTTTGGGACAAAAGGTGTCTCAGAGGGATGCATGGATTCATTTAGATTAGGCCCCAGATGGTCTTCATCAAACTTGCAGTCAGCCACCAGTGAGGCCACTCATTGCTTCCCTATCATAAGCAGGGTGTTAAGGTAGGAAGAAAGAAACCCAGTCAAATAGAAAAGGTCGCGGTATTTACAGGGCTATGACATCCTGACATGGTGTAGAAAAGGAAAAAAGCAACTTAAGTGCAGAAGGGAAAGAGGTGCCTGGAGAGAAAACTCTTGCTCTATGCAAATGAATTCCTTTAACAGGTGAAAGACTTGTCCCCCAAGACCACCCTGGGGCCTGGGTGGCAGCCACAGCTCATCTGTGCCCTGCGTGATTGTTGGGTGCAGCGTGTGCATGCAGTGGACATGGCCATGTGCCCCAGTCAGGGTTAGGGGGAGACGCCGTATGCATGTCCTTCCACTGCACACACCTGGAGCTGTTGGGGCAGGGGTGGTATCTTTAAGAACAGACAGAAATTGCATTGTTCTAAATTGCGTATCTGATGGCTGGACCAAATGTTCATTTTACCTAGTAATATTTCTGCAGTTTGCAGCAACACCCTTAACACGATAAAAGAAGAGATAAGAGCCATTTCAAACCAGGAGAGAAGGAAGAAAAGAAACCATAGAAAAGTCTGGGGGTCTTGGCCAACACACTTACAGGCAGTCATGGATGGAACCAGTTTAGGGGCCTTCCAGAAACACTGAGGAGTGGTCTCAGTGAGATACCTTCAGTTCCCCCGGACATTATCCCAGTCCGACCCAATGGCTAGACCTCCGTGAAGGGAAACAAAGCTAACATTCCTTTCACTCAAAAAAAAGAGAAGTGGCAGAGTCACATTCTGTCCTCTGTAGCACTGCTATTTCCCTTTAACTGGACGCTCAGAGGTTTGGTGCATCATCTGCCTTTGGAGGAAAGTCTGAGGACAAGAAGTCTTGGGAAAAAAAGTGAAGAGACAGACTCACATTTACTGACCCTTCTGATGAATCCCAGATAAGTCCTCAGATAATGCAGGAGTTTTCTCGACTCGGTCATCGGACTTGCAATGGGGGTTCCCTGTTTACTCAGCCTGCTGTCCTCAACCTCTTGTGGGAGGGAGCACTTGAATAAGTGTGTGTGGGATCCAGCCAACCGGCCACTTTTGGCACCTCCAGGAGTAGGCTCCATGCAGGCCCTGTGGCCAGACCAGGCCTATTCAAACAAGTGAGGGATATGGCTGGCTGCTTCGGGTGCCAGCAGAAGCTGGCTCCAGGTGGACGGCATGGTGGTGCCCAGGCGGAGGTGCCAGTGATCTCTGAAGCCTCAGATGATGTGTTACAATGTTCTCTTAGCTCTGCCATTCATGAAGATTGGTGTGTTATCAGCTCAATGAACCCCTTGCCTCGTCACATGAGATGGCTGCCCTCCACCAGTGAGGGCAAAGGGCCAGTGTGACAGCCTTTTTAGGGTACCCACACTCGGTGGGTCCCAAGCTCTTGTCTGGTGTCCAAGAAGAATGAGGTCACACAGACATTTGATGGATGGTGGAGGTGGAGAATGTTATTTAGCAATTGAAATGGCTCACAGTGGAGAAGGGAGCCAGAGAGGGGCTGGGACAGGCAGATAATCTTCCTTGAAGTTCAGCCGTCTCTGGACATCTCTTCTTCGAAGTTAAGACATCTTTCCTCCAAAGTCCAGCCATCTCTCTGAAGTCAAGTCACCTCTCTCCAGTCAAGCTGTTTCTCACCCTCTATTGACTGAGTTTGTGGTCTTTATAGGAACAGGATGGGGGATGGGGTAGTCCATAGGTAGTTTTGGAAAAGGCAATATTCAATGGGTAAAAAGAGATTATTCAGAAAGAACCAATCAGGAGAGATCAGGCAAACAGGGATAGATGTTCTCACTTTCAGCTGTGGGTTTCAGGTTTCTAGGCTCAAAGGTGAAGTTTTGCCCGGGACCCACCCATGTCTGCCTAGAATTTCCCTGCCTTCTGCCTCTATCAATACTAAGCATATATTTAAATAAGTATAAAGTGAGATGGGAGAACAGTGATGGAGAGCGTGACTTTCTACAGAGAGAGTTAAGGATAGCCTCTCTAAGGAAGTGGCATCTAAACTGAGGCCTTAGTGGAGTAAGGGAGAAGGCCAGGTAGATATCAAGATGGAGAGTATAAACTCATTATATGGGTCAATCTTGCCTTTCGTGGGCATCAGCACACCTTTGTGACATCCTACTCCCAAATTATACCCATTGCCATGAAAGATGAAAAATTTCATTCTGCTCCTTTAGTCTAGTGCACCTGCTTCTGAGCTAAACAATTTTTCATCCCTTCTTTGAGCATACACCTTGTAGTTGCCAGCAAGCACACTAGTAATTTTGATGGGAGTTGGGCGATCATTTTAAACTAGTGTTGACTGCAGAACAATGCTAAAAGATGTAAAATGGCTTAGTTTTGATACAGGCAGGTTCATAACCTCTAGACTCTATTTCTGCCAATCAGTAAAAAATCAGAGCAAAAGTTATTTAGACACTATTGTTAGTCCAACCACATTATTAGTCTGACAATTTCTTTTATGAAAACCATTGGAAAATTTTTTCTAAACTTAAAAAAACCTTCTAACTTCTGTTTCAATCTTCATAGTTTATTTTTAAGAGCATATTATTTCCACTTTGTTCTTTAAGTCTTATGAAGGCCTCAGACGAAAAGCAATAAAATTTTGAACTGACCTAAATGCCTTTGCCTTCACCTATCTAACTCCTTTTTATGCCAAATCCTCACAATTCTATGAAATCTGCTAAACCAGCCTCATATAAGCTCTGCCTCCTCAATAGACTATTAGCTGTTTCAGGATGGAAACTATGTCTTATGCAGTGTTTGTACCTCTCTATTGTACCTAGCATACTGCTTTGTCCCTGGGTACTCTACAAATATTTGCATGTTGTTTAAATTTAGGCACTCTAATATAGGCAAGCCTGGACAGAAGACACGATGCTGCAGAAACTGTTTCAAAGTCCTTTGTTGACTAATTCAGTTAGTGATGTGCCCTCTGATAGCTGGAGTCCTAGGAATAAGGGGAATGACTGACCCTATCGACAAGGGTGGCTTCCTGGTCAGACACTGAATCGCCATGTGGTAATCTCTCTGCTTCAGTTTGTACCACAGGAAACCAAGTGATCTGTTACATGCATGGGTCACTTCAGAGACAGTTGACTTTCTCTTTTTCTGGGGAAAGTAGAGCCACATGTCTGTGAGAAAAATAAAATGAGCTTTCCAACATCTTATTTTTAAAACAGAATGCAGTCTATACCTACCTATTCAGGGCAGAATGTCTGAGATTACTTGGGAATCTCAAATGGAACTATTAATTATGAATAATGTAAAATTTAGACAAAGCTGATAGAAGAGGCTATGGAGTTGAAGGGACAGATGCAAAAGATGCTTTGAAAGAACAGATTAGGTAACTGATAGGCTATGGGTGTAAGGCAGATGTTAACGTTTCTAATACTGGGCCTGGCAAAATAATTTTTCCTTTACCTTAAGCACTGCCACCTTTGTCAGACCTAAAGCAAAAAAGCCGCTAGAGGTCGCTTATCTTTTCAAGTTACTACCACCTTCTCCAGTGTTAGCCTCTGATAGAGGTGCATTTAATGACTTCTATTCCATCCATTTCTTTATTTGTTTGAAAGTTAAGCCTGTTCAGTAATCATTCATTTGTTGTGGGGCAGTTAGGTCTGATTTATCACAACCTTGCTCATGGTGACCTTCAAAATACAATAATGTTTTTGCAGCCACGTCATTTTCTCAATATGAGATAAATTATGCATTTTGACCTGGTCGTGCTCTTATACAACTTATGATATGTATATAATGCTGGACCTGTTCTGTCTGGCTCTATTTCATTAGACATTGATAACGTATTAGGTAGGTATCAGTCAACACAGCATTGAATGTTAATTTGGACATTTTAGTTGCTCAAAGTATTCTTACCCATGTTTTCCCAAAAAGGTTACAGTAAATGAAATGAGCATGACTATTGGAACATGTGGTAGGTTGCTATTTGGAAGGACAAATCTTTCTGGCTGGTCTGCTTTGTTCTCAAAGGCATCTAATTCTTGGATGAACCACCTAATTTAGTAACATGATTTCCTTTTCTGATTTTTGCTTTTGAAATTATGCCAACTTTTTTTAAAACATAATACAGTGTTTTTCTTAAACACTGGAATTATTTCCTTGAAGGATGTCTTGAGAAAGAGCTTGGTAAAGGGCCCACCATAACTTAACTAGTGGACCAAAAGAACGCCATAGTTTTGTGTTGCATGCCAACAGGCATGTTCATCTTGAATGGGATCAAATTAGGATTTTCCCGAGAAAATTTTGACATGGTTTCAGAGATTTCGGATCATTTAAGAAGAATATAAGTAAATTAATGCAGGTATTACAGATAGCAAATTGCTGACAATGTGATGTCATATTTAACCTATTATATTGGCAAAAATTTAAAAGATTGATAGAAGCAGTGGTGGTAAATGTGTGATGTAATAAGCACCTCCTACACCACTGATGGGAGCATGCATTCCTTTTACAGAATAATTTGGCAATGTAAGTAAAAATTGTAAGTGCATGTGCCATTTGATTCAGTAACTCCTCTTCTGCTACTTTGACTACAGATATATGTGTACTTTCTGGCAAAGGTATAGGTACAACTATATTTGCTGTGGCATTATTAATTTATTTCCAAAAACCTGGAAACAACTTAGTTTCTATCAATTAGTTGGATAAGCAATGGTATATCTGTAATACAGAATGCCATGATGCTGTTACAAATAATAGGATAAATCTGTGTGTACTCTTTTGAAACATGCCCAAGATCTATTGTTATGATCCACAGTCAGTGAAATAGAGATCCAAGAGAAATGGTGGTGGAGTTCCAGTTCAAGTCCAGAAGCCTGAGAACCAGGAGACTTACTGATATAAGTCTGAAAACTGGCAGCTTTAAGAACCAAGAGGAAAAAGGTGATGGCAGCAGGACAGAAGAACGGGAGGTCCCAATCTCTAGTCCCCTTCACAGAATTAGTAATTAGCAACTATTCACAGACCGGAAGGTCTTTGTGAAAATCCTAGAACCTACCAGTGAGGCTAATGAACCTTATGGAGCATAAAAACTGAGAAAAGATGCATTAGAAGCTTAGGAGAAGTGGTACCAATTTGACTGCATCTCCTTTCCTCTAGACCACACAGTTCCACACCCCCAAATGGATCATGTGGGCCTACAGTTTCTTCAGTGGGAAAAAGAGAGTTTGAAGCAAACATTTAGCTTCCCTATTAATCCGGGGAACTTCATGTGAGTCCCATTTCTGTCTAGCTTCACAAGGACCATTGGATAAATTGTCAAGACTAGACACCTGGGGTCATATAGGAAAATAAAGATAGGCAGGGTTTAAAGTGATTCGTGTGTAGATTTTGCTGGTGGCATCTCATCTCTGCTGGGGGCCTCACCAACCAGACAGCCCACCCAGCAATCCAAGAGACCTACCCAACCACAGAGCTTAGCCAGTAGACCCACCCAAATTCAGAGCATGAGCAATGGCCCTGCCTGACCAAAGACCCTTGTAGCAAGGCTTACCTGCCAGCTGGCCTATTCATAACCCCAGAATGTGCTAACTGGTGAAAGTTTTTCTAGCCAAAGCAGACCTGTAAAGGCTGGAAAAGGTGACCATTTCCTCAAATGTGCAGACATCAACACAAGGACATAGGATTAAAGAATCAGGGACACATGACACCATCAAAGCTTAAAAAGCTCCAATATCTGACTCTAAAGAAATAGAGATCTATAAAATCACTGACAAATAATTCAGAATAATCCTCTTAAAAAAGTGTGGTAAACTACAAAAATACAGATACACAACTAAACAAAATTAGAAAGACAATAGAAGATCAAATTTAGAAGTTCAACAAAGAAATACAACCATTTTTTAAAATCCTGGAAATGAAGAATACAATGACTGAGCTAAAAAGTCAATAAAGACCTTAAACAACAGACTTGTTCAAGCAGAAGAAAGAATCTGTGAATTCAAAGACAATTCATTTGAAATTATCCAGTCGGTGGTGCAAAAAGAAAAAGAATGGGAAAGAGTGAAGAAAGCATATGGGATTTATGGGATAGTATCAAGCAAAACAATATATAAATTATGTAAGTTCTAAAAGGAGAAGGGGGGAAGAAATTCTATTTAAAGAAATAATAAGTTAAAATTTCTCAAGCCATAGGAGAAAAATGCTCCTTCATATTCATGAATTCCAAGATCCCAAAATATGTTGAACCTGAGGAGGCCTACACCAAGACACATTATAATTAAACTGTCAAATGTTACAGACAAAGAGAGAATTCTGAAGGCAGCAAGAGAACAGACTCATCACATATGGCATAGTCTCCATAAGATTATAAGCATATTTCTCAGCAGAAATCTTGCCAGTCAGGACAAAATGGGATGATATAGTCAAAATATTGAAGGGGAGAAAAAACCTGCCAAATAAGAATACTATACTCAGCAAAACTGCCCTTCAGAAATGAAAGAGAGGTAAAGACTTTCCCAAACAAACAAAAGCTGACAGAATTCCTCACCACAAGACTGACGTTGTAGGAAATGTTAAAGGGAGTTTTTCAAGTGGAAAGGAAAGGATACTAATAAAAATACGAAAAACTAGCCGGGCGAGGTGGCAGGCGCCTGTAGTCCCGGCTACTCGGGAGGCTGAGGCAGGAGAATGGCGTAAAAACCCGGGAGGCGGAGCTTGCAGTGAGCTGAGATCCGGCCACTGCACTCCAGCCTGGGCGACACAGCGAGACTCCGTCTCAAAAAAAAAAAAAAAAAAAAAAAAAAAAAAAAAAAAAAAATAAGCAACTTAAAAATATATGAATATATAAAACTCACTGGTAAATATAAATATATACTCAAATTCAGAATTATCCAATATTGTAATAGTGGTGTATAAATCACTTTCAAACCTAGCAATAACAGTTTGAAATAAAACATAAAAGTTAACTAAAACTACAATAATTTCAACGGATAAATGATATGAAAAAGGTGTAAGTTGTAACATCAATAACCTAAAATGTTAGGGGAGAGAAATACAAGTGTTTTTATTAATATCATCTGAGTTAAGTTGTTATCAGCATAGAATACGATTTTATGACTTTAAGAAGTTTTATGTAAGGCTCATGGTAACCATAAAAGAATAATGGGTAGTAGATAGACACACAAAAAATTAGGGGAAAAAAATTCAAGCATACTACCACAAAAAGCCCTCAAATCGCAAAGGAAGACAGCAAGAGTAGAAGAAAGGAAACAAAAGGACTACAAAAGTCAGAAAATAATGGACAAAATGACAATTGCAAGTTTTTAACCTATCAACAATTACTTTAAATGTAAATGGATTGAATATTCCAATCAAAAGACATAAAGTGGTTGAATAGATAAAACAACCAAACCCTATGCTACTTACAAGAGACTCGCTTTAGCTTAAAGAACACAAGTGGGCTGAAAGTAAAGGGATGTAAAATAGTATTCCATGCAAATGGCAACCAGAAGAGAGCAGGGATGGCTATATTATATTGAAAAAAATAGATTTTACTCAAAAGCTGTCATAAGAGAACAAGAGGTCATTGTGTAGTGATAAAGGAGTCAATTTTTATATAAATAAAATATAAAAATTATAAATATTTATACACAAAATATGCAAGCACCTAAATATAATATATAAAGCAGATGTTAACAGAGAACAAAGGGAAGATAGACAGCAATAAAATAATAGTAGGGGAGATTAATATCCCACTTTCCACAATGGATAGATCGTTCAGACAGAAAATCAATAAGGAAACAAGAGGCTTGAACAATACTATAGACTAAATGGACCTAACGGACATATACAGAATATTCTATCTAACACATTATTTTCTGGTGCACATGGAGCATTCTCTGGGATAGATCATGTGTTAGGCCACAAAGTAAGTCTTAACAAATTCATGAAGATTAAAAATCATATTAAATGCCTGTAGTCACAGCATTTTAGGAGGCTGAGGCAGGAGATCACCTGAGATCAGGAGTTTGAGACCAGCCTGTCCAGCATGGCAAAACCCCGTCTCTACTAAAAAAATACAAAACTAGTTGGGCATGGTGGCGTGAGCCTGTAATCCCACCTACTTTGGAATCTGAGGCAGGAGAATCACGTGAGCCTGGGAGACAGAGATTGCAGTGAGCTGAGAACGTGCCATTGCACTACAGCCTGGGTGACAGAGAGAGACTCCATCTCAAATCTAAAATGTCATATTAAGTTTCTTTTCCAACCACAAGAGTATGAAGATAGAAATCAACAACACTGAATTGATTGAAATACTGAAAAATTTACAAATAGGTAGAAACTAAACAACACACTACTGAACAACCAGTGGGTCAAAGAGTAAATCCAAATCTTGAGACAAACAAACATGAAAATACAACATACCAAAATTTGTGAAAAGCAGCAAAAGCAGACCTAACAGGAAAGTTTATAGCTACAAATGCATAAATTAAGAAAACAGTTGTCAAAAAAAACCTAATGTTACACCTTAAGTAATTAGGAAACAAAGAACAAACTAAGCCCAAAGTTAGTGTAAGGAAGGAAATAGAAGAGACCAAACCAGAAATAAATGAAATATAGATTAGAAAAGCAATTTAAAAATCAATGAAATACAGTATTGTTTTTTAGAACAAATTTTTAAAATTGGTAAACCTTTAGTCAGACTAACCAAAAAGAGAGGACTCAAATAAGTACAATTATAAATGAAAGAAGAGAGATTGTAACTGATACCACAGAAATACAAAGGATCATAAGAGACTAGTATGAACAACTATACAGTAACAAATTGGACAGTCTAGAAAAAAATGATATAATCTTAGAAACCTATACTCTACCAAGAATGAATCATGAAGAAGTAGACCTTAACATAACAATAATAAGTAAGGCAATTTGAATTAGTGAGCAAAAACCTCCCAACAAAGAAAAACTCAGGCCCAGAGAGCTTCATGGGTAAATACACTGAAATATTTTTAAAAGAATTAATGACATTTCTTCTCCAACTCTTCTAAATAATTGAAGAGAAAGGAATACTTCTAAACTAATTTTATGAGGCCAGAATTACTCTGATACCAAGGCCAGACAAGGACACGATGAGAAAAAAAAATTGCTGATCAATATCTCTATTGAACATAGATGAAAAACCTTCAACAAAATGCTAACAAAGTTCAGCAACACTTTGAAAGGATCATGCACCATGGCCAAGTAAAATTTATAGCTCGGATGCAAGGATAGTTCAACATAGGCAAATTAATAAATGTGATATTCCACATTAAGAGAATGAAGGACAAAAATTATATGATCATTTAATTAGATGTACAAAAGGCATTTGAGAAAATTCAATGTGCTTTCAAAATAAAAATTCTTAACAAATTGGATATTAGAAGGAATATACCTCAACATAAGGAAGCCCATGTATAACAATCCCAGACCAAGCATTATATTGAATTGTGAAAAGATGAAATCATTTTCTCTAAGATCCAGAATAAGACAACAATGTTTATTCTTGCTACTCCTATTTATCATATGCTATAGTTTCGATGTTTGTCCCCTACAAATCTCATGGTGAAACTTGAACCCCAATGTTGGATGTGGGACCTAACAGGAGTGGTTTGCATCAGGGGTGGAGCCCTCAAGAATAGATTAATGTCCTCCCAAGTGGAGGGTGAGTTCTCACTCTATTGGGTTCTGTAAGAGCTGGTAGAAGAAAAAGGAAAGAAAGGAAGAAAGAAAGAGAGAGAGAGAGAGAGAGAAAGAAAGAAAGAAAGAAAGAAAGAAAGAAAGAAAGAAAGAAAGAAAGAAAGAAAGAAAGAAAGAAGGAAAGAAAGAAAGAAAAAAAGAAAAACTCAAACCTGGTCCCTCCTCTGCCTCATTTGCTTCCTTTCTCACTATGTGATCTCTGCACATGTCAGCTCCCCTTTACCTTCTGCCATGAGTGGTAGAAGCCTGTGGCCCTCACCAGATACAGATGCCCTATCTTGAATATTGAGTATTTCTAGACATCAGAATTATGAGACAAATAAACCGTTTTTTCTTTATAAATTACCCAGCCTCAGGTATTTTTTATAACAACACAAACAGACAAAGACAACCTAGTACTGGCAGTTTTAGCCAGAGCAATTAGGTAAGAAAAAAAAAGACATGTTCATGTTCTTTGTAGGGACATGGATGAAGCTGGAAACCATCAATCTGAGCAAATTATCGCAAGGACAGAAAACCAAACACCGCATGTTCTCACTCATAGGTGGGAGTTGAACAATGAGAACACTTGGACACAGCAGGGGAACATCACACACCAGGGCCTGTCATGGGGTCGGGGGAGGGGGAGGGATAGCATGAGGAGGAATACTTAATGTAAATGATGAGTTAATGGGTGAAGCACAGCAACATGGCACATGTGTACATATGTAACAAACCTGCATGTTGTGCACATGTACCCTAGAACTTAAAGTATAAAAACAAAAAAAAAAAAGGTTGGACTATCATGACAAAGGCAACTAAAAGATAACCTTGGACTCCTATGACCCTAATATGCCTTATTCTGGGAGAGACCAATGATCACAGAGCCTATCAGAGATGAAGTCAACAGTATTAAAACATGGCAAGAAAAATGAATTAATGTATTCTTTTAAAATGTTATTTTTTAAAGGAGTCTTTAAGCTTAAATTATTGAATGTTAAACTAAAAAGGCAATATTGTTTTCTTGATTTTCATTAAAAACAGTCATCTTTTAATAATAAAAAAAGACACATTGACTAATGGAACAGAATAGAGAGCCCAGAAATAAACCCATTGATATACAGTGAACTAATATGTGACAAGGATGCTAAAATACACGATGGGGAAAGGATAGTCTCTTCAATAAATGGTTGGAGAAACTATATATCCACATGCAAAAGAATTAAACTGGACCCTTACATCACTCACAAAAACTTACTCTAAATGGATTAAAGACTTAAAAATAAGACCCAAGACATAAAATTTGTAGGAAAAAAAACATTTAAAAAATTATTTAACATTGGTTTTGACAATGGATTTTTTGATATGACACCAAAAGCACCGGCAACAAAAGCAAAAAAAAAAATGGGATTTCATCAAACTAAAAAGCCTCTTCACAGCAAAGGAAACAATCAACAAAATGAAAAGGCAACTACAGAATAGGAGAATACATGTGCAAAGCATATATCTGATAGGGTATTAATATACAAAACATATCAGGAACACATACAACTCAATAGCAAAAACACAATCTGATCTTTAAATGGACAAAACACCTGAAAAGACACTTTTCAAAAAAAAAAAAATGCAACAAGTACATGAAAACGCATTCAGATGGGCAAGGCCCATCTGGTCAACTAGAAACAGTGATGCTCGGAGGCTCCCATCGATAAAAACAATAATAAGCGTGTGAATCCTTCACCAGCAACCAAGGATCTAGGTTCTCTCATCAGCACTGACTAGGAGGCTGGCATGACCCATGGAGGGAAGGAATAACAGTGTGGTATGGTGACTCACCTGACAGCCACACAGGGCAGAAGAGCCCCCTCCCACCAGCCAAGGTAGGCGGCGAGTGAGCATGCTACACAGCCAGGGAAACCGTACTTTTTCACCGAACTGTACAACCTGCAGATCGGAAGATCCCACCTGCGAACCCATGCCACCAGTGACTAGCGTCCCAACCCCAAAACATGAAGACTCTTAACAGCCTCTAAACTGGAATCGGCTTAAGCCTACCGAACTCCCCAGGGGAGGAGTGACCAGCACCGTGGTTGCAGCTGCCTGCTGTCTAAGCCATTTGAGCTCTTTGGACGAGGGGCAGCAACCAGCACTGGGACTCACAACTGCATAACACGCTAAGCTCCCTGGGCAGTGAACGGGTGGCACCCATATCTATAGCCCTAGGCTGTGCTTTTCCCCTGCTGTAGCCAGACTTGTCTCCACAGCCTGACATACCGGCTGTAGCAGTCTGTGACCAGAGTGCCTCTTCAGGCTTGACCCTGACCCATTCTTCCTCATTGGGCAGGGTTTTCCTGCAGGAACTCCAGTAACTCCAGGCAGAGGCAGAGGCTCAGGGACAGAACCTGGATCCCCCTGGGCCCGAGCACCTAAGGGGAGGGGTGGTCACTGTCTCTGTGGACCAGCAGACTTAGCCTTTCCTGCTGGTAGTTCTGAGGAATCTGGGCAGCCCACATGAGTGGGTTTCACCCTAGCGAGGCACACCCCCTCCACCAAGGGACAAAGTTCTTTGTTAAACCGGTCCTGTTCCTTGTACCAACCAACAGAGTGAGACCCTCTGACAGGGGTTGTCAGACACTCTACGCAGGAGCAATCCTATTGACATCAGGTTTGTGCCCCTCGAGGTCACAGGTCCAAGAAGAGGAAGCAGGCACCCATCTTTGCTGTTCTCCAGCCTCCTTGAGTGACATTTCCAGGTGCATGGAGTGAATCAGATGAATAGGGCCTGAAGTGAATCCCCAGGAAAGTGCAGCAGCCCTACAGAAGAGGGACCTGACCACTGAAAGAAAAACAAACAAACAGAAAGCAACAACAACAGCATCAACAACAACACCAAAAAGTTCCCACAAAAACCCCATCCAAGCATCAGCATTCTCAAAGACTGAAACTAAACCAACTCGTGAAGATGAGAAATAATCAACAACAACAACAAAAATGCTGAAAACCCAAAAGGTCAGAGTGACTCCTCCCTTCCAAATGATCACAACATCTCTCCATCAAGGGCACAGAACTGGATGGAGAATCAGATGGATGAATTGACAGAAGTAGGCTTCAGAAGATGGATAATAAAAAGCTACATGGAGCTAAAGGAGCATGTTCTAACCCAATGCAAAGAAGTTAAGAACCTTTATAAAAGGTTAGAGGAATTGCTAACTAGAATAACCAGTTTAGAGAGGAACATAAACCTAATAGAGCTGAAAAACACAGCATGGGAACTTCGTGAAGCACACACAAGTATCAATAGCCAAATCAACCAAGTGGAAGAAAGAATATCAGAGTTTGAAGACCACCTTGCTGAAATAAGGCATGCAGGCAAGACTAGAAAAAAAAGAATGAAAAGGCATGAACAAAGCCTCCAAGAAATATTGGAGTTCATGAAGAGACTGAACCTATGATTGACTGGAGTACCAGAAGGAGATGGGGAGAATGGAAACAAGGTGGAAAACACACTTTGAGATACTATGCAGAAGAACTTCCCCAACCTAGCAAGATAGGCCAACATGCAATTTCAGGAAATACAGAGAACATCATTAAGATACTCCATGAGATGATCAACTCCAAGGCACATAATCATCAGATTCTCCAAAGTTGAAATGAAGGAAAAACTGTTACAGGCAGCCAGAGAGAAAGGCCATGTCACCTACAAAGGGAAGCCTATCAGACTAACAGTGGACCTCTCAGCAGAAACTCTACCTGCCAGAAGAAACTGGTGGCCAATATTCAACATTCTTAAAGAAAAAATTTTCAATTCAGAATTTCCATATTTAGCTGACCTAAGCTTCATAAGCAAAGGAGAAATAAAATCCTTTCCAGACAAGTAAATGCTGAGGGATTTCATTCCCACCAGGCCTGCCCTGCAACAGCTCCTGAAAGAATCACTAAATATGGAAAGGGAAAGCCAGTACCAGCCACTGTGAAAACACACCAAAATATAAAGACTAATGACACTATTAAAAACTACATCAACTAGTGTGCAAAATAACCAAATAGCAGCTTGATGACAGGATCAAATTCACACATAACAATACTAACCTTAAATGTAAATGGGCTAAAGGCCCCAATTAATAGACACAGACAAATTGGATAAAGAGTCAAGACCCACCAGTGTGCTGTATTCAGGAGACCAGTTTCACATGCAGACACACATAGGCTCAAAAAAAAAAAAAAAAAAAGAATGGAGGAATATTTACTAAGCAAATGGAAAGAAAAAAAAAAAAAAAAAAAAAAAAAGCAGGGCCCGCAAGCCTTGTCACTGACAAAACAGATTTTAAACCAACAAAGATCAAAAAAGACAAAGAAGGACATTACATAATGGTAAAAGGAACCATACAACAAGAAGAGCTAACTATTCTAAGTATATATTCACCCAATATAGGAGCACTCAGATTCATAAAACAAGTTCTTAGAGACCTACAAAGAGTTTTAGACTCCCAAACAATAATAATGGGAGACTATAACACCCAAGTGTCAGTACCAGACAAATCAATGAGACAGAAAATTAACAAGAATATTCAGAACTTGAACTCAGCTCTGGATCAAGTGAACCTAGTGAACGCCTACAGAACTTTCTACCCTAAATCAACAGAATATACATTCTTCTCAGAGCCACATGGCACTTCTAAAATTGACCACATAATTGGAAGTAAAAACACTCTTTAGCCAATGCAAAAGAACAGAAATCATAGCAAGTATTCTCAGGCCACAGTGCAATCAAACTAGAATTCAAGATTAAGAAACTCACTCAAAACCACAAAATTACATAGAAATTGAACAACCTGCTCCTGAATGAATCCTGGGTAAATAATGAAATTAAGGCAGAAGTCAAGAAGTTCTTCGAAACCAATGAGAATAAAGAGACAATGTACCAGAATCTCTGGGACACAGCTAAAGCAGTGTTAAGACGGAAATTTATAGCACTAAATGCCCACATTGAGAAGCTTGAAAGTTCTCAAACTGACAGCCTAACATCACAATTAAAAGAGCTAGAGAGGCAGGAAAAAACTAATCCAAACGCTAACAAAAGACAAGGAATAACTAAGATCAGAGAAGAACTGAACGAGATAGATACACAAAAAACCCTCCAAAAAAAACCCAAAAAATTCAGAAGTTGGTTTTTTGAAAAGGTTAAGCAAACACATAGACCACTAGAAAGACCAATAAAGAAGAAAAGAGAGAATTAAATAGACACAATAAAAGTGATGAAGGGGATATTACCACTGACTCCACAGAAATACAAACTACCATCAGAGAATAATATAAACAACTCAAGGCAAATAAACTAGGAAATCTAGAAGAAATGGATAAATTCCTGGCCACATACACCCTCCCAAGACTAAACCAGGAAGAAGCTGAATCCCTGAATAGACCAACAAGTTCTGAAATTGAGGCTGTAATTAATAGACTAACAACCAAAAAAAGTCCAGGACCAGATGGATTCACAGCTGAATTGTACCAGAAATACAAAGAGTAGCTGATGCCAATCTTTCTGAAACATTTCCAAATAACTGAAAAGGAGGAACTCCTCCCTAACTCATTTTATGAAACCAGCATCATTCTGACACCCAAAACAGGAAGACAGACAACAAAAAAAGAAAACTTCAGGCCAATATCCCTAATGAACATCAGTGTGAAAATCCTCAATAAAATACTGGCAAACCGAATCCAGCAGCACATCAAAATCTTATCCAGTACAAACAAATCAGCTTCATCTCTGGGATGCAAGACTCGTTCAACATACACAAATAAATAAATGTAATCCATCACATAAACAGAGCCAAAGACAAAAACAACATGATTATCTCAATAGAAGCAGAGAAGACCTTCAATAAAATTCAACACCCCTTCATGCTAAAACATCTAAAAAAAACTAGGCATTGATGGAATGTATCTCAATATAATAAGAGTTATTTATGACAAACCCACAGTCAATATCATATTGAATGGGCAAAAGCTGGAAGCATTTCCTTTGAAAACAGGCACAAGACAAGGATGCCCTCTCTCATTACTCCTATTCAACATAGCATTGGAAGTTCTGGCCAGGAAAATCAGGAAAGAGAAAGAAATAAAGGATATTTAAATAAGAAGAGAGGAGTCAAATTGTCTCTGTTTGCAGATGACATCATTGTATATTTAGAAAACCCCATCATCTCAGCCCCAAAACTCCTTAAATTGATAAGCCCCTTCGGCAAAGTCTCAGGATACAAAATCAATGTGCAAAATTCACAAGCATTCCATTACACCAACAATATACAAGAAACTATACTACAAGGCTACAGTAACCAAAACAGCATGGTACTGGTACCAAAACAGATATATAAATCAATGGAACAGAACAGAGACCTTAGAAATCACATGACACATCTACATCCATCTGATCTTTGACAAACCTGAAAAAAACAAGCAATGGGGAAAGGATTTAATAAATGGTGTTGGGAAAACTGTCTAGCCATATGCAGAAAACTGAAACTGGGTCCCTTCCTTATGCCTTATACAAAAATTAACTGAAGATGGATTAAAGACTTAAATGTAAAACCCAAAACCATAAAAAACCCAAGAAGAAAACTTAGGCAATACCATTCAGGACATAGGCATGAGCAAAGACTTCATAACTAAAACACCAAAAGAAATGGCAACAAAGGCTAAAATTGACAAATGGGATCTAATTAAACTAAAGAGCTTCTGCACAGCAAAAGAAACTATCATCAGAGTAAACAAGCAACCTACAAAATGGGAGAGAATTTTTGCAATCCACCTATCTGACAAAGGTCTGGATTCTAATATCCAGAATCTACAAGGAACTTAAACATATTTAGAAGGAAATATCAAACAACCCCATTAAAAAGTGGGCAAAGGATATGAACAGACACTTCTCAAAAGAAGACATTTATACAGCCAACAAACATGAAAGAAAGCTCATCATCACTGATCATTAGAGAAATGCAAATCAAAACCACAATGGGATACCATCTCATGCAAATCAGAATGGTGATTATTAAAAAGTAAGAACACAGTCAATGCTGGTGAGGCTATTGAGAAATAGGAACACTTTTAGACTGTTGGTGGGAATGTAAATTAGTTCAATCATTGTGGAAGACAGTATGGTGATTCCTCAAGGGTCTAGAACCAGAAATACCATTTGACCCAGCAATCCCATTACTGGATACATACCCAAAGGAATTTAAATCATTCGAGTATAAAGACTCATGCACACGTGTGTTTGTTGCAGCACTATTTACAATAGCAAATACATGGAACCAACCCAAATGCCCATCAATGATAGACTGGATAAAGAAAATGTGGCACATATACACCATGGAATACTATGCAGCCATAAAAAGGAATGAGATTATGTCCTTTGCAGGGACAAGAATGAAACTGGAAGCCATCATCCTCAGCAAACTAACACAGGAACAGAAAACCAAATACCATATGTTCTCACTCATAAGTGGAAGTTGAACAATGAGAACACATGTACACAGAGAGGGGAACAACACACACCAGGGCCTCTTGGTGGGTGGGGAATGAGGGGAAGGAACTTAGAGCATGGGTTAATACGTGCAGCAAACCAGCATGGTATACTTATACCCATGTAACAAACCTGCACACTCTGTCCATGTATCCTGTTTTGTTTTGTTTTTTTTTTTTAGTAGAAGACATTTAAAAAGAAAGAAAATGGATTCAACATCACTAATCATGAAAGAAATGCAAATCAAAACTACATTGTGATATTATCTCATACCTGTTAAGATGGATATTATCAAAATGCCAAAAAAGAGCAAATTTTGGTGAGGATATGGAGAAAAGGGAACTCTTGTGCCATGTTGGTGGGAATTTAAATTGGTGTGGCCATTGCGGAAAATAGTATAGAGATTCCTCAAAAAATTATAAATAGAGCTGCCAGATGATTCACTAATTCCACTTCTGACTATACACCCAAAGTTAACAAAATTAGCAGTTCAAAAAGATCTGCACTCCCATGTTTATTGCAGCATTATTCATAATAGGCAAAACTTCTGAATAACCATTGATGGATGAATGGATAAAGAAAATGTGGTATTTGTGTACAATAGAATAGTAATAGTATTCAGCCATAAAAAGCCACTTCTTTTGAAAAGTGTCTCCCATTTGTGGCAATGTGGATGAATCTGGACTTCTTTATGCTAAGTGAAATAAGTGACTGAGAAAAAGAGAAATACTGTATGATCTCACTTTTACGTGGAATATTAAAAAGTCAAACTCATAGAGACAGATAAGAGAAGAGGAGTTGCCAGGTTCTAGGACATGGGGAAAATGGGTACATGTTGGTCAAAGAGTACAAAGTTTCAATTATAAGATGAATAAGTTCTGAAGATCTAATGCACAGCTAGTGACTATCGCTAGTAATACTGTATTTTATACTTCAAATTTGCTAAGAGATTTGATCTTAAGTGCTCCCACTGTAAATATAAGGTAACACTGTGAGGTGATTGATCTATCAACTAAGTTGATTGTGGTAATCATTTCACAATGTTTATGTATATCAAATCACAATTCTGTAAACCTTTAACATATACAATATAATTTGTCTCCCATACCTCAATAAAACTGGAAAAAATGAGTAAGATATAACAGGTACTAATATGTTAATGGTGCTTATGATTTTACATATGGTGAAACTTATTATTAATTAATTCTCATGTGGCTTCTCTTTATGAAATAAATAGAAGAAATAAGATTATCATTTTTGAAAAATAATAAACTTTTATTCAAATAATCATTTTCTATTACTTTGGATGACCTGTGAAAATTCATATTCATGTCTTATTCTTTCACTGCTGCAGTTTATTATTGCTTTGGCAGAATATGTTATAAATGGGAAATTTTAGATGAATTTCACTTTCTGTATTAGAAAACAATGACGAGAGATCTGTTTTGAAAGGATCTAGAATAATTCTAAAGGTAAAAGTTTGAAACAAACTAAAAACATCCAAGAGGAACTGATATTTCCTTTTTAGTTCAAAGGCAGAAAAAGACTGATGTTCTAATTCACAGTTAGGCAAGAAGAGTTCCCTCTTTCTCATGGGAGGATATTTTAGTTCATTTGTGCTACTATAACAAAATGCCTAATACTGGGTAATTTATAAGGTCAGAAATTTATTTCTCACAGTTCTGGAGGCTCTGAAGCCCAAGATCAAGGTGCCAGCAGGTTTGGTGTCTGGTGAGAGTTACTCTCTGCTTTCAAGATGGCACCTTATTGCTGCATCCTCTGGAGGGTTTGAATGCTCTGTCCTCACATGGCAGAAAAAGTGGAAGGGGTCAACTTGCCACTTCAAGTTATTTTATAAGATGTTAATCCATTTATAAGGGCAGAGACCTCATGGACTAATCACCTCCTGAAGTCTCCACCTCTTAATGCTCTGCCTTTATTGAATTGGGAATTAATTAAGTATCAACATAAATTTTGAAGGGGCACAAGCATTCAAACCACAGAAAAGGGTCAGTCTTTTTGTTGTTTCTGGGCCTTCAACTCACTGGATGAAGGCTATCACATTAGGGAGAGCAATCCACTTTACTCAGCCTACCAATTCAAAGGTTAATCTCCTCCAAAACACCCTTACAGATAAACCCAGAATAATGCTTGACCAAATATCTGGGCATCCAGTGGCCATTCAAGTTGACACAGGAAATTAACTGTCACAATATGTAAGGTATGATTTTATTTTTATAGAACAAGAGGCAAATACATACATAGACAGAAGGAAATATTAATAGCAGTCACCTCTGGGAGTGAGGGCCTGAGATTTGGAGTATGGATTGGGAAGTTCTTTGACATTTTGTTCTTTTTACAGTCTCATTTTTAGTTGATTTTTAAAATCATAACCTATATTTTATTGCTTTTTTAATTTTAAAAACTAGTTAATAATAACATAGAAGGTAATGTAGAAGTACCTCTAATTCAGGCCCACTGGAATGGTTGTAAGAGAAAGGGATGTAGGAGAAAAATCCATCCAAAACTACTAGCTACAGACAGGTTATAAGGATAGCACACTTTTCCCTTTAGCTTTTCTTATCTCCTATTTCTAATCTCTTCTTTCTGTTGAGTACCCATTGCCCCTCATGCCTTATGATTCAGCACTTCTTTTTTTAAATGTTTATTTTATTATAGTTTAAGTTCTGGGATACATGTACAGAATGTGCAGATTTGTTACACAGGTTTACACGTGCCAATGGTTGTTTGCTGCACCCATCAACCCATCATCTACATCAGGTATTTCTCCTAAGGCTATCCCTTCCCTAGCCCCCCATCCCCTGACAGGCCCAGGTGTGTGATGCTCCCCTCCCTGTGTCCATGTGTTCTCATTGTTCGACTCTCATTTATGAGTGAGAGCATGCGATGTTTGGTTTTGTGTTCTTGTGTTAGTTTTCTGAGAATGATGGTTTCCAGCTTCATCCATGTCCCTGCAAAGGACAAGAAATCATCCTTTTTTGTGCCTGCATAGTATTCCATGGTGTATATGTGCCACATTTTCTTTATCCAGTCTATCATTGATGGGCATTTGGGTTGGTTCCAAGTATTTGCTATTGTGAACAGTGATGCAATAAACATATGTGTGCATGTGTCTTTATAGTAGAGTGATTTATAATCCTTTGGGTATATACCCAATAATGGGATTGCTGGGTCAAATGTTATTTCTGATTCTAGATCCCTGAGGAATCACCACACTGTCTTCCACAATGGTTGAACTAATTTACACTCCCACCAGCAGTGGAAAAGCATTCCTGTTTCTCCACATCCTCTCCAGCATCTGTTGTTTCCTGAATTTTAATGATTGCCATTCTAACTGGCATAAGATGGTATCTCATTATGTTTGGATTTGCATTTCTCTAATGACAGTGATGATAAGCTTTTTTTCATATGTTTGTTGGTCACATAAATGTCTTGTTTTGAGAAGTGTCTGTTCATAACCTTCACCCACTTTTTGATGGGGTTGTTTTTTTCTTGTAAATTTGTTGAAGTTCTTTGTAGATTCTGGATATTAGCCATTTGTCAGAAGGATAGATTGCAAAAATTTTTTCCCATTCTGTAGGTTGCCTGTTCACTCTAATGATACCTTCTTTTGCTGTGCAGAAGCTCTTTAGTTTAATTAGATTCCGTTTGTCTATTTTGGCTTTTGTTGCCATTACTTTTGGTGTTTCAGTCATGAAGTCTTTGCCCAAGCCTATGTCCTGAATGAGATTGCCTAAGTTTTCTTCTAGGGTTTTTAGGGCTTTAGGTCTTACGTTTAAGTCTTTAATCCATCTTCAGTTAATTTTTGTATAAAGTGTAAGGAATGGGTTCAGTTTCAGTTTTCTGCATATGGCTAGTCATTTTTCCCAACACCGTTTTTTAAATAGGGAATCCTTTCCCCCATTGCTTGTTTTTGTCAGGTTTGTCAAAGATCAGATGGTTGTAGATGTGTGGAGTTATTTCTGAGGCCTCTGTTATGTTCCATTGATCTATATATCTGTTTTGGTACCATTACCATGCTGCTTGGTTACTGTAGCCTTGTAGTATAGTTTGAAGTCAGGTAGCATGATGCCTCCAGCTTTGCTCTTTTTGCTTAGGATTGTCTTGGCTATATGAGCTCTTTTTTGGTTCCATAGGAAATTTAAAGTTGTTTTTTCCAATTCTGTGAAGAAAGTCAATGGTAGCTTGATGGGGATAGCATTGAACCTCTAAATTACTTTGGGGAGTATGGCCATTTTCATGATATTGATTCTTCCTATCCATGAGCATGGAATGTTTTTCCATTTGTTTGTGTCCTCTCTTATCTCCTTGAGCAGTGGTTTGTAGTTCTCCTTGAAGAGTTCCTTCACATCTCTTGTAACTTGTATTCCTAGACATTTTATTCTCTTTGTAGTAATTGTGAATGGGAGTTCACTCATGATTTTGCTCTCTGTCTATTATTGCTGTATAGGAATGTTTGTGATTTTTGCACATTGATTTTGTATCCTGAGACTTTGCTGAAGTTGCTTATCAGCTTAAGGAGATTAGGGGCTGAGTTGATGGGACCTTCTAAAGATACAATCCTGTCATCTGCAAACAGAGACAATTTGACTTCCTCTCTTCCTATTTGAATACACTTTATTTCTTTCTCTTGCCTGATTGCCCTGGCCAGAACTTCCAATACCATGTTGAACAGGAGTAGTGAGAGAGGGCATCCTTGTCTTGTGCTGATTTTCAAAGGGAATGCTTCCAGTTTTTGCCAGTTCAGTATGATAATGGCTGTGGGTTTGTCATAAATAATTCTTATTATTTTGAGACACATTCCATCAATACCTAGTTTATTGAGTATTTGTAGCCTGAAGGGGTGTTGAATTTTGTCAAAGGCCATTTCTGCATCTATTGAGATAATCATGTAGCTTATGTCATTGGTTCTGTTTATGTGATGGATTACATTTATTGATTTGCATATGTTGAACCAATTTTGCAACCGAGGGATGAACCCAACTTGATGGTGGTGGATAAACTTTTTGATATACTGCTGGATTCGGTTTGCCAGTATTTTATTGAGGATTTTTGAATATTTTATTGAGGATTTTTGCATCGATGTTCATCAGGGATATTGGCCTGAAGTTTTCTTTTTTGTTATTGATGTGTCTCTGCCAGGTTTTGGCATCAGGATGATGCTGGTCTCATAAAATAAGTCAGGGAGGATTCCCTCTTTTTCTATTGTTTGGAATAGTTTCAGAAGGAATGGTACCAACTCCTCTTTGTACCTCTGATAGAATTCGGCTGTAAATTCATCTGGTTCTGGACTTTTTTTGGTTCGTAGGCTATTAATTACTGCCTCAATTTCAGAACTTGTTACTGGTCTATTCAGGGAATCGACTTATTCCTGGTTTAGAATTGGAAGGATGTATGTGTCTAGGAATGTGTTTATTTCCTCTAGATTTTCTAGTTTATTTGCGTAGAGGTGTTTATAGTATTCTCTGATGGTAGTTTGTATTTCTGTGGGATCAGTGGTGATATCTTCTTTGTCATTTTTTTATTGCATCTAATTGATTCTTCTCTCTTTTCTTCTCTGTTAGTCTGGCTAGTGATCTATCTATTTTGTTGATCTTTTCGAAAAACCAGCTCCTGGATTCATTGATTTTTTTAAGGATTTTTCATATCTCTATCTCCTTCAGTTCTGCTCTGATCTTAGTTATTTCTTGTCTTCTCCTAACTTTTGAATTTGTTTGCTCTTGCTTCTCTAGTTCTTTTAATTGTGATGTTAGGGTGTTGATTTTAGATCTTTCCTGCTTTCTCTTGTGGGCATTTAGTGCTATAAATTTCTCTCTAAACACTACTTTAGCTCCGTCCCAGAGATCCTGGTATGTTGTGTCTGTTCTCACTGATTTCAAATAACTTATTTATTTCTGCCTTAATTTTGTTATTTACCCAGTAGTCATTAAGGAGCAGATTGTTCAGTTTCCATGTAGTTGTGCAGTTTTGAGTGAGTTTCTTAATCCTGAGTTCTAATTTGATTGCACTGTGGTCTGAGAGACTGTTTGTTATGATTTTGTTCTTTTGCATTTGCTGAGGAGTGTTTCACTTCCAATTATATGGTCAATTTTAGAATAAGTATGATGTGATGCTGAGAAAAATGTGTATTCTGTTGATTTGTGGTACAGAGTTCTGTAGATGTCTATTAGGTCTGCTTGGCCCAGAGCTGAGTTCAAGTCCTAAATATTCTTGTTAATTTTCTGTCTCATTGATCTGTCTAATATTTACAATGGAGTGTTAAAGTCTCCCACTATTATTCTGTGGGAGCCTAAGTCTCTTTGTAGGTCTCTAAGAACTTGCTTAATGAATCTGGGTGCTCCTTTATTAAGTTCATATATATTTAGGATAGTTAGCTCTTCTTGTTGCATTGATCCCTTTATCAATATGTAATGCACTTCATTGTCTCTTTTGATCTTTGTTGCTTTAAAGTCTGTTTTATCAGAGACTAGGCTTGCAACCCCTGTTTTTTTGTTTTGTTTCATTTTTTTGTGTTTTTTTGCTTTCCATTTGCTTGGTAGATCTTCCTCCATCCCTTTATTTTGAGACTATGTGTGTTTGTGCACGTGAGATGGCTCTCCTGAATACAGCATACTGATGGGTCTTGACTCTTTATCCAGTTTGCCAGTCTGTGTCTGTTAATTGGGGCATTTAGCCCATTTACATTTAAGGTTAATATTGTTATGTGTGAATTTTATCCTTTCAGTATGATGCTAGCTGGTTAATTTGCCCATTAGTTGATTCAGTCTCTTCATAGTTTTGATGGTCTTTACAATTTGGTATGATTTTACAGGGGCTGGTACCATTTGTTCCTTTCCATGTTTCATGCTTCCTTCAGGAGCTCTTGTAAGGCAGGCCTGGTGGTGACAAAATCTCAGCATTGGCCTGTCTGTGAAGGATTTTATTTCTCCTTCACTTATGAAGCTTAGTTTCGCTGAATATGAAATTCTGGGTTGCAAATTCTGTTATTTAAGAATGTTGAATATCGGCGCCCACTCTCTTCTGGCTTGTAGGGTTTCTGACAAGATATCCACTGTTAGTCTGATGGGCTTCCCTTTGTGGGAAACCCGACCTTTCTCTCTTGCTGCCCTTAACATTTTTTGCTTCATTTCAACCTTGGTGAATCTGACGATTATGTGTCTTGAGATTGGTCTTCTTGAGGATTATCTTTGTGGTGTTCTCTGTATTTCCTGAATTTAAATGTTGGCCTGTCTTGTTAGGTTGGGGAAGTTCTCCTGGATAATATCCTGAAGAGTGTTTTCCAACTTGGTTCCATTCTCCCCGTCACTTTCAGGTACACCAATCAAATGTAGGTTTGGTCTTTTCACATACTCCCATATTTCTTGGAGGCTTCGTTCATTCCTTTTCATTCTTTTTTCTCTAATCTTGTCTTCATGCTTTATTTCATTAAGTTGATCTTCAATCTGTGATATCCTTTCTTCCACTTGATCGATTCAGCTATTGATACTTGTATATGCTTCATGAAGATCTCAGTTAAGCACTTCTAAATGCACTCCCACTTATGGTTCTTTTCTTGTGACAACTTTTAGTTTCGACTGTTTACTTTCTCTCTTTCTCTTAGCACAGTGATTCCAAATGAGGGCAGAGTCCAGCTAATTCTCACTTTGGAATCAACCTATATGTGAATTAATCAGTAGATGCTACTAACTGATAATTACTTTATTTACATATTCAACAAACAGGTAAGATCTACAGAGTGTCTACTATGTGTGCGTCATTGTGCTAGGGGATAAGTAGTTCTGCCCAGAGGAAGTAGAGGTTTGATCTCAGGAAAAACTAAGTAAAAGTTGTGTGAAACATGGGACACAATATTCTAGGCAGAGGGAACAATGTCTTTCAAGGTTTGGAGATATGAAATTCCATGACCTTTAAGAAAAATTGTGTGTTGTTTAATATGGCTGGATATAAGATGTGAACAGTGCACACAGGGAGAAATGAGGATGCAGAGGTCAACAGAAACTATTAGCTGGACATTTTTTTATTATGTGAGATTGCTTTGTTTGCAGAATATTTGGCATCCCTGTCTCCTCCCCACTGAATGCCAGAAGATGTCCCAGTCATCACAGTAATAAAAAACATCCCACCACACATACTCACACATTTTAAAACACTTCTAAATGAGTACCCCCTTTGGTTGAGAACCACTGAGGCTTAATCAAGGATGACCTTTTATGCTCTTCTAATAAGGTTAGACTTACACCTGTAGGGCCTGAGATTCTCAAACTGCAGTAGAAGATGGTGTGCAAAAGGATACATAATTTCTTAAGACACATATGGCTAATTTTTAAGCTTTAATTATATTCATTTTTTAAATTAATGAAAGTATAGAAATATATTATTTTATATTTAAATAAGCAGATAAAATATGGAGTAGAATTCTAAATGACCCTGAATTTTTACAAGAAAATAAGAGAAAATTTTTACATGCACTGCCACTTCTAACTACATCTCAAACTCCTGGCGATATGTCAATTGTAAAGTTTGAAAAGCAATGGAAATTATGAGTCAATGAAGTGTTTGCAATAAGGAGAAAGTATAATCAAATTTGTGTTTTAGAAAGATCACTTTATCTACTATTGGGAAAGGCACTGGAAAAGGTAAGACAGGCAGACAGACCAGTTAGGAGTAATAACTCAGGACTGAAATAACAAGAGCTTATCCTATGAACAGGAGGGATGGATGTGAGAATTATTTAAGAAGAAGAGTTGGTATGGCTCAGTAAATGAATGGATGTACAGAATGAAAGAAAGTTATTGAAAACATAAGCCAGGTTTCTGGCTTGGGCATTTAGTGAATAACACAAAAGTGTTCAAAGGATTACCTGAATTGGGGAAGGAAAAGGAAAGATACTGCAAGTTTTTGGACATGTTGACTTTGAGTTGGATACAGATTTCTAATGTACAGGTCAAGTAGGCCATAGTAAATATGCTCCTCTAGCACAGGAAAGATAATACAAGTTGTTGATCTAGCTTTTGAAATTGTAATTATGTTGGTAGTCAAAGCCGGGGCATGCATAAGTTACCCCAAGGAAAGTGAGCAGAGTGATAAAAAAGAAGAGGGCTGGGGAGGCAGAAAATGGCCAAATAGAAGTCTTCACCAGTCGTCCTCCCTGCAGGAACACCAAATGTAACAACCATCTACACAAAAAAAACACCTTCATAAGAACAAAATATTAGGTTAGTAATCGCAGTACCTGATTTTGACTTCATATTACTGAAAGATGCACTTAAGAGGGTAGGAAAACAGTCTTGAATTACTGACGCCATTTCTCCCTCATCCTCTGGTGGCAGCAATGTGGCACAGTGAATCTTTACACTTGCGGAAGGGAGGGTGCAGTAATAGCAGGACTTTGCATTGGAACTCAGTGCTTCCACATCACAGCAGAAAGCAACAATGGGAAGAACTCAGCCAATGCCCATGAAGGGAGTACTTGCAAAGCCCTAGCCAAAGGGGAATTGTCTTTCCAAGCAGTCAGAACTTGAGTTACTGCAAGCCATGCCACTGCAAGATAAAGGGCTCTGGGGTTCTAAATAAACTTCAAAGGCAGCCTAGGCCACAAAGACTGCAACTCCTAGGCAAGTCAAAGTGCTGTGCTAAACTCAGAACCAGTGGACTTGGGGGGGGGTCATGCAACCTAATGAGACACCAGTCAAGGTGGCCAAGGGAGTGTTTGTGCCACAGCTCCCCAAACCAAGGAAAGCACAGCTAATAACTCCAAGAGACTCCTTCTTTCTGCTTGAGGAGAGGAGTGGGAAGAGTAAAGAGGGCTTTGTCTTGGTACTTGAATACCAGCTCAGCTGCAGTAGAATAGGGCATCAGGTAGAGTCCTGAGGCACCCATTCCAGGTCCTGACTCCCGGATTACAGTAGGGAACCCACTTCCTTGAAATGAAGAACCCAATTCTGGCAGGATTTATCACCTGGCAAAAGAGCCCTTGGGCCCTGAATAATCAGCAGCAGTACCCAAGTAGTACATGCGATTGGTCTTGGGTGACACTCTGAGACATGCTAACTTCAGGTGTGACCCAGCACATTTCCAGCTGTGGTGGCTATAAGGATATACCCTTTCGGCTTGAGAAAATGAGAAGGAAGAGTAAATGGGCTTTGTCTTGCAGCTTAGGTATTAGCTTACCCACAGTGGTGTAGAGCACCAACCAGGCTCTTGGGGTCACTAATTCCAGGCCTTGGCTCTTGGGCAGTATTTATGAACCTGTCTTGGGCCAGAGGGGAATCCACTGCCCTGCAGGATGAGTCCAGGCCTGGCAGCATTCACCACAAGCTGACTGAAAAGACCTTGGGCCTTGAGTGAACATTGGTGGTAGTTTGGCAATACTGCCCATAGGCATATGGCAGTGGTGGACATGGAGAGACTTTTCTGCTTATAAAAAGGGGAGGGAAGTGTGGGAAGGACTTTGCCTTGCAACTTGAGCAACAGCTTCAATAGAACACCTGGTAGATTCCTAAGGTTTCAAATTCCAGCCCTGGGCTCCTGAGCAGCATCTCTGGACCTGACTGGAGCTGGGGGAAACTTGCCACCCTGAAAAGAAGAACTCAAGCTAGGCCGGCTTCTCCATTTGATGATCGTAGATCTCTATGGGCTTGCTTGAACACAGATGGAAGCCAGTCAGTGATTTCTGTGGTCTTTGGGCAAGACTCAGGGCTGTGCTGGCTTCAGGTCTGACCCAGTACAGTCCCAATGGTGGTGGCCACAGGGATCCTGATGTTAACCTTCCCCTAGCTCCAGGCAGCTCAGCACAGAGAGAAACTGTATTTCTTTGGGAAAAAAGTAAGGGAAAAGAACAAGTGTCTCTGGCTGGTAATCCAGAGAGTTCTTCTGGATCTTATCCAAGACCATCAATGTGGTACCTTTACAAATCTGCAAGAGCCACAGCGTTACTGGGCTTGGGGTGTCCCCTAGTTCAGATACGGCAGCAGCAACAGAAAACTTAAATCAAAACACTCAAGTCTCTTCAAATACCTGGAAAGCCTTCTTAAGAACGATGGGTACAAATAAGTCCAGACTGCAAAGACTACAATGAATATCTAACCCTTCAATGCCAAGACACTAACAAACATCCACAAGCATCAAGACCATGGAGGAAAGTTTGACCTCACCAAACAAACTAAGCACCAGGGATGAATCTAAGAGAGACAGAGATAAGTGACTTTTCAAAAATAGAATTCAAAATAGCTGTTTTGGGGAAATTCAAGATAACACAGAGAAGGAATTTAGAATCTTATTAGATAAATTTAACAAAGAGATTGAAATGATTGAGAAGAATAAAGCAGAAATTCTGGAGTTGAAAATAGCAATTAGCGTACTTTTTAGTATGCTTTATAGACTCTTAACAGCAGAATTCATCAATCAAAAGAAATAGTTAGGAAGCTTGAAGACAGATTATTTGAAAACACACAGTCAGAGGAGATAAAAGAAAAAAATTGAAAATGAGAAAGCATGGCTACAAGATCTAGAAAACAGCCTCAAAAGGATAAATCCAAGATTATTGGCCTTAAAACACAAAGAGAGAGAGAGGGGTAGAATGTTTATTCAAAAGAATAAGACCAGAGAATGTCTGAAACTCAGAGAAAAATATCAATATTCAAGTACAAGAAGGTTATAGAACACCAAGAAGATTTAACCCAAATAAGACTAACTCAAGACACTTAATAATAAAGCATCCAAAAGTCAAGGATAAAGAAAGGATCCTAAAAGCAGCAAGAGAAAAGAAACAAATAATATACGATGCATCTCCAATACATCTGGCAACAAACTTCTCGGTGGAAAAACATAGGCCAGAAGAAAGCGGCATGGCATATTTAAAGTGCTGAAGTGAAAAAAAAAATTATGCTAGAATAGTATATCCAGAGAAAATATCCTTCACACATGAAGGAGAAACAAACTAACCTGAGGGGTTTCATCAACACCAGACATGTTCTACAAGAAAAGCTAAAAGGAATTCTTCAATCAAAAAGAAAAAGATATTAATTAGCAATAAGAAATAATCTGAAGATACAAAACTAACTGGTAATAGCAAACAGGAAAACACAAAATATTATAACACTGTAATTGTGTTGTGCAAACTACCCATATCTTGAGTATAATGACCAAAATATGACCCTATCAAAAATAATAACTATGACCGGGCACAATGGCTCACACCTGTAATCTCAGCACTTTGGGAGGCTGAGGTGGGTGGATCACCTGAGGTCAGGAGTTCACAACAAGCCTGGCCAGCATGGCAAAACCCCGTCTGTACTAAAAATACAAAAAGTAGCCAGGGGTGGTGGCATGCGCCTGTAGTCCCAGCTACTCAGGAGGCTCAGGCAGGAAAAATTGCTTGAACCCCGGGAGGCAGTGGTGGCAGTGAGCTGAGATCGTGCCACTGCACTCCAGCCTGGGTGAAAGAGCAAGACTCTATCCCTAAATAAATAAATACATACATACAGACATACATACATACATAACTACAACAGCTTCTCAAGACAAAGACACTATAAGATGATATAAACAGAAATAATAAAAAGCTGAAAAGCAGGGGGATGAAGTTAAAGTGTGGAGTTTTATTAGCCTTCTTTTAGCTTGTTAGTTTGTGTCTTCATGCAATTGGTGTTAGGGTTTCATCAATTTAAAGTAATAAGTTATAAGATATTATTTGCAAGCCTCATGGCAACCCCATTTTTTTAAAAAAAACAACTTACAACAGATGCACAAAAAATAGGAAACAAGAAGTTAAAACATCATTGAAGAAAATCACATACACTAAAAGGAAGACAAGAAAAAAGGAAGAGAAGACCACAAAACAGCCAGAAAGCAAATTTTTTTGATGGCAGGAGAAAGACTTTACTTACCAATAAAATTGAATATAAATGAACTAAACTCTCCAATCAAAAGACACAGAGTGGCTGAATGGATAAAAAACAAGATGCAACAATCTGTTGCCTACAAGAAATGCACTAAAAACACACATAGATTGAAAATAAAGGGATGAACAAAGATATTCCATGCCAATGGAGACCAAAGAAAAGCAGGAGTAGCTATACCTATATCAGACAAAATAGGTCTCAAGACAAAAACTTTAAAAAGTGAAAAAGAAGGTCATATAATGATAAAGGAGTCAATTCAGCAAGAGGATATAACAGTTGTAAATATATATATGCACCCGACGCTGGAGCACCCAGATATACAAAGCAAATATTATTAGAGCTAAAGAGAGAGATGAGTCTCAATATAATAATAGCTGGAGACTTCAATACCCCACTTTCAGCATTGGACAGATCTTCCAGACAGAAAATCAACAAAGAAACATCAGACTTACTCTGCACTATTGTCCAAATAGACCACCTTGGTATTTATAGAACATTTCATTCAATGACTGCGGAATACACATTTTTCTCCTCAGCACATAGATGATTCTCAAGGATAGATGATATGTTATACCATAAAACAAGTCTTAAAAATTTCAAAAACAGTGAAATGACATTCTGCTTTTTGTTACCACAATGAAATATAACTAGAAATCAGTAACTAAAAGAATTTTAGAAACTATGCAAACACATGTAAATTAAACACTATGCTCCTGATTGACCAGTGAATCAATGAGAAAATTCAAAAATTGCTGGAAACAAATGACAATGGAAACACAACATACCAAAACCTATAGGATACAGTGAAAGCAGTATTAAGAGGAAAGTCTATAGCTATAAGCACCTACAGCAAAAAAGATAAAGACTTCGAGTAAATAACCTAATAGTCCATGTTAAAGAACTAGAAAAGCAAAAGCAAACCCAAACCAAAATCAGTAGAAGAAAATAAATTATAAAGACCAGAGCAAAAATAAATAAATAAATAAAACTGAAATGAAGAAAACAATACAAAGGATCCATAAAACAAAAAGCTGGATTTTAAAATATTTTTAAGTTCAGTGGTACATGTGCAGGTTTGTCATATAGGTAAACTCATGTCACAGGGGTTTGTTGTACAGAATATTTTGTCACCCAGGCATTAAGCCTAGTCCCCAATAGTTATTTTTCTAATCCTCTCTCTCCTCCTATCCCCACCCTCAGGAGACTCCAGTGTCTGTTGTTCTTCTCTTTGTGTTCATGTGTTTTCATTATGTAGCCCCCACTTCTAAGAGACCACATGCAGAATATGCTTTTCTGTTCCTGTATTAGTTGGTGAAGGATAGTGGCCTCCAGTTCCATCCGTGTTTCTACAAAGGATATGATATCATTGTTTCTATGACTGCATAGTACCCCATGGTGTATATATACCATATTTTTTTTATCCAGTCTAGCCATCAATGCCATTTAGGTTGATTTCATGTCTTTGCTATTATGAACAGTGATGCAATAAAGATACACATGCATGTGTTTTTATGACAGAATGATTTATATTCCTTTAAGTATATACCTAGTGATGGGGTTCCTTTGTCAAATGGTAGTTCTGTTTTTAGTTTTTTGAGGAAATACCACACTGCTTTCCATAATCACTGAACTAATTTATGCTACCACCACCAGTGTATAAGCATTTCCTTTTCTCTGCAACCTCACCAGCATCTGTTATTTTTGACTTTTTAGTAGTAGCCATTCTGATTGATGTGAGATGGTATCTCATTGTGTTTTAGATTTGCATTTTTCTAATGATCAGTGATGTTGAGCTTTTTTTTCATATGATTGTTGGCTGCATGTAGGTCTTCTTTTGAAAGGTGTCTGTTCATGTCTTTGCCCACTTTCCAATGGGTTTTTTTTCCCTGTAAATTTGTTTAAGTTCCTTATAGATGTTGGATATTAGACCTTTGCTGGATGAATAGTTTGCATAAGTTTTCTCCCATCCCATAGGTTATCTGTTTACTCTGTTGGTAATTTATTTTGCTGTGCAGAAGCTCTTTAGTTTAATTAGAGCCCATTTGTCAATTTTTGCTTTTGTTGCAATTGCTTTTATCTTCTTTGTCATGAAACTTTGCCCATTCCTATGTCAAGAATGATATTATCTAGATTGTCTTCCGGGTTTTCATAGTTTTGGTTTTACAATTAAGTCTTTAATCCATCTTGAGCTGATCTTTGTATATGGTGTATATGGGTTCTGGTTTCAATCTTTTGCATATGGTTAGCCAGTTATCCCAGCACCATTTATTGAATAGGTTTCCTAATGTTTGTTTTTGCCACCTTTGTTGAATATCAGATGGTTGTTGGTGTGTGGTCTTATTTCTGGGCTATGTATTTTGTCCCATTGGTCTATGTGCCTGCCTTTGTACCAGTACCATGCTGTTTTGTTTACTGTATCCCTATAGTATAGTTTGAAGTCAGGTAGTGTGATGCCTCCAGCTTTGATCTTTTTGCTTAGGATTGCCTTGGCTATCTGGGGCTCTGTTTTGGTTTCATATTAATTTTTTTTATTTTTTTTATTTTAATAGGCTTTTAGAGAAACAGGTGATGCTTAGTTACATTAATAAGTTATTTAATGGTGATCTCTGAGATTATTGATGCACCCATTACCCGAGCAATGTACACTGTACCCAGTGTGCAGTCTTTTATCCCTCACCCCCAATCCTTTCTCCTGAGTTCCCAAAGTCCAGTGCATCATTCTTATGCATTTGCATCCTCATAGTTTAGCTCCCAAATATAAGTGAGACCATACAATGTTTGTTTTTTTATTCCTGAGTTACTTCACTTAGAATAATAGTCTCCAATTCCATCCAGGTTGCTGTGAATGTCATTATTTTATTCCTTTTTATGGCGGAGTAGTATTCTATGGTATATATATTGTCCACTCACTGATTGATGGGCATTTGGGCTTGTTTCATATTTCAGCAATTGCAAATTGTGCTGCTATAAACATGTGTGAACAAGTATCTTTTTCATATAATGATTTATTTTCCTCTGGGTAGATACATAGTAGTGGGATTGCTGAATCAAATGGTAGACCTACTTTTAGTTCTTTTAGGAAACTACACACTGTTTTCCACAGTGGTTGTACTAGTTTACATTCCTGCCAACAGTGTAAAAGTGTTCCCCTTTCACCACATCCACACCAACATCTATTATTTTTTGATTATTTGATCATGGTCATTCTTGAAAATGTGAGGTGGTATCACATTGTGGTTTTTATTTGCATTTCCCAGATAGTGATGTTGAGCATTTTTCCATATGCCTGTTGGCCATTTGTACATTTTTTTTTGAGAATTGTCTATTCATGTCCTTTTGATGGGATTTTTTTTTCTTACTGATTTGTTTAAGTTCTTTGTATATTCTGGATATCCTTTGTTGGATATGTAGTTTGTGAAGATTTTCTCCCACTCTGTGGATTGTCTGTTAACTCTACTGATTACTTCTTTTGCTGTGCAGAAGCTTTTCAGTTTAATTAAGTGCCATCTATTTATCTTTGCTTTTGTTGCATTTGCTTTTGGGTTCTTGGTCATGAAGTTTTTGCCTCAGTGTATGTCTAGAAGGGTTTTTTTGATGTTATCTTCTAGAATCTTTATGGTTTCAGGTCTTACATTTAAGTCTTTGGTTCATTTTGAGTTGATTTTTCATATAAGGTAAGAGAGGAGGATCCAGTTTTATTCTTCTACATGTGGCTTGCCAATTATCCCAACACGATTTGTTGAATAAGGTGTCCTTTCCCCACTTTATGTTTTTGTTACTTTGTTGAAGAGTGATGAAAACAATCTTTTTACAGTTGGCTGTAAATATTTGGCTTTATTTCTGGGTTCTCTATTATGTTCCATTGGTCTATGTGTCTATTTTTATACCAGTACCATTCTGTTTGGGTGACTATGGCCTTATAGTATAATTTGAAGCAGGTAATGTGATGCCTCCAGATTTTTTCTTTTTGCTTAGTCTTGCTTTAACTATGTGGACACTTTTTTGGTTCCATATTAGTTTTAGGATTATTTTTTTCTAATTCTTTGAATAATGATGGTGGTGTTTTGATGGTAATTGTGTTGAATTTGTAGATTGGTTTTGGCAGTATGGCCATTTTCACAATATTGATTCTACCCATCCATGAGTATGGGATGTGTTTCCATTTGTTTCCGTCATCTATGATTTCCTTCAGTAGTGTTTTGTAGTTGTCCTTGTAGAAGTCTTTCACCTCCTTAATTAGGTATGTTCTTAACTTTTTTTGTTTTGTTTTTGTTTTTATTGTGTGTGTTATTTTTGCAGCTATTGTAAAAGGAGTTGAGTTCTTGATTTGATTCTCAGCTAGGTCATTGTCGGTGTATAGCAGAGCTACTGATTTGTGTGTATTAATTTTGTATCCTGAAACTTGTTGAATTCATTTACCAGTTTTATGAGCTTTTTGGATGAGTCTTTAGGGTATTCTATGTATACGATTATATCATCAGCAAATGGTGACAGTTTAACTTCCTCTTTACCAATTTGGATGCCCTTGATTTCTTTTCTTGTGTGATTACTCTGGCTAGGACTTTCCATACTATTTTGAATAGAAGTGATGAAAGTGGGCATCCTTCTCTTGTTCCAGTTCTCAGGGGGAATGCTTTTAACCTTCCCCATTCAGTATAATGTTAGCTATGTGTTAGTCATAGATGGCTTTTATTACCTCAAGTTATGTCCCTTCTATGCTGATTTTGCTGAGGGTTTTAATCATAACGGGATGCTGAATTTTGAAAAATGTTTTTTCTGTGTCTATTGAGATGATCACATAATTTTTGTTTTTAATTCTGTTTATGTGATGGATCACAATTATTGACTTATGCATTTTAAACCACCCCTTCATCTCTGGTACGAAACCCACTTGATCATGGTGAATTATCTTTTTGATATGCTGTTGGGTTCAATTACCTAATATTTTGTTGAGGATTTTTGCATCTGTGTTCATCAGGGATATTGGCCTATAGTTTCCTTTTTTGCTATGTCCTTCCCTGGTTTTGGTATTAGGGTGATACTGGCTTCATAGAATGAATTTAGGGAGAATTCCCTCTTTCTCAATCCTGTGGAATAGTGCCAATAGGATTGGTACGAATTCTTCTTTGAATTTCTGACAGAATTCAGCTGTGAATCTGCCTGTTCAGAGATTTTATATCTTCCTGGTTTAAACTAAGAGGGTTGTATCTTTCTAGGAATTTATCCATCTCCTCTAGGTTTTCTACTTTATCTGCATAAACTTGTTCATAGTAGCCTTGAATAATCCTTTGTATTTCTTTGGTATGAGTTGTGATATCTCCTGTTTCATTTCTGATTGAGCTTATTTGGATATTCTCTCTTTTCTTGGTTAATCTTGCCAATGGTGTGTCAATTTTATTTATCATTAATCTTTTATTAATCTTTTGTATTTTTGTTATTTATCATTATTTGTAATTAATATTTTGTTATTATTGTTGTTTCAATTTTATTTAGTTCTGCTCTGATTTTCATTATTTATTTTGTTCTTCTGGGTTTGGGTTTGGGTTTCCATTGTTATTGTTTCTCCAGTTCCATGGGGTGTGACCTTAGATTTTCTATTTGTGCTCTTTCAGGCTTTTTAATGTATGCATTTAATGCCATGAACTTTCTTTTTAGCACCACTTTAACATCCCCAAAAGATCATACCAGCTCAACAGCAATGGATTCAAACAAAGACAAAATCTCTGAACTGCCAGAAAAGGAATTCAGAGGGTCAACTATTAAGCTAATCAATAAGGCACCAGAAAAAGGTGAAGTCAAACTTAAGGAAATCAAAAATATGGTACAGGATATGAAAGGAAAATTGTTCAGTGAGATAGATAACATAAATAAAAAGCAATCACAACTTCTGAAAATCAAGGACACACTTAGAGAATGCAAAATGCACTGGAAAGTTTCAGCAACAGAATCAAACAAGCAGAAGAAAGAAAATCAGGGCCCCAAGACAAGGCTTTCAAATTAACCCAACCTGTCAAGGACAAAGAAAAAAGAGTAATAAATAAATAAATAAATAAATAAATAAATAAACAAAGCCCCTAAGAAGTTTGGGACTATGTTAAACGTCCAAATCTAATAATAATTGGTATTCCCAAGAAAGAAGAGAAATCAGAACATTTGGAAAACATATTTGAGGGAATAATTGAGGAAAACTTCCCTGGCTTTGCTAGAGATTGAAACATCCAAATACAAGAAGTTCATAGAACACCTGAGAAATTCATTACAAAAAGATCATTGCCTAGGCACCCTGTCATCAGGTTATCTAAAGTCAAGATGAAGGAAAGAATCTTAACAGCTGTGAGGCAAAAGTATCAGGTAACCTATACAGGAAAACGTATCAGATTAATAGAAGAGTTCTCAACAGAATCCTTATAAGATAGAAGAATTTGGGGTCCTATTTTTAGCCTCCTTAAACAAAACAATTATCAGTCAAGAATTTTGAATCCAGCAAAAAAAGGCACAGTCTCTTCCAGATGAACAAATGTTAGGAGAATTTGCCACTACCAAGCCAGCACTACAAGAACTGCTAAAATGGAACTCTAAATCTTGAAACAAATTCTCAATATACACCAAAACAGAAGCTTCTTAAAGCATGAATCTCACAGGGCCTATATGACAGTAACACAATGAAAAATACCCAAAGTATTCGGGCAAAAAATAGCATGATAAATAGTATAGTAGCTCACATCTCAATACTGACATTGAATGTAAATTGCCTAAATGCACCACTTAGAAGATACAGAATGGCTGTAATCCCAGCACGTTAGGAGGCCGAGGAAGGCAGATCATGAGGTCAGGAGATCGAGACCATCCTAGCTAACACGGAGAAACCCTGTCTCTACTAAAAATACAAAAATTAGCCAGGTGTGGTAGTGGGCACTTGCAGTCCCAGCTACTCAAGAGGAAAATGGTGTGAACCCAGAAGGTGGAGATTGTAGTGAGCCGAGATGGCACCACTGCACTCCAGCCTGGGCAAAAGTGCAAGACTCTATCTCAAAAAAAAGGAAAAAAAAAAAAAAAGATATAGAATGGCAAAAAGGGGAAGAATTCACCAATCAAGTTTCTTCTGCCTTCAGGAGACTCACCTAACACATAAGGACTCACATAAACTTAAGGTTAAAGGATAGAAAAAGATATTCCATGCAAATGGACACCAAAAGCAAGCAGGAGTAGCTATTCTTATATCAGACAAAAAAAACTTTAAAGCACAGCAATTTAAAAAGACAAAGAGGGACATTATATAATGATAAAAGGACTAGTCCAACAGGAAAATATCACCGTTCTAAATACATACGCACCTAACACTGGGGCTTCCAGATTTATAAAACAATTGCTACTAGGCCTAAGAAATGAGATAGATGGCAACACAATACTGATGGGGGTTACGTATGAGTTTTAAATATGTTTTCTATTTGTGTGAAGAATGTCATTGGTAATTTCATAGGAATAGCATTAGACCTATAAATTGCTTTGGGAAGTATGGCCATTGTAAGCAGAATGAGTCTTTCTATCCATGAGCATGGAATGTTTTTCCATTTGTTTTTGTCATCTCTGATTTCTTTGAACAATGTATTGTAGTTCTCATTGCAGAGATATTTCACCTCCCTGGTTAGCTATATTTCTATATATTTTACCCTTTTTGTGGCAATTGTGGATGGAACTGCATTCCTGATTTGGCTCTCAGCTTGACTTTGGTGTATAGGAATGCTAGTGATTTTTGTACATTGATTTTGTATTCTGAGATTTCATTGAAGTTGTTTGTCAGCTTAAGGAGCATTTGAGCTAAGACCATGGAATTTTTCACTATATAATCATATTATCTGTAGGCAACAATAGTTTGACTTCCTCCCTTCCTATTTGAATGCCCTTTATTTCTTTCTTTTGCCCAATTGCTCTGGCCAGGACTTACAATACTATGCTGAATAGTAGAGAGCACATACTTTTCTTGTGCTGGTTTTCAAAGGGAATGTTTCCCGCTTTTTCCTATTCAGTGTGATGTGGGTTGTGGATTTTTCATAGATGGCTCTTATTATTTTGAGGTATGTTCCTTCAATACCTAGACTATTGAGAATTTTAAAATGAAAAGATGTTGAATTTTATTGAAGGTGTTTTCTGCATCTATTGAGATAATCATGTGGTTTTTGTCTTTAGTTCTTCTTATGTAATAAATCACATTTATTGATTTGCATATGTTGAACCAACTTTGCATCCCAGAGATGAAGCCTACTTGTTTGTGCTGGATAAGCTTTTTTATTTGCCACTGGGTTTAGCTTGCTAGTGTTTTGTTGGGGATTTTTGCATAAATGTGCATCAAGGATACCGGCCTGAAGTTTCTTTTTTTGTTGTTGTGCCTCTGCCAGGTTTTGGTATCAGGATGATGCTGGTCTCATATAATGAGTTAGGGAGAAGTCTTTCCTTCTCAATTTTTTTGGAATAATTTCAGTAGGAATGGTACTAGCTCTTCTTTGTATATCTGATAACATTAGACTGTGAATCTGATCCTGGGCTTTTTTGTTTTGTTTTGTTTTGTTTTTTTGATAGGCTATTTGTTACACATTCAATTTTGGAGATTATTATTAGTCTGTTCAGGGATCAAAATCATCTCTGGTTCAGTATATGTGCACAGGAATTTATCCATTTTTTTAGGTTTCCTAGTTTGTGTGCAAAGCAGTGTTTTAATATTCTCCAGTGGTTGTTTGTATTTCTATAGGGTTGATAGTAACATCTCTTTTGTCACTGCTAATTTGGATTGTTTGAATCTTCTCTCTTTTCTTCTTTATTATTCTAGCTAGTGGTCTATATTTTATTAATTTTTTTTCAAAAAAACAACTCCTTGAGTTATTAATTTTTGAATGGTTTTTCTTTTGAATGGTTGAGCTGAAATCTCCTTCAATTCAGCTCTGATTTTGATTTTGGTTATTTCTGGTCTTCTGCTAGCTTTGGGGTTGGTTTTTTCTTCATTCTCTAGTTCTTTTAGTTGAGATAACTTGCTTTTGGTTCCATAGTTCTTTTAGTTGTGATGTTAGGTTTTTAAATTGAGATCTTTCATACTTTTTGATATGGGCATTTTGTACTATAAATTTCCCTCTTAACACTACCTTAGGTGTGTCCCAGAAATTATGGTATGTTTTATCTTTGTTCTCATTAATTTCAAAGAACTTCTTGATTTCTACCTCAATTTCATTATTTACCCAAAAGTCACTCAGGAGCAGGTTATTTAGTTTTCATGATATTGTATAGTTTTGAGTCATATTCTTGGTCTGGATTTCACAATTTATTGTGCTGTGGTCCAAGAGAGTGGTTGGTATTATTTCGGTTCTTTTGTATTTGCTGAGGATTGTTTTATGTCCAATTATGTGGTCAATTTTGAAGTATATGCCATGCTGTGATGAGAAAAAATATCTATTCTATTGTTTTGGAGTGAAGAGCTCTGTAGATATCAGGTCCATTTGATCCAGTGCTGAGTTGAGGTCCTGAGTATCTTTGTTAATGTTTTGTCTTGATGATCTGTCTGATACTATCAGTGTGATATTGAAGTCTCCCACTATTATTGTGTGAGAATCTGAGTCTCTTTGAAGGTCTCTAAGAATTTTCTTTATAAATCTTGGTGTTCCTGTGTTGGGCTTATATTTATTTAGAATAGGTAGGTCTTGTTTAGTTGAACCCTTTAACATTATGTAATGCCCTTCTTTGTCTTTTTAAATCTTTGTTGGTTTAAAGTCTGTTTTGACTGAAATTAGGATTGCAGCCCTTGTTTTTCTGTCTAAGTCTTTTTGGAGGTCTCTAAAAACTTGTTTAATAAATCTGGGCTCTCCAGTGTTGACTGCATATATATTTAGCATAGTTAGGTCTTCTTGTTGAGCTGAGTCCTTTGTGTAATGCCTTTCATTGTCTCTTTATACCTTTGTTGGTTTAAAGTATGTTTTTTTTCTGAAATTAGGATTACAACCTCTGCTTTTTTCTGTTTTCCATTTGGTTGGTAGATTTTTCTTCCTCTCATTGTTTTGAGCCTATGGGTGTCATTGCATGTGAGATGGGTCTCTTGATGACAGCATACCAATAGGTCTTGGTTCTTTATCCAGCTTGCCACTCTGTGCCTTTTAATCGGGGCATTTAGCCTGTTTACCTTTGAAGTCAGTATTGATATGAGTCTATTTAATCCTGCCATCATGACATTGGCTAGCTGTTACACAGACTTGTTTGTGTGGTTGCTTTATAGTGTCACTGGTCTTGGCTGGTAATGGTCTTCCCTTTCCATATTTAATCCCTCCTTCAGAAACTTTTGTAAGGTAGGTCTGGTGGTAACGAATTCCCTCAGCATTTGTTTGTCTGATAAGGATCTTATTTCTCCTTTGCTTATGAAGCTTAGTTTGGCTGGATATGAAATCCTTATTTGAAATTTCTTTTCTTTAAGAATGTTGAATATAGGCCACCAATCTCTTCCGGCTTGTAGGGTTTCTGCTGAAAGGTCCACTGTTACTCTGACAGGCTTCCCTTCACAGTTGACCTGGCCTTTTACTCTGGATGCCTTTAATATATTTTCTTTTACTTCAACCTTGGAGAATCTAAGGGTTATGTACCTTGGGGATAATCTTCTTGTATAGAATCTTTCAGGGATTCTCTGTACTTCCTAAATTTGACTGTTGGCCTCTCTAGCGAGGTTGGAGATGTTTTCATGGACAATATACTGAAATATGTTTACCAAGTTGTTTCTTTTCTCCCCATCTCCTTCAGTGATGCCAATGATTGGTGGATTTGGCCTTTTTACATAATTTCATATTTCTCAGATTTTCTTCACTCATTTTTATTCTTTTTATTTTTGTCTGACTGTCTTATTTGAGAAATCTAGTCTTCAAGTTCTGAGATTCTTTCCTCAGCTTAGTCTATTCTGCTGTTAATACTTGCAATTGCATTGTGAAATTCTTTTAGGGTGTTTTTCAGCTCTGCCAGATCCATTAGGTTCTTTTTTTTTTTTTTTTTTTTCTCATTTTGTCCTTCAGCTCTTGTATCATTTTATTGTGATTCTTAGTTTCCTTGGATTGGGTCTTGCCATTCTCCTGAATCTTGATGATTTTCATTTCTATCCATATTCTGAATTCTATCTGTGTCATTTCAGTCAACTCGGTTGGGTTAAGAAACCTCGTTGGAGAACTAGTGTGATCATTTGGAAGACAAGTCTCTCTGGCCATTTGGGTTGCCAGAGTTCTTGCATTGGTTCTTTCTCATCTCTCTGTGTAGGTGCTCCTTTAACAGCAGTGCAGATTGAGTACAATCAACAGACTTCTTTTCTGCATGTTTTCACAGAGTCAAGGCTTTGTACAGGGTCTTTACTTGTAGCTCACTTCTTGTCTTTGGTTTCACAGGGGAATATATTTTTGCTGTTGAAGCTTTGGAGTGTGATCCAGCAGGTGGCACAAGGTATAGTGGTCAATAAGTAGGCTCTTGCTCAGTTGTGTGACTTGCAAATATTTCCTCATGTTTGCAGCTGTGTTCCCTCTTAAAACTCTGAAAGTGTGGGCTCCTCTCCTACTTGAGTGCTGCCTCTATATTACAGCTTGGAAGTACCAGGCTCCTGACTGCAGCTCTGGGGTAATCTCAAAGTTTATATTCCACCCCCAACTTGGAGGCAGCAGAGGAAGGGACCTTCACAGTGGTTGTGGCCAAGGGTCCTTTACTTGTTTCCTGGAGGGTCGACCCCAGAGGGATGCAGGTCAGTAACCACTCAGTGCAATCAGCCTGGGATGGGCAAACTGTGCTGTGGGCCCAAGCTGGGGGGGGTTCCCTGCCTGGTGATGGAGGGGTGGGTGGGACCCATGGGAGACAAACTTGCCTCCTCTCCTTGAGTCAACTGCAACTTGTTGGAGGTGTGGATAAAGCACTTAGGAGGTTTGCTTCTTTGGTAACCCAAATGTAGCAGAGATAGTACCACTGCAGAGGCAGTGGCAGAGGGGCTTTCAGTTGCCCCTGGGGGCATCCACCTCCAAGAAACACAGAGCTGATGTTACTGGGAGTGTTCAGTCAGTAGAATGGGGTGGCTGAGCTGCTGGTGTGAGCTGGGGGGCTCCACTTGTTGGGGAGGAAGGAGTGAAGGGCTCACTGGGAGGAGAGATTGGTCTCCTTTCTATATGGTGACTATGGCGTGCTGTAAGCTTGAGTATAGCTCTCAGGTTCTTTGTTTCTTCCCCCAGCCAGGGACAGCAGTAAGAGAATCACTGCTGTGGCAGTGGCAGAGGGGCTGTTAGTTATCTCTGTGAGCGTGAGCCTCTCCCCAGTGAGACTCCAGGCCACTACCAGTGGGTATGCTCAGCTGTGGGTGGAGGAGATTGTTCTATGGTCATAAGCCAGTGTCCTAGCCTGGTGAGGATTGGGGGGTGGGAATTCTCAGAGAAGAAGGGCTGGACTCCTCTCTGTTTGGTGGCTACAGTGTGCTGGAGGTGCCATCACAGTGATGGGGCACTTTGTTCCCTCCCCAGCCTGAGGGCTGTTATGGTGGTACCACTGCAACTGCCATCACAGAGAGGTTACAGGTTGACTCTGGGCTTTCATCCATGGAGAAATGCTGGACTGCCTCTGATTGAAGTGGTCAGGCAGGGGCAGGGTGGTTGTGCTGGAGTCCCAGGTCGGGCAACCCTGCCCAGTGAGAAGAAGTGAGAACTGGGACCTGTGTGGAGAACAACCTGGCCACTTTTCCATGAGGTAGATGCTCTGTTGGGGGAGTCTGGACCAGCCCTGGTCCCTGTGGACTCTCCACAGGGTGGAGCCCTCAAGGGTGAGGGCTGCAAGACAGAAAAGATAGCAACACACTTCTCCAACTGCATGCTCTATTCCAGAAAGTTACAAAACTGCTACTAGCTTGATAGCCCTGACTTGTGGCTGGTGGGGGATTGCTGGAGACCCAAGCAAGGACGACTCATCCAGTGAGGAGATACAGGATCAGGCACCCATTTTACAAAGATTCTGGACACTTTTCTATAAGCTGCAGTATGCCAGGCATCTGCTCCGGACCCTAGTCACCTCAGAATTTCCAGTACCTGTCGCCAGCCTGAACACACCAGCAGGAGGACTCTGGAGACCCGGGTTGGGAGGCCCTGCTCAAAGAGGAAGAACAGGATCAGAGAACTGCATAAAAAATCAGTTGGGCCACTTTTTTGTAGAACAGTTGTGCTATTCTGGGAGTACACTCCATCCCCCAGTTGCCACAGACTTCAACACAGCTAAGATGGCAGCCTGCCCCCTCCCTCTGGGAGGTGCTGAAAAAGTGCTCAATGTCACTGATGGTCAGAGAAATATGCAAATCAAAACTACAATGAGAGATTATCTCACTCCAGTTAAAATGGCTTTTATGCGAAAGACAGGCAATAACAAATGCTAGAGAGTATGTGGAGAAAAGGGAACCCTCATACACTATTGATGGGAATGTAAATTACTACAACCACTATGGAGAACAGTTTGGAACTTCCTCAAAAAAACCTAAACTTGAGCTACCAGATGATCCAGAAATCCCACTGCTGGGTATATTCCCAAAATAAAATAAATCAATATATTGAAGAGATATCTGCAGTCCAAAGTGTGTTGCAGCACTGTTTACAATAGCTAAGATTTGGAAGTAACCTAAGTGTCCATTAACAGATGAATGGATAAAGAAAATGAGGTACATACACACAATGGAGTACTATTCAGCCATTAAAAGTAATGAGATTCTGTCATTCACATTAATGATGATGGAACTGGAGATCGTTATGTTAAGTTAAATAATCCAGGCACAGAATGACAAATTTTACATGTTTTCACTAATTTGTAGGAGCTAAAAATTAAAACAGTTGATGGCATAGAGATCGAGAATAGGATGGTAACAAGAGGCTGAGAAGGGTAACGGCAGGGTTGGGAGTTGGGAAGGGAAGTGGAGATGGTTACTGGGTACAAAAAATAGAGTGAATAAGACCTGGTATTTGATAGCACAGCAGGGTGGCTATTGTCAATAACAATTTAATTGTACATTTAAATATAACTAAAAGTGTGTAATTGGATTGTTTGCAACACAAAGAAATAATAAATGCTTGAGGTAATGGATGTCTCATTTGTGATTGATGTGATTATTATGCATTGTGTTCCTGTATCAAAATATCTCATGTACCCCATAAATATATACAACTACTGTGTACCCACAAGAATTAAAAATTTAAAAAATAAATAAATAAAAGAAGAGTGCTGAGAATAGAACCCAGGGAAACAATGACATTCAATGGTTTGATAGAAGAAAAGGAGCCTGCAGAGAAGACTGAAAAAGTGCAATCTGAAAGACGGCGGGGGGTGCGGCGGGGGGGCGGGGGGGAATAGGAAAGAATACTGCCATGGAAGTCAAGAAAGAAAAAAATTTTAAGTAGAAGCCAGTGACCAATAGTAGCAAATGATGCAGAAAATAAAATTAGGTAATAATTGAGATATGCACATTCAATTTCACAATTATTAAGAGATAATCTTAAAGTATGTTCAGCCAGATTGCAACAGGTTGTAATAGGTTACAGGAGTGAGTTCCCACTGCAGTGAGACAGTGAAATGGATAGAATGATAGCTGGAGGAGTTGTTTCTTGAGGAGTTTTTCGTTGTTGTTGTTTATTTCTTGTTATTGGAATAAGACTTGATGATTTTTAAATTCTGAGAGGACCCCAACTAGGATATTGGAAAAGATTAAAGTCAGAGTTGAGCAAAAGGAAAATTAGTGAAGAAAGATCTCTCAAACTATATATGAAGTGGGGAGTTCTAGAGAACAAATAGAAGGGAAGAAGATAATGGTAGGTATAGGTGTAAGTATATTTTTCACCATGTCCAGGTAGAAATTTTGAGGTGCCCCCTCCCATATGGCCTCTATTTACCTGATGATAGAAAAATTAAAGCAACCTGCTGTAAGAGTAAGGAGTAGGTGAGGTGGAGAGGGAGTCTAAAAAGACAGGTTATAAATTTTGGAATAAGCATTAAAAGAATGGGGAATGTAACTGACTGAGGCAATATACAGGTATTTCTGGGTAGTATTGTGGTTCTGCTTGCCGAAAACTAAGCTTTTGTAAGAACTCCAGTGTGGTTGTGTGATTATCTTTTTCTAGGCCAAGCAGCCAGGCACATAAGTAGAGATACAATAGCTTGAAATACAACTTCATTTAATGAATACAATTTGAATACTGCTGGGGAGTAATGAAGTCTCGTAGCTCAACCTATCTGGCCATTAAAAATGGTATGAGTTAGCCGGGCATGGTGGCTTGTGCCTGTAATCCCAGCAATTTGGGATGCTGAAGCAAGAGGATTGCTTAAGCCCAGGAGTTCAAGACCAGACTGGGCAACATAGTGAGGCCCTCTCTAAAACAATTAAAATTTAAATTAGCTAGTCCTGGTGGCACATGCCTGTAGTCCAAGCTACTTGGGAGGCTGAGGTGGGAGGATCGCTTGAGCCCAGGAGTTTGAAGCTACAGTGAGCTATGATCACACCACTGCACTCCAGCCTGGGCCACAGAACCATATCCCATCTTTATAAAATGGTATGAGTCAACTGTGTTTCACTACTGAAGACTACCTCAACTGTGTCGTCTACTTGTATGATTCCTCACATGAAAAGTTCAACATTATTGTCGAGGCTAAGAAAGGGAAACTTGTCTATATTAGGAAACCCATTTCCACTTTCTAGGAGTGAGATATTGCCAATATCAAGTAAGATAATGCTAGTGTCTAATATGTTATGTAGTCCACTCGTCTCTTTCTTCTCTTGGAGAAGGCTAGAGTTCACATTAGAGATGAAGGCACATTATCTCTTCCCATTCTGCAGATGGCTCAACGTTTGTGATGTAAGCGAACCATGAGAAGTATGACCACTTCTCCTCTTGTACCACAAACTCTCTGGCCCCCCTAATCAAGGTTGCCCATCTATGACAACTTTGGATCATGGAGATACTCATTATCACAGTTCACACCATCACTTCCATCCTGAAAAGTCCGGATGGTTTCTTAATAGGAAACTGTGGTATGTTAGTCATATCACAGTTGGTGCTATCCAGATCATCATTGCTGCAAACACTGACACCACCAAGGCTGTGGGAAGGGTCATTCCTGTGCTGAATGGGAAGCTCATTGGCATGGTTTTCTCTATCTCCAACATGTCTGTCATGGACCTGACCTACATCCTGGAGAAAGTATACAAGTATAGTGACATCAATAAAGTGTCAAGTCAGGCATTGGAAGGTCCCTTAAAGGACATCCTGGCCTACACTAAAGACCAAGTTATCTCCTTTGACTTTAACAGTGACACCCATTCCTCCATCTTTGATGCTTGGGCTAGCATTGATCTCCATGGCCATATTGTTAAGTTCATTTACTGATAGGACAATGAGTTTGGCTATAGGAACCAAACTGCAGACTTCATGGTTCAAGTGACCATTAGGGAGTAAGGGCCCTGGACCAGTGTTCCCAATGACAGCACAAGAGGAAGAGAGAGGTCTTCAGCTCTGGGGAGTTCTCTCTCAAATCTACCCCTTAACACAATGAGAATCTCTGTTCTCAACATGATTCCCATCTCAATCCCCCTGGAAGAAAGATGCCATCAATATAGTTGACTATAACCACCAGGAAAAAATAAATGATATGGTTTTCCATGAGCAAAAATTTTAGCAGTCCATTGACAGTTAGAGTATGAGGCATTACAAATAAAGGCTTTAGTGCAGACGCCATTTAGACATGGTGTAGAAATGGGCCTCCACTCACAGTTTCTAGGCATGACTGTTTAGGCCCTGTGGAATACATTGAAACGCTTTCTCCTTTCCTTTTCTGTGTCATTCTGTGCTGTATTTTTTTGCTCTACTAATAGGGGTTAAAACTGGTTGTACATGTCTCTTTAGCCGCTAGCACCCTGCAGCTGTGACACCATTGTGAATGTCACCTTTTAACCTAGGACACCATGATATATGTCACAAGGTACAAAACCTAGTTATACTACCCCACTTAATAGAGGCAGTTGGCCCATTTAGGAGGAGGGAGGATATTTCCCATGTGGGCCTTCTATGTGATAGGGGAGGCTCTTTGTCATAAATGTGTGTATATAGAAGCAGGGGGCTTCCTGTGAGCTCCAAGGGTGGTCTTGAAGTCAGGGACCCTTCAGGTCATATTTCTGCCCATGTTTTTATTTGTGCACCCGTTAAGAACAGATCTTAGTATGACCTAAGAATACTGTTCCTAAGCCCCTCACCAGGCATTAACTCTGTGGGAGGTCTTAAGCCGAGCACAGAAACTATTAACCAAGTTGGAGTTTAGGAGACTCTGGGAGTATAAAATGGGAGCCTGAGGAAACGTTGGTCTCATATAGCAAATTTGGAGTTAGTCACCCTGGCCATGTGTTCTGTGGGTCATAAGGAAGAGCCTTAAATTCCCAAATAGCTCCCCATTGAATTATACCATCAGGATCCATTATTTTTTATTAAGTCATTACTTTCTCTCTTTTAGGGTACTGGGGAAAATGCTCTTTAAAAACATACAACTAGAACAAGCAGAGAGTAAGTGGAAGCACTAGGAGATTTAGTAGAGAGCCAGAAAATGAAGTTTGGGCTGATGAGGTCAAAACTCTCAACTCTGGGAAGGGCTGGCTCAGAGCTTGCTTCCTTCCTAGATTGCTTTCTGTACTCAGTGTGAGGGAGCATCTGTCAGACCCAAGAAGGTACAGAACCACAAGTGCCTTTCTCTTTAGGATGAAACTGGATAGTTGTTGAGCAGGAAGCAGCCTGGCACATAGAAAGAAGTGATTTGGGATTCCACTGAGGGAAGAAGATAAGACCTGGGTAAGTCATGGGCTTGTGCTGGCTTGAATTTCAAGTGGATCTTTGGGCTTTCAGTACTGTGAAAAGCAGGGAGCTCTTGAGAGGAAACTGAGGGAAGAAAGTCAAGATCATATGTTGTTAATTAGAAAAGAAGGAATGACAAGAATGCTAAGCTTTAGCTTCAGTTCTCCTTGTAGGTTGATGACAAGCCACGTGTAAAGTTTAAGATGGGTATTTCTGAACTGATCCTTCTGCCCACTGGAGCAGTTCCAGCTGTATGGTAAAGAAACAAATGTGGCAAAACAGGATGTTTCAGGCTTTTACTTTCAAAGGGCCAAATGGAAGTAGAGATCTGGTCCTTTGGTCTCCTAAACACTGAAGATTGAAGGCTTTGTGACCCTCTAGGGCTGTATTTCTCACCCTGAGTAGGCATGCTGTTTTTTCAGGTGTGATTACAGGAGGGAAGAAAAGAGTAATCAGGTTAAGTAGGCCCCGTGAGGGAAGAATATGGGATTTCTCAGGTACAGTGGCAGAAATAGGTGACCACTTTTGAGTCTACCAAGAATCCTTGGGCATTTCACTAAAACTGTCACTCAAAACTCCAAGATGGAATAATCTGTAGGTCTACAAACAGAAAGACGGTGTCTTTCCTGGACTGAAAGCTTCTAGATACCTAGATCTCCTCTGGATAGAAAGAAGGAGACGCTTGACTATATATGCCTTTGCCTGGGGAGAATATAAGGAATTTTAATGATTTCCTGTGTAAAGCCGTGAGGGGCCTTGGGTAGCCAGTATAAACACAAGGCATTTCAGTTGATTGGATTTATGTTCCTGAAATCAGGAAACAGGCCAATGTAAGCCTCTGTTTAGCTCCATTCTACGGTATTGGAAGTTGGAATGCAAGGAGATGCTGCCTCAGTTTTTATCTTGTAGTCAGTGGCCACTCTGTTCTTTTTGGCTTTTGTTTCAGCTACTTAAATGAGTGTGTGTGTGTACAGTGTATACATATATATGTATATTCACATATATATATATACACACACACACACATACACACACACACATATATATTTAAGCTACCTCACTTCTCAGGGAGGTTAGGGGCTGACAGAGGGTCTGACTTCCATGGATAGGATGACTAAGTCACAGAAGGACTCCTTCAAGCCTGGGATAATATTTCTGAAAGATACAGGGATTAGATCATATGTTCTTGAACATCCTTTTCAGAAAATCCCTTGTGTAAGAAGCACAAAGGACATCCAGGATCTTCCATTCTTCATTTGTTATGCAAGCCTATAAGAGTCTTCATCACTTGGCCGGGCGCGGTGGCTCAAGCCTGTAATCCCAGCACTTTGGGAGGCCGAGACGGGCGGATCACGAGGTCAGGAGATCGAGACTATCCTGGCTAACACAGTGAAACCCCGTCTCTACTAAAAAATACAAAAAAAACTTAGCCGGGCGAGGTGGCAGGCGCCTGTAGTCCCAGCTACTCGGGAGGCTGAGGCAGGAGAATGGCGTGAACCCGGGAGGCGGAGCTTGCAGTGAGCTGAGATCCAGCCACTGCACTCCAGCCTGGGTGACAGAGCGAGACTCCGTCTCAAAAAAAAAAAAAAAAAAAAAAAAAAAAAAAAAAAAAAAAAAAAAAAGAGTCTTCATCACTTTATCTCAAACTCATTTTTACCCTGTCTTATGCAAAGAACTTGACACTAAGTTAGACAGCTCTGGAATTCAGCTTGGGCTCTGCCATCAGCTAGTTGTTTAAACTAAACAATTCACTAAGTAAAAGTAGCCACCATTGACTGCTTACTTACTGTGCCAGCCCAATGCTCAGTGCCTTACATAGATGTTCACATTTCATCCTCACAACCCTGGGAGGTAGGGACTACTATTATCCTCGTTTGAGGAGGATACTGTTTTCTAGCTGAGAAAACTAAAGTTTAGTTATTGACTCAAAGTAAATGGCTAATTCGTGGCAAAGTCCAAATTACAATCCAGAACTGTTTCCAAAACCCACTAGCCTAAGCATTACAGTGGACTGCTTCCACTCATACACTTTGTACTCTTTGTGTTCTGGGTCCTTGTACAATAGGAATAATTACTTGAAAATAGGTAGCCTGCCTTCTTTACAAGAATGTTTCCAGGACAAAAGGAGAGGACAGCTATCCCATTCCATGAACATTTATGTGTTATGGGCAAGGCATTATTCCAGGGTGTGGGTATTCAAAAACAAATAAGAAGAGGTTCCTTCCCTCCAGGAGATTACCATTTGTATATTCTGTCTTGAAATCTTACCATCTGTGAAACTGCCTGGAAAAACATAAAGCATTATGCAAGTGCCTATTTCCTATGATACTGTTTTATTGCATGTACAGTGAAGGAATATTAACAGCCATAGGTACAGAACAAGCCAGGGTAAAATTAAACATGGCTTTCAGCTGCTCCCTATAAAACTTGGCAACCAGCTGTTGCCAATCCCAAGTGAGAACAAAAGGAGACGAAACGGGCAGTAATCTGAAGAGTGACTATAACGTAATGTGACTGCTGCTTTTTCACAATCATATTAGGACGTGCACATCTGAAAGAGTGGTGTCCCCTTCAGACTAGTACCCTGGGACTAAATCCCTGTGGTGTCCCCTTCAGACTAAATCCCTGTACATTTATTGGAATGATGTTGCCATTGCTCAAAACATTTTTTGGAACTCCTCTCTAGTAATTGAGTTCAGAGCCAGTGGCACATCCTTTTGAATAACCACAGTGGTGATAAATCTTTGTCCTTTGAGGGTAGATTTGATTTTAGCAAACAACCAAAAGTCATTCGGAGCCAAGTCTGTAGAATAAGGTGAGTGATCAAGCTCAGTGATAGAGTCTTTAATTAAAAAAAAAAAACTTCCTCTCTTCTTCATTCCTTTCCCCACTCTACTTTTCCCTTTCTTCCCCTCTCTTCTTTTCCCTTCCAAGTATGACTGTGAGCCATGAAGACCAGTTTTCTTGTGTGGTTAATAACCTAGTGTAAGCATTAAATGACTGTTATACAAGGTCACAAGACTATGTAAGGGGTGAACTAGGATTAAACACTATGTCTTCTGCAAATCACAGCATTAAAAACCTCAGCTAACAGGGAAACTTTATGATGACAAAGGAACCTAAGTAATGGAAATAGATGAGCAGAGGACTATGGGTTCTTCATCTCTAAAGGTTTTACTATATCCCTCACAGAGGACACAAGTATATCATTGCTTGATGTCAGCAGACATGTCCTGTGACTTGGTACTTCCTTCCAGACAAATCCAACTGGGGATAGGCCAACACCTCCGAAAACTGACTTTCCAAATAGATTATAAGGATGAAACAAGAACTCTCTGCTTCTCTACCCACTCTGGAAACAACAATATTGTAGGAGAGTCAGGGCTGTCCCTGAGCAAACTTGTGAAGGCAGGGAAGAATGTGTCTTTGGCAACCACTTTTTCATATCTGCCTCCTCAATTGCTATCACCACCTTCTCTTTATCTCCCTATTCCCCAGTTAAGGAGAACAGTGTCCAGTTAGTGCATTCATGTTAAGAGGTTACAAAGACCATATACATTTTAGAAGAGGGCATCAGGGCTGTGATTAATCCAAAAAAAGAGAAAAAAAGGAAACCAGAAAAACAGAAGATCTTGCCACATCAGGGAAGAGATACTTTAAGGCAAGGCCAGAGTAGCCCAAATCACCCAAGAGAGGCAACATCTACCACTCCCGTGTATAACATTATCCCTAGAGTGAGTTCTACCACAGGCTTCTTTCTCTCAAGTGTTGGCTTCCATTTTAAGAACTAGACTTTGAACCACAGAATTTCAGAGCTGCCAAAGCTGTCAAGAAGACACCATACTGTCATTTTAAAAATTGAAGGCTAGGATGGGTGCCAGGGAAGCAGTAGGAAGAGTAACAGCCTGCTTCCAGATCACAAAAGAAATTAATGGCCCTACTGGAGCTAGAACCCAGGTCCCTGGCTTCCCACCACAGCGGGTTTTTTTTGTTTTTTTTTTTCTCTCTCCAGGCCAGCAGTGGTTTGCAGAAATGCGTGCTTCAAAGGCTTTTTAAAGCGAGTCACACTTCCCATGCTAGTTTCCTCTTGATACAAGAAGCTCTTGTGTTTCTCAGTGGAGGAAGGAATGAGAAAAATGTCAGAATTCTATTTCATTTAGAGGCCCAACAGCTTCTCTCTTTTGAGGACAAGCAATCCCCTTGGGAACTCAGGAGCATTGCTTTTGAGTTCAAGCAAGCAGCATGCCTTTCACAGCAACTCGAGTTTGTATGTGTTATTGAATCCCCAAGATGAACTATTAGAGAACTATGTTTCCATGGGGCCCAGAGCACATGGTCTTTATTATAATGTGCAAGAGCAAAGCAAATTTCCCCTTGTGAACGTCTGAAATAACTTGAAATCCAGCCAATATTGTTCCAGCAGCCAATGCCTGGTTTCCAGCTGCTGCTTGGTGAAAATTCAAAACTCAAGATGACGCGTGGAGGGGTAGGTAGAGGTACAGAAAGCCAAACTGGGGAATAGAACCATAGGAGGACTGTGGTCAAAAAAGTACTAGGTCGTAGCTTCCCCCAGCTTCACCTCTGTACCATTTCCAGACCTCAACAAACTCAGGAAGAGCTGATTGCAAGCCCATCCCAGTATGGGGTTCTATAGTGAGACCCACTGGACACCAGATCAACTCCTACCTCCTATATAAAGTCTTTCCAGACTACTCTAGCTCACAGGAAACCCTCATGGCCTCTCAGCTCTTTCAACAAGAATATGATTACTCACCAGGCACGGTGGCCCACGCCTGTAATCCCAGCACTTTGGGAGGCTGGTGGATCACCGGGTTAGGAGATGGAGACCATCCTGGCTAACATGGTGAAAGCCCGTCTCTACTAAAAATACAAAAAATAAGCCAAGCTTGGCCGTGGGTGCCTGTAATCCCAGCTACTCGGGAGGCTGAGACAGGAGAATGTCGTGAACCCAGGAGGCGGAGCTTGCAGTGAGTTGACATCATGCCACTGCAGTCCAGCCTGGGCAACAGAGCGAGACTCTGTCTCAAAAACAACAACAACAACAACAACAACATGATTACTCACCACTGAATACATCTTTCCACTATTACATCCAATTCTTTAGTCTCCAGTGGGTGTGTTACCTTCTTCCTTTTCAGCTATATTGCAAGACTCTTGAGATCAGAATCTCTCTCTTCCTTTTTGCATATTCTATAGTGCCTGACTCAATTAAGGCCTTGCAGGTGACTGACCACAGAGAAGAGTTTGGACAAGGCACAGAAGCACAAATGGTCCTCTCATCTTTTGCTGACCTTTTCCATCCAGGTTGCCACTCTGATCTGCACAGCTATGCACAGCTATGCTGGACATGTGAACTACAGGAAAGGCCAGCCCCACCAGAGATAAGGCAGTGGAGGATAGGTGAGTGCTTTAGTAGGGTTAGGCAGTGAGGCCAGGCAAGTTGGATACAGGGCAGGCAGAAAGACATTAAGAGGAGGAATGTAACTTCTCTCCCCATTTTTATCGAGGGTTGGTTAACTTGCTGGAGGAATATCTGTTGGAGAAGGAGGAGTTAAGAAGAATCTAACTTCTTCTGTCCTGATGTTTGCTAATTCCAGATTTGAGCCTTATAGTTCTTTTTTTTTTTTTTTTTTTTTTTTTTTTTTTTTTGAGATGGAGTCTGACTTTGTCACCCAGGCTGGAGTGCAGTGGTGCAATCTCGGCTCACTGCAAACTCTTCCTCCTGAGTTCAAGCGATTATCCTGCCTCAGTCTTCTGAGTAGCTGGGATTACAGGTGCACACCACCATGCCCAGCTACATGCTTTTTGTATTTTTAGTAGAGATGAGGTTTCACCATGTTGGCCAGGCCAGGTATCGAACTCCTGACCTCAAGTGATCCACCCGCCTCGGCATTCCAAAGTGCTGGGATTACAGGGGTGAGCCACTGCACCCTGCCCAGCCTTATAGTTCATATTTGGGTACATCTAGGAGTCGAAGTATTGCTACTTCGTTCGAAGTAGTTGTTTATGTATCGGGGGAGGTGGACTCAGGAGGGGAGGTTAGAAGAGCCAAGAAACTTATGGAAGCATGTCTGTGTGTGTCTATATATTTGCACTCTATTTTTCACCCTGTGTCCTAGCTTAGATGCTACTAGACAGACAAATTCCTCTGTCACCTCTTCTCTAAAATGTCACTAACACATCCCAATCTACACAGCTCCCACCGCCAATAATATGGTATATGTATAATAGGTTAACTGTCACATGCTAAGTGGAAACACATGACCTATTAATCAAACAGGAATGAATTCTTTCTCAAAGATTCAGAGCATTGGTAGAAAATGAACCCCAAGGTAGATGCCAAGAACTGGAAATAACTTCTCTACAGATAAACTGGAGAGAGAAGCTGGTTCCCTGTTTGGTTTTGCTTTAGTTGTGTCATGAATCTCTAAAGCACCCTGGAAATTAGAAAGGACTCTGACAAGGATTTCTGTGAGATTGCTCAGAAACAATGAGGGCAAATATGGTTCTGGACATTTTTTGGGCAAATGTCACATAACTCACGGAGTTTCCTTGCTAATATTTCTTAGCCTGACCTGTCTAGGACAACCACCTGTGTCATGTCATGCCCTCAGGCTGGAGTTCTGAGCTAAACAAACTGCATTCAGGTTCTCTATAAAGCATTATTAGAGAAAGACCACCAGATCTTGGAAGTGAGATCTATTTTTTCCTCCCTTGTATACCCCATAGTGCCTCACTTAAGACTGCCCAATCATTGCGACCAGCATCACTTGCAAACCAAGAAGTAAGAGCTTGTAGCAGCACACTGACTAAAAGTCAGGCAAAAGGGAGCATTTACAAACAATAATTAAGGGAGTTTCTCAAGAAATGTTTTAAATGAGGGTGTTGTGGCATCTGTCTGGGGTGATTTAAGCTGTTTCTAAAAGTTCCTTCTTGCCCTAGGATTTCACCATCTCTAAGTTCTCCCTTCTAGAGACCCAGATGGAAAACAATTTTCATCCAGGAGCCATGTGGCCCACCCTCATTACCTCCTCCTCTTTCACTTAGAATGTTTTGTTCCCTGTTTTAGACACATGTTTCAGTCCTGACAGCTTTGTTGAAATATGTTGGTACTAGTTAGGGGTGCAAGGCAACAGAAGTAATTATATGTGTGGGATGGTGGGTATCTACGTGTCAGGAATTCCTGGAGTTTGAGCCTATCTTGGTGGGCAGGATGAGGTGGGCTGAGAGTACGGATGGAGAAACTTCCTTTGGATGAGTCTCTATATCTCTTTAGGTATCTCTTTTCGCTTGGAAAGAAAGACACACACACACACACACACATACACACCCCCTTCCCAAACAGATTACAGGAAAGCTGAATGATAGACCTATATCCTTATCATTAAGGATAAGAGATCAAAGGAGCCAAGTTTAATCTTTTCTAAATAAATAGTTTTAAAATGACAGTACTAGTTACAGAATCTTGGGGCTAATAAGGAATCTTGAAAAAAAATCTGTTCTAGCACCCTTGCCCTCAAATCTTCAGAGTGTATTTGTTTACTCCCTGTTCATTGAGGATGCATCTGCTGCTTTTTTTGTGTTTGTGTGACGACAGAACCAACATAGTTTCTCAGAATGTTGGCCTTAATGTCTACAGCTGCATTAAGTGTAATGGATACTGGGTCTGGATTTTCACATGAAATCACAATGAGGTATCAGATCTCTACAAGCTGCTGCAAGAAGACTACTGCTGACATGGAAGTGGAGACAGATAGTAGTTTTGGCCAATAGGTAACACAGTGGGATATAAGAAATCCAGTGCTCCATCTCTAGGCTGGGGCATTTAAGCTGCATGAGGAAAATCACGTAAGCACTTCTATAAATCTATTTAAACTATACCACTTCACATCTGCTCCGCTTTCTTGGAATTGTCCTAAAGTCCTTTTGGGTATGTTTAGATAGCAGAATGAGGCATACTAGGACAGGGAGGGCCTCCTGGTTCTTAAGTTCCTGCCATAATCACAGTGCTCTGAATTTATCAGTCACACACATTCTGGTTGTCTAGCTATGTGCAAGTACTATCTCAACACAGCTCATTGTCATGGCCCAGGAGTACTCAGATGCAAGGTTTGCTTTCTTTTATGTATTCCCTTCTTTCTTTCTTTCCTCCCAACCTCCTCCTCCCTCCTTCCTTCCTTCTTTCATTCTTACTTTCTCTGTCTTTATTTCTTGTCAACACCTCTTTTAGGACCAGAAATTGAAGCCGGTTCCTGGAAGTCTGTGCTGCACTCAGCACGGCTGGGTGGAAATACGTGTGCTAACTTGGCTGCAACAACTCCTGCATGGCACAGAGCTGACTGGCCTTGAGGTCTGGCGAGACCTGATTTGTCAGGTCAGGGAAGCCCTACCGTTCTTGCACTCTGCCCTCCGTTGCTCTGGCTCAGCTCAGAGCGGAGCGCAATGGCTGACCTTGTGTACTTTGGCAAGGCAGCACTGTTGTAATAGGCCAGGATGAGGTTTTTCTCAAGCCACTGTACAGTCCCCTGGGAGACTGTGGATGGCCCAACCTAGCTGAAAATGTTCAATGACTACCTTAAAGATTGGAAAGAATACAGCTGCTGTCAGGCCTGGAATACTCACCAAGGGAGGCTTTCCAAAAAGGGAAGAGTTCCTAGGTTAATGACGGCAGTTAGCTCAGTAGTCTAGGGAAGAAGCAAAGCTGGGTGGAGGCAGTTAGTCAGGATGGGTAATATGCATTCTCCGTTTCTACTGACAACAGCGCAAGAGAAAGCGCCCTTAAACTGCAGCATGCAGGTTTAGAGAAACTTTAAGAGACAGTCTGAGCTGCTGGCATGCAATGGCCTAGGCTTAAAGGAAGACATGGAGAGCAGCTCCAGAGTGGATCTTTGACAGCTTGGGGGCTAGATATCTATACCTTGTGTGGAATGCAAAGACCATTCTCCAACATAACATTTGGTACTTCTGATCAAGAAGGGGCCTTGAATGGGTCAGGCCATGATGCCCAGCCAGAAAAGACTTCTGTTTATCTATCCTTGGTATAGAAAACAGAAAAATCCCTTTCTGCTTGAGGAGACTAAAGGAATAATACATGAAATGATTGACAAAATTGCTTTCATCTCAAGGAGTTGCTGAATATCAGCACCTGCTCAAATAGGGTGCACTTAATACATGAGCCTGACCTAAGAAACTGAAAATGCTCTCTCCAGCATTGCTTTGTCCTTCTACATGGGGGAGCAGCTTCAGCAAGAGCTAAAGATGAGGTTTCTTTTTGGAAACATAGAGTATCAGGCATCTTCAGGTTGTTCTGATCATTACTTCACAAAAATCTCTGCGCTGGCTTCCAAGCCTATGTTCCCTCTATCCATTTTATCATTCATTTATTCCCTCATCCCTGACTTTCCAAATCATTCTCTCTGCCATCTCTCTCTTTAGGGTGCAGTAGTTTCTGCTTATCCTCAGTTTCCCTGTCTATGGTTTCAGTTATGTGCAATCAACCTCAGTCTGAAAATATTAAATGGAAAACTCCAAAAAATATACAATTCATAAATTTTTAAATTCATGCCCTTCTGAGTAGAGTGATGAAATCTTGCACCATCCCCCTCTGTCCCACCTGAGATGTGAATTATCCCTTCGTCCAGCGTATCCATGCTGTAGATGTTACCTGTGCATTAGTCACTTAGTAGCCATCTCAATTATCAGATCCAAAAAACAGAGTATACACAGGCATACCTTGTTTCATTGCCTTTCACTTTATTGTGCTTTGCAAATAGTATGTTTTTCAAAAATTTAAGGTTTGCAGCAACCCTGTGTCGAACAAGTCCAGCAGTGCCATATTTCCAACAGCATGTGCTCACTTTGTGTCTCTGTGTCAGCCTTTTTTAGCAACAAAGTGTTTTTTAATTAAGGTATCTACATTGTTGTCTTAGACACAATGCTATTGTACACTTAGTAGACTACAGTGTGGTGTAAACATAACTTTTATAGGCACTGGGAAACCAAAAAAATGTGTGTGACTTGCTTTATTGCAATATTCACTTTATTGACATGGTCTGGAACCAAAGCTGCAATATCTTTGAGATATGCCTCTATAGGGCCTGGTACTATCTGTGGTTTTGGGGATTCTTGGAACATATCCTCTGAGTATAAGGGGGACTACCATATGTATATGTTATATGACAGTTATATGCATTAATCAGAATAACGTTATGCTATGTTGCAATAACAAATAGACTTAAATCTCAGTGATGAGGCACAACTAAAGTTTCTTTCATATACACATAAAATCTGATGAGTGTCATCAGGGGGTTCTCCTCCAATTTTGGCAATTCCAGGCTCCAGGCTCTTTCCATTATGTGATGGCAGCATCTCAATATGATGCCCCAAGTTCTCTATAGTAGGGGGAGAGAGGGTTAAAGACTCCTGTGAGATATTTTAAGGGCCAGGCTAGGAAGTAGCTTATGTCATTTCTTCCAAATCCCATTGGCAAGAATGTAGTCACATGGCCCCCATATAATTGCAAGGAAGGGTGGGAAATGTAACTTTTCTATGCAAGCAGAAAGAGGAAAAAAACAAGACTTGACGAACACATAACATTGTCTCTTCCAGAGTGTATGTCTGTGGTGCTGTGCCTCCTTTTCCATCTTGGTGTCAGTCCCTTGAGGAAGCTTGTTACCTCCCAGCCCACACACAGTGAAGTATGGGTGTAACAAAGTATTCTTGAACATGAACATGAACATTATCCCTGAGCTAAACTAATTAATAGGTAGAGCATAGCACCACCAAGGCCACAGTAGCATGTGAAACTAATCTGTGCCTCTTTCTTTAACAGTAAAATGAGGATGTAATTCTTAACTTGCAGTGTTGTCAGCATTAGAAATACCACATGCCAGACACAGATAGAAAAGGGACACCACAGTAAAAGCCTTCACTTTGCCCCATGAAGATTCATGGTCACAGGGTGGTTCCAGAAGCATTCAGGAACCTGGCTTCCTCAAGATGCAGTGAGGCCTGGAGCTAGTCCCTGATATGAGGGCTGAAGATGGCTGCCTGACTGTCACTGTCAGTTTGGGTGTATATATTTCACTTTTCTGAAGAAACTGGCTGTTTTTTCTTACACCTAGCTGGGGAGACTATCCAGCTCTGCCCGGAAGGGCAGTAAGAGCTTCATTATATAGCTATAGAACTGTTATAAAGAATTGCAATAGCTACCATTTATTGAATGTTTGCTATATGCTAATTACATTATATTCTTGTCTAATCTGCATCAAAACTCTCCAAACTTTGCAAATGGAAAAACTGAAGCTCAGAAACATCAAGAAAATGGCTCAAGATGGCACAGCTAATAAGCAACAGTGCAGGGCATGGATTGAGATCTGTATGGCCTCTAGTGCCCCTATGGGGGTATTGCGTGAGGGGAAAGGAGTGCTTGGAAGAGTGGCCACTTCTGTTTCAACTACATTTTTCCCTTCTTCTACTTTAGCTCCTTCCTCTTTTTGAACTCCCCTTCTGTCCACTCCTCCTTGTCTTAAGAGCGCAGCTCCAACAATATCTAATGGAGGACAGCAATTCAGTTTAGAAGCCACCTCCACACCATAGAAACATCCACTCAAAGAGCGTTTCTGGGCCCAAAGCAATCTTGTCTGTCTTAAATGGACAAATCAATCTATTAGAAAAATGGAATATAGCTGGAGACCATGAAAATTAGTGAAGTGCCCTTGGGTTCTCAGCCCACAAACTCCAGCATGAAGCACTCTTTCAGTGATATCATGCACAGTTGAAAGGGAAACAGGCCTGAGCTGACCTTGCTGAGCCTGCAATGGTGCATGAGAAGAGGAAGAACAAGGTAAGGAGGACTCTGCCACCAATCCAACAGAGACCAGATAAGAATCATGCTTCTGGGGGGCGGAGCAAGATGGCCGAATAGGAACAGCTCCAGTCTCCAACTCCCAGCGCGAGCGACACAGAAGACCGGTGATTTCTGCATTTTCAACTGAGGTACTGGGTTCATCTCACTGGGGAGTGCCGGACGATC
>NC_037689.1:107421690-107485676 GCF_003255815.1 Theropithecus gelada
GCTTTCTCTTGTGGGCATTTAGTGCTATAAATTTCCCTCTACACACTGCTTTAAATGTGTCCCAGAGATTCTGGTATGTTGTATCTTTGTTCTCATTGGTTTCAAAGAACATCTTTATTTCTACCTTCATTTCGTTGTGTACCCAGTAGTCATTCAGGAGCAGGTTATTCAGTTTCCATGTAGTTGAGCGGTTTTGATTGAGTTTCTTAGTCCTGAGTTCTAGTTTGATTGCACTGTGGTCTGAGAGGCAGTTTGTTATAATTTCTGTTCTTGTACATTTGCTGAGGAGTGCTTTACTTCCAATTATGTGGTCAATTTTGGAATAAGTGTGATGTGGTGCTGAGAAGAATGTATATTCTGTTGATTTGGGGTGGAGAGTTCTATAGATGTCTATTAGGTCTGCTTGCTGCAGAGATGAGTTCAATTCCTGGATATCCTTGTTAACTTTCTGTCTTGTTGATCTGTCTAATGTTGACAGTGGGGTGTTGAAGTCTCCCATTATTATTGTATGGAAGTCTAAGTCTCTTTGTAAGTCTCTAAGGACTTGCTTTATGAATCTGGGTGCTCCTGTATTGGATGCATATATATTTAGGATAGTTAGCTCTTCCTGATGAATTGATCCCTTTACCATTATGTAATGGCCTTCTTTGTCTGTTTTGATCTTTGATGGTTTAAAGTCTGTTTTATCAGAGACTAGTATTGCAACTCCTGCTTTTTTTTGTTCTCCATTTGCTTGGCAGATCTTCCTCCATCCCTTTATTTTGAGCCTATGTATGTCTCTGCATGTGAGATGGGTCTCCTGAATACAGCAGACTGATGGGCCTTGACTCTTTATCCAGTTTGCCAGTCTGTGTCTTTTAATTGGAGCATTTAGTCCATTTACATTTAAAGTTAATATTTTTTTTCATATTTTTTAAGACGTTTAATTTTTATGGGTACATGATAGGTGTATATATTTATGGGGTACATGAGATGTTTCAATACAGGCATACACTGCATAATAATTACATCAGGGTAAATGGGGTATCCATCTCCTCAAGCATTTCTCTTTATGTTACAAATATTCCAATTATACTCTTTAGTTACTTTTAAAAAAAACAAAAAATTGTGGACTGTAGTCACCCTGTTGTGCTATCAAATACTAGATCTTACTCCTTCTATCGAACTTTATTTTGTACCCATTAGCTATTCCTCCCACCTCCACCCCACTACCCTTCCTAGCCTCTGGTAACCATCTTTCTATTCTCTGTCATTGTTATGTGTGAACTTGATCCTGCCATTATGATATTAACTGATTGTTTTGCTTGTTAGTTGATGCAGTTTCTTCCTAGCCTCGATGGTCTTTACATTTTGGCATGTTTTTGCAATGGCTGGGACTGGTTGTTCCTTTCCATGTTTAGTGCTTCCTTCAGGGTCTCTTGTAAGGCAGGCCTGGTGGTGACAAAATCTCTAAGCATTTGCTTATCTGTAAAGGATTTTATTTCTCCTTCACTTATGAAACTTAGTTTGGCTGAAATTCTGGGTTGAAAATTCTTTTCTTTAATAATGTTGAATATTGGCCCCCACTCTCTTCTGGCTTGTAGAGTTTCTGCTGAGAGGTCTGCTGTTAGTCTGATGGGCTTCCCTTTGTGGGTAACCCGACCTTTCTCTCTGGCTGCCCTTAAGATTTTTTCCTTCAGTTCAACTTTGGTGAATCTGGCAATTATGTGTCTTGGAGTTGCTCTTCTCGAGGAGTATCTTTGTGGCGTTCTCTGTATTTCCTGGATTTGAATGTTGGCCTGCCCTACTAGGTTGGGGAAGTTCTCCTGGATGATATCCTGAAGAGTGTTTTCCAACTTGGTTCCATTTTCCCCCTCACTTTCAGGCACCCCAATCAGACGTAGATTTGGTCTTTTTACATAATCCCATACTTCTTGCAGGCTTTGTTCATTTCTTTTTCTTCTTTTTTCTTTAGATTTCTCTTCTCGCTTCATTTCGTTCATTTGATCCTCAATCGCTGATACTCTTTCTTCCAGTTGATCGAGTCGGTTACGGAAGCTTGTGCATTTGTCACGTATTTCTCGTGTCATGGTTTTCATCTCTGTCCGTTCGTTTATGGCCTTCTCTGCATTAATTGTTCTGGTTATCAATTCTTCCACTCTTTTTTCAAGATTTTTAGTTTCTTTGCGCTGGGTACATAATTCCTCCTTTGGCTCTGAGAAGTTTGATGGACTGAAGCCTTCTTCTCTCATCTCGTCAAAATCATTCTCCGTCCAGCTTTGATCCGTTGCTGGCAATGAGCTGCCTTCCTCAGTTGATAATGCAGAAATCACCTGTCTTCTGTGTCGCTCACGCTGGGAGCTGGAGACTGGAGCTGTTCCTATTCGGCCATCTTGCTCCACCCCCCCCCCGATTTGTTTTTATATTTCATCAAACTGATAGGGACAGGAGGTAGAGAAATTCTAGACAGAAAAGGGAGGGGTCCCTGGTGAAGCCCCGCCATCAAGCCTGGAACCACGGCCCAAAGTGAGAACATCCCCATTTTCCTGTTCTAATGTTACCTTTTCTAAAACCACCCATGACCCACCCTGCCCCACATCCTATACCCATAAAAACCCCTGACCCAACTGGCAGAGGGCAGAGAAGGAGAGAAGAGAGACAGCAGCCATATGTCAGAGAGAAGTAGCTTGACTTCAGAGGGATGGAATGACAACAGGACTTCCAGGGGAAGACCACCTTCCCATTCCATCCCCCTTCCAGTTCCCCTTCCCACTGAGAGTCACTTTCTTTGGCAATAAAATCCTCCACATTCACCACCCTTCAATTTGTTCATGCAACCTCATTTCTCCTGGACACTGGACAAGGACTTGGGTGCAGGTGCAAAAGGCTGTCACACTGACCGTTCACTGAGCTGTTAGCACTTCAGCCATCCACAAATGGCAAAGCTAAAACATCGCACTGTAACACATGCCCTCTGGGTCTTCAGAGGTCACAGGTACCACCCTAGATTCTGCTACAGGGCCACACAGAGTTTTGCTCCTACCGGTACCAAAAAGTGTTCACTCTGGCTCCTGCACCCACTCACCTGTGTGCTCCCTGTCCCATGAGGGGTTGAAAGTTGCTGCAGACAAATAAATGAGGCACCCCTGACGTAAGGCCCACAAAAGAGTCAAGGAAAATTTCCTATTTCAAAACTAACTATTCCAGCCTGTGATCCCTAAAGGCATGCACAGGTGATGGACGGAAAATGAATAAGAATATTTGTATGTACAGACCATAGCACCTTTCACATAAATTTAATTCAGATACATTATCAGCAGCTTGTTGTTTAGCTGTATTGGGTTTGGGCTCGAGGCAGGTGGATACACACAAGGACACCGAGATATCTGGTGACTTCTGATTACTTGTTCAGTATATATCCATGGCAGGCCAGAGGAGGGTAGAACAGGATTCTAGGAAAGAGGCCAACTACTTCCATGGGCCTCGTGGCCCTAGGCCATTTGAAAGACTGATGATTGATTGACCAAATCTTGAAGGACTAAGGGGCCTCTAGCTTGATTCATAAGGTAGCTGAACTCAATGAATCATTAGCCTGAGTCCCTGCCTCAAATATGTAGCTCATTTCCAGGACCAGCACAAGTTTTGGCAAAGAGAATCAGTTAAGATTCTGGCTTCATTTAGACTGACTTTTTGACCTTTAGGCATACTCTGCCAGGGAGTGAGATTGGCTAGGTCCATTGGCAGGTAGTTTATTTGCTTCTTGTCCCCAGGGGTTTATCTTAGTTTGAGAATGTGAAAAGATAACATGATGTTACATGGGGTTAAACTAGTGAAAATGGTTTCTGTTTTAATAAGGTTATCACAGAAATCATTCTCTATTAAGGTGACATTTCAGCAGAGACCTTAAAGAAGGGGTGAGCAAATTAAGTGAAGGCAAAGTATTTCAGACAGAAGGAATGGCATATGCAAAGACTGAGGCAGGAGTATGTGTGGTATGTTTGAGGAATAGCAAAGGAAGCCAGTGAACATTTTTCAGTGTCATCATGTGCATCCTATTGTATTTGGAAGCAGACAACTCTCTTCCACCTTAGTCTGCTGCTCATGCTCTCTCAGAACACGGGTGGGTTTATGGGTAATGTGACCCATGGTCTTCAAGACAGTGTGGCTGAGTTGTTTAGTCAAGGCAGAGCTGGGCTCTCCAAACACAGAGCAGATCTTTAACCCTGGAATCTCAGTGGCCTCATTAATCAAGGACTGAAATTTACTGGACTGTGTATCAATTCCATTCACATTTGTTATTAAGATTATTTTGAAGTTTTTTGTTAGTTTTGGTTCAATCACTTTAGAAAATACACAACATTGGTTCCTGTTTGAATTAATTCACTGAATGTTGAGAAAAAAACAACAATAGCAAACATTGGTTCAGGTCACAGTTCAGTAAGAATATTCGGCTTCGGTTGATCTGGGGTTTAGCAATAGAATGTGGCTACTTCCCATAGTTTGGTACCTGGTTGGGTTCCATTCAAATTCCAGTCAATATTCAATATCCACCAGAGACTCCTCTGTAGACAAAGGTAGACATTCTTGAAGCACTGATGGTATCAGTGATGTGAAACTTTTATTTAAAAATGATTCAATAGATAGTTTTCCTTCTGTCAAATGTTTTGAAACAAAACTTCTTTAAAAGGCTAAAACTCTAGTTAACAAAAATGTTTGGTTTTGTTTATTTCATTTTAAAATTTGAGAGAACTTATTTCCACCTACCAGGTCAGACAAAGCCAAGAGAGTACACGTTCTGACTCTGGTTGCTGAATATGCTTGCCGCACCCCCACCCTTTGACGTTCTCCAGCAGCTGCCTCATCCATCAAGTATCTGTTGAACCAAGCCTCAAAGCTAGGAAACTGTTCCCTCAAGTGGGAAATAAATTCAGAATTCTAAATAGTCCAATGCTTTGCAAAGTCTGCAGCAAAAAATGTTATCTTGGTCTCCTTGGATAATTTCACATCATTTGAGTATAGTAGAATGAGAATGGGCCTTGGAATCAAGATGGGTCTGGGTTCGATTTTGCTGGTCACTTATCACCTCTGTGGCCTTGAGCAATTTGCTTAACTCCTCTGAGCCTTAGTTTTTTCATTTGTAGATTGGGGTTGATAATAATACATGACTCCCTGGATTGTTGTGAAGATTAGAAGATATCACACATGTAGTTTTTGCCATATAGTAGGAATATAGTGATAGCTGTAATCATGATGATGAGATTTTCTGCTAAAGGGAATAGATTAGCAATTTCCTGATTTGAAACTGACATGTTGCTAACTGGCTCTTAAATTAATGGTGCCTGGAGTTAACAGCTATACAACAAAGATGATGAGCTTAAAAGGAAGTAAAGATTTGGAAATTCCACAGTTATTTGATTTCTCATAGATAATCCAGATCATTTCAGTACCCAAACTGCAAATAAAAACTCACTTTGGAGACAATTTACCTGGTTTGGCTGTTTCTCTGGATCTGATTAAGAAGGTATTTGCCAGATCTCCTTGCCATATGTGTCAACTTTGTCTTGATTCCTTGGCTCTGACATGGAATTGGAAGAGAAGCAGAAAAGAAACTCCAAGTCTTGCCCATCTACACTACCTGTTTGACACTGTGATTTAAAATAAGACTGGAGAAACTTCCAAGCACATGCCAAGGACTGCCAGGCTATATGAATACCTAACTGGTCTTCATATAGCATGGCAGAATGCAGATTAGCCAATGAGTTACTCCAATGAATAACACCTGGGACAGAATCTAGAAGATAGCCTATCCCAAATTATCTCATTGCAGTCAGTTAGGTGGATGGTCTATTACGCCTCTGGTTAGTAGTCTGTCTCACTGGTTAGCATTCAACATATTAAATCATCTTTCTGAAACCTAAGCTTGACCAGAGAGAGAAACAGGTAGAACAGGTCAGAACTAAAGTTCTACTGAAGTTAATGTTTTCATTGCCTACAGCTGACTTTGAATACATTCAGGTTTCTCTTTCCCGAGATAGATGACACCACTCTGGTGAATGTCACAATTAAGTGAATTAGCACTCATTGATATAAATACAAAATGGAATTTTAAAATCAGTTAACCCAATACAATGAAAGCATTAGTTTAAAAAGTTAATCTGAAAAGCTGCTATCGAGCAGATCTGGCAGTTCTTAGTAGATACTTGAACTAACTGTAACTTTTCACAGTCAAAAGATTTGGGTCAGAGGAAAAGGAAACTAGTTGGTCGATATGTGATCCTAAACTGATCCATAGATTGGCAATTTCACACCTTTCTCCCATGGGGGAGGAGAAAGCTGAATAAATATATTACTCACGTAAATAAGTGAATAATATGCTTACTTACTTGTAAAGCCTAAAGACTAAGTCCATTTAGAAAATATAAGTCAGGAAATTCTTCAGATCGTAGACCAAATAATCAAAAGTTGAGGTCTTTCCTTTCTACTGATGTGATATAACTAACCAACTGAGCTCATCCAAAACATAGTCTGTGTGGCTTTTTCAATCGATGCCGAAGAGGAAGGGATAAAATGCAAGATCAAGGAGCAGGCTACAAATGATACTGCCACATGAAGACCTAATTAGTCACTAATGATTCATCAGTTTCATAATGGAAAGGGTTTGGAATATACTGAACTGAAATACAGAAGTTATTAAGGACACTTGGTGCATTTTCAATAGTGGATACTCTGCTGACAGCCAGTGCTGGAATTTAACAGCAACTACGCACCTGAAACAGGGAGAAAGGAAGTTCTAGTCCCAGCTCTGCCACTAGCCAGCTGTGCAAACTTTGAAAGGGTACTTTCTTTTCTGGGATTAGTTCCCCAGTCTGTGAAATAAGAAAGTTGAACCAAATGATCTTTGAAATCCTTTCTAGCTTTGAAATTCTATGACTCTATTTATTGGGACCGTAAAAAGGAATCACAAGGTACAAAAACTACATATTTGAAGGCCTATCAGCAGGACATTTTGGTAAATGACTAAGGATCTATACTGTTGTCATCAACCACCAAGAATTTCTGTCTGTTAGCCAGAATTCTTGTCAATTGAGAAGAATGGTGTGATTAGTTACTGAAATGTTTACATTTGGCCTTATAATTTGGAGTTGCATTTTTATTTGAAAAGGTGCTCCCAATGCTTCAGGACTTCACACCATAAACCAGAGATAGCCATGTATCACCTAACAATGGAAATACATTATGAGAAAAGCACCGTTAGGCAATTTCATCATTATGTAAACATCAGGGAGTGTACTTACACAATTTTTGATGGTATAGCCTACTACACACCTAGGCTGTAATGTATAGCTTATTGCACCTAGGCTACAAAACTGTACAGCATGTTACTGTACTGAATTCTGTAGTCAAATGTAACAATGGTAAATGCAGTTGACTCTTGAACAATGTGGGGGTTAGAGGCACTGACCTCCAATGCAGTCAAAAATTCACAAATAATTTTGACTTGCCAGAAAATTAACTACTAATAATCTGTTGACCAGAAGCCTTACTGAAACATAAATGGTCATATATACACCTACTATGTATCCACAAAAATTAAAAAAATTAAAACAGCCAATTAACACATATTTTGTATGTTATATGTATTATATATTTTATTATTACTATAAAGTAAGCTAGAGAAAAGAAATGTTATTAATAAAATCATAAGAAAGAGAAAATATATTTACTATTTATTAAGTGCCCTTGGATCATCCTAGAGGTCTTCATCCTCCTCGTCTTCGCATTGAACAGGCTGAGGAGGAGGAGGAAGAGGAAAGGGTTGGTCTTGCTGTCTCACATGTGGCAGAGGCAGACGAGGTGGAGGAGGTGGAAGGGGAGGCAGGAGAGGCAGGAACACTCAGTGTAACTTTTATTGAAAAAATCCACATATAAATAGACCCATGCAGTTCAAACCCATGCTGTTCCAGGTTCCAATGCATTTGTGTATCTAAACATAGAAAAGGTACAGTAAAAATGTGGTATTATAATCGTATGGGACCACCATCATATACGTGGACAGTCGTTAACCAAGTCGTTCTTCTGTGGCACATGACTGTATTAAAGCCGCACTGTAGAGGGCAGATTAGGAAGCATTGGGAAGTCCAGCCAGCCCTTCCTTGCTTCCTTTCTGCATGCTGAAGATGGCACTCTTAGAATGATTTATACCAACAGTCTAAGAGAAGTCCCAATCTTCCCACCAGACTTGCTATCTTTTCTAACCATGTTTAACATAAGGTTTTGCCATAATTAACTATTTGTTTCCAAATATCTTTATTTCTAATTCTTGTGGGAAAGCCTAGTTTATAAAATGGAGTAAAAAGGAAAAGAAATTGTGTTAATAACAAAACAGGCTTGAAATTGAGTGATTCGGATAATTCATCCATCCAAAGAATAGAGTAAACTTCTATGAAACAGTGTGACAGGGTGAAAGTTATGAATGTGTTTATGTTCACAGCCTTTTCCCTGCCCGAGTGCATCAAGGAGAGGTTGGTTTTTCTTTTTTCAGATTCTCACAATTCCAACCACTCTCTCCTACTATTGGCAAAATTGATTCTTGACCTCTTGGGTTCAGAATCAAGAAGAGAAAACAAGAACACATGAGAGGCAGGGAGAAAAGATTTAAGCTACAATCTTAGTCAATATGCATAATAAAGCCCTCAGAGAGGGGGAGTATTGAGAAAAGTAATTGTTCAATCTGAAAGTACAGGAAAAGTTGGAGGGTGGTGATGAATTGAAGAGAGAGGCACTAGAAACCCCTGGAATATGATGCAAAAAAATAAATAAATAAATAGAGGAAAGGAGATTTTAATGAGTTCTCCAAGATTTTTGCTTAATGCAAGAATTTAAACTGTTTTAAAATTACTTTTGGTTGCTAGACTATGTCTTTGATCAAGGCACTACTCTGATACTCATTGAGAAGGGTCCTTACTCCATAAAAGCTTTACTAATTTCATAAATTCATCTCTCTGTGAGGTTGAGTGCCTTGCCCCTATAGATATGCAATGACACTTCATAGCAGATCTGGCAAATTGGCTTTTCCCAATAGCTAACCACCAAAGCCAGTAAGTAATTGGCAGAGACCACACATTCTCCTTGAGGCAACCTTCAGGAAATTCGACAATAAATGTTCTATGACCCAGGAGGATCACTTGATACAGAAGACACTTGAGAGCTTATAAGGGTCATGTTAACTGTCTATTCTTGTAGGTTTTCTGTGCCAGGTCCCTATATTAAGCCAGATCAACAGAAAACAAATTACTGGAGCCATAATACCTTAGCTTTCTGGGTGGGGGAGATCCTTAATGGCTTAAGATTTGACATTTTACAGCCTTTTATTTCTTTTTGAAGAGGAAGAAAAGATATTTCCATTTGAAGATTGTGTCTATATCTTTTATAAAACCACATTGCCCATTATAATAAACAATATCTATTATACAGGATTCACATGATAAAGTCCTCCTGGAAATAAGTGGCAGGAAAAAGAAATCTCTCTAGGCAGATGAACTCACGGGCATGTTGTTGTTGTTGCTGTTGTTGTTGTTGTTGTTTTGTTTTTTTTTTTACTTGACAGAGAACTATGCAACTCAATTTTGGTTTTTTCTTCCCTTTTTGCTTTAACTACCAAGAAACTCACAGTGAGATTTAGTGGGCAAATACAGTGATTTATCATGGGACTGTCTGAAGCTTCTAGTTATGTTTCTTATAACTTGTTCTGGTTTGGGGTTTGAACTGACCTGTTTTCACGTGTTCTTAACACTTGAAAACCATTTAGGTCTGTTTTAAGAAGGTGTGTCAAGGAATCGTAGAACCAAAAGCTCTCAGAGTGGGAATAGAACTTGAGATATCATTTATCCTAACTCCTATACAATGCACAAAATATCATCTACTCTCTTCCCATTACATGATCATTTAACTTCTGTTTGAATATCCTTAATGACAGAGAACTCACCACCTCTCAGACTCTAACATTCATTTTCAGATAGCTCTGACTACTAGAAAGTTCTGCCTTATGTTGATTTTATGTCCCCAGCTTCCATCATTTGATTCAGATTCTATCTTCTGAAGCAACATAAAACCAAAAGAAATCCTGTTCTCCATGGTATCCCTTCATATTTATTAAGAGAGCTATCTTGCCCTTCCTTTGTCCCTTAGTGTCCATTTCTCTTGGCTAAGTATAACAATTCATAAAACCAACTACCCTCAATGCCACAAGTTATAACCATAGTAAACAATAACTAGATTGTTTTCAATGCACAAATGAGGAATGTTTTCACTATCAAAGGTTAATGGTCCTCAAGAAAAAAGTTAACCAACTATGACATACTAAAAATGTGACTTAATTTAACTCTTTAGTATTTTATGAAGGAAATATAAAAACACTCGAACACTTTTCAGATAAAGAGCGAGGTATCTAACATCTAACAAACACAAGAAATACAATATATGCTTTGTTTTTAAATAATAGGTATGAAGTTACATTATATATATGTGAGTATATATATGTATATCTTCACAGGTGATGAGAGAGAGGGTGATAGTAAATAGATGGATGGGAACACAAGAAAAACATTAAATAACAAAAGAAGGGGTAAAAGTGCTCAGAAAAAAGACACATATGCAGAAAGACATAGAAATATTCATTTATTTATTTAACATATATTTATTAAGTGCCTGTCATATGCATCAGGCACTGTGCAGAGTATAAAGATGAATTAAACATAGTTCCTGCCTTCAAGAAGCTTATAAAATTTTTTTAAATCTAGGTCAAATATAGTTGAGACAAGAAGATAAGTAAACAACTGTAAAATAAGTTAATGTTACATAACCATTAAAGAAGTATAGCTAGGAATTTAGAAATGGAGACATGTGATTATAGTGAATAAGGAAGGCTTTTGGTGAAAAGAGATATTTGTCTAGACTTTGAAGAATGGGTAGAATTTGGACATGTGGTGGTAGGAGACAGAGAAGGAATTTTAGGTAGAATAAACAGCATGATTAATGGCATGAAATCAGAAAATGTCAAAGGAAAGAGCTAATAATAGATTTTGACTAGAGAATAAACTGCAAGAAGAAGGGTAGAGAAAGCTAGGTTGGAAACCAACTAAGAAATTTATAAAACTAGAGGAACATGGAAGTTTCTGGAGCAGGAAAATTACAGGAGGTGAACTGTGATCCCAGAAAAATACACTTAAATGCAGCAAAGATATACATACAGAAGGAAAAAAAGTTACTTCTCTGGAGTAACATAACCTTCTTATGATATGGTTTGGAATACTGTTACTAAAAACCATTAGAATAGCGTTGTACTTTCTAATTATAAGCATAAGTGGGGATATTTTGTATTAATGTTTACCCTGTAGGGTCAGTGACTAAGTCAACCCAAATCTGACCAATGAGGTAGGTTCTACAGTCTCACAACCATCCAAAAAACTTAATCTGACCCTAGATTGCTCCTGGACCAAGGGATGCCCCACCAAACAAGTTGGACTTATTTCTAAACTACATCAAAGATGTCCCAATGAAATTAAAATACTGCCACTAATAGTGAGCCAAAGTGAGTATATAGGTTAATGGTCACCTCTCCCCCCAGTCTCTCTTTGAAAGAGATTCATTATTGCTTGACCTACAGCAAACCCAAACTAGCTCCATCAGCTAGTCCCTGAGAGAGCTCATTCTTATTACCAGTGCTGCTTGAACAATTGTTTTTCCTATGATCTCTCATTCCAGGAAGCCATGGTCATGAGAAGTTCACCTGTGTCTATTCCCCATGATAAGCTCAACCACCCCTGAAGTAAAGCCCTTCTTTGGCTAGTCTACACCCAGTGGATACAAAATTGTACTCACAACTCAGGAAATTCCCTATCTCTGGAGGAGAAAGTTGGTGTCGACAAGTAGTAATCAGATTCAGTTCTTATCTTGCTTTAAAGTTCACAGGTTTGGTTCTCCCCTGACTCCTCTCACTATATATAGGAGCTACCATTTGGATATTGGGCACATTGAAGACATTCTTGGTGTTCTCCAAAGTCAGGCATCTCCTCATGTATTTCTGAGACTTTAGTTCTATAGGACTTGGGTCCTGTGCTAAAAGCTACAAATGAATCCATAGGGCCAGGCAGAATTAGAGGTTTATTCTCCATTCACTTGGGCCAGATCATCTTAGATAGGGACGTATATGGATTAGATCCTGTCTGCATGGTAAAGCTGATTTAGTGATCAAGGAATCTGCTATCTTCCTTCTGTACTCTATTTCTTTCTGGATTGTGATGTCAGCAGTCATCTAGCTCAAAACACCCCAAACCAGAGTATTCCTGCCAAGCCCACGCTTGTACGTACACGGTTAGGGATCTTACCCCCAGAATTTCCAAGAAGTATTCCTAAGGGTCAGAGGTTTTCCTTGACAATTCAGATCTGTTTTTGACTTGTTAAAGCAAGTTCTTATTTACTAACTAGATGGTAACTTTAAAAGGATCGCTTCTCCTCTCAGAATCTTCATATTCTCCTTCATACTATAACAGGGTTGATAGTTTCCAAAGGCCCTGCCAGCTCTATGCTTCTATGTGTATATTCATTTGCTTGGAATTAGTCACCTTTGAAAGATCTTTAGTGGCAACTGGAGCCACTCTAATTTATAGTGAGCCAAAGTGAATATATAGATGAATGGTCACTTCGGCTTCTCTCTTTGAAAGCAATTCATGGCCTACAGCAAATCCAAACTAGAAAATAAGTAAGATTGCAGGGGTTTTACAAACTACTCTAGGAGAAACACAAACACCACACAAATAACAGACATATAATGTCTTATAAAAGGTAACTTGTGTCCATGTCTATGGTCTACTCACCAATTATCTTGACCCAAGAAAAAGGCATGGACCACAGAAGGGGTGAGAGAGAATTCTATTGCGCAGACTCCACTATTGTAATGGGCTATATTCAACCGGTCAGATGGGAAATGCATTGATTAGGTCCATAAGCTTTGGCTGGAGAAGAGGTTAAAGTAAAATGGTCAATCCTCTGTGGACTTTTGGCTAATTAATGCTTACTTGATTCAATTGAGTGTTTAAGTTACGTTCAATTATTTGATGTCACATAGATGTGACCACCCAGTGAATGAAGTATTACTGTCTGGCTGTTTGCCACCTCCTACTCCTTGGAAGTTGATTCCAGTTGGATTAAGGACAAGAATGTAATTATATGAGTAGTTTGGTAATAAAGTTGTTTATACTATGTCTAAGACAGGGTAGGAAAAACGAGAGTCCTTGCAACAATACTTCTTGTTAGAGTTGCTTTATGTAGTAAACCAAGTTATGGCCCTCTGATGAAGTAGATAGCCATCTGCTATCTCCTCCTGCTTCACTATCCCAAGTGCAAGAAAGAATGACTGGATCACTGAAAGCTTCCCAAAATCTAAATAGATTCAACCTCTACCATCAAAAATATGAATAATATTGCCAACAATAAAATAAAATAAAAGCAAAGTGGGTAATTTCAGAATCAGCTGAGTTCAGGTATTCTTTGGCTAGGTAGATGCTATAATAACATGCAATAATCTATGAAGTGAAGCCAAACAGGGAAGATAGAATAAAGGATCTAAAGGAATTTTGAACAATCCTAACTTCCTGTGTGCCTTTCTGTGTTTTTCTAAATTTTCCACAATGAACATATATTGCTGCTGAGGTCCATAAGGAAAAAAAAAAATCTAAAGAAAAGGACTTATATAATTCCCCATGGGATGATCACTTTATTAAGTTATGTTGTAAAGTACAGTAAAACCTCAAATAAGCAAAACCTAACTTGCAGTCCATTCACATTTGGCTTTGTTTTTCCAATAATTTATTTTTAAAAGATAAATCACAAGAAAACAAGCAGATATGAGGGATGTGATAAGATAAATTTAAATTTGTTTGAAAACTTTATTTGAATTGTTTTCTAAATAATTTATTTTATACAAGGAATATAAGGGTACTTAGGAAAACAACTGGGAAGAAATTTTTACTCCCTCTTAATGACCAACTCAAGCCAGTGTGCTAGTAGCAACAGACAAATAGAGAAATAATCAGCTGTATGTGAGAATCATGCTGTACCTCACTAAATAAATCAAATAGTATATGAGAGTAGGGAATGGTTTTTCTTCTGATCAGATAATTAAAGCACTAAGAAAAATTGAAGAAAAGTTAGTTTTGGTCAATGCAGAAGGCCTTAATGAAAAAGAATCTAAAAATGGATGGAATAGTTTTACAAAGGGCCTCATGATAAAATCAAGCAAAGGAAGATGTGATCATGAACAAGACAGAATTAGTAGGCTTGACAAGATAAACTTGGTTGACATGCTGGACTAGAGAAATACTAAGGAGGGAAATAGGGGATAGGATAAGATACAAAGTTAGGAATCACTCTCAGTGGGTTTTGTTGCTTAATAAAAGATTTTGGCTGAGCAACGTTCATTTTGCACGCCCACGCTGGAGCTGTAGGTCCTAGGGCTAAATAACTGAACTATGTTTGGGAGAATACAAATTCATGGAGGATCTGGAGCTGCAGCCCCACTCCCACTCCCTTGCCCTCAATTATCCTTCCATATGTATACTGCAGGATAATGCTACCATCTCTGGAAGAAGAAAAGCTTTTTTATTGCCTCGCCAAGAGAAGATTCAAATCTTGGAGCCCTTTGCCCTAGGGCGAGAGAAAGAGAAAACATATGCCTTGTATATCCTAGACCTTTCACAGGATTTCAATACGAATAATTCCAAGCCCCACACTACCACCATATTCCATAAACAGCTTGCAAATTCCTCAACTTTCCTGGATTGTTAAACAAATAAACATCATTACATTTGTCGCCCAAACTTCTAGTTAGGTCTTAAAAGCTCAGCTTTTGACTAAGACCTTGATAAAAATAGAGGATGATATTTTATGTGTCCTTCTCTGATATGTCTGGAAAAAGGAGTTAGAAACTCAGCTCAAGGAAGTTGAAAGGTAACTCAAGCCTTTTCTGCGTCCTCTTGAACAGCTTTGGCATAGTAAATAGACCACCGGAGGCTGGCAGAAGTTGGATTCTGTTAAGAGATAAGTAGTCCAAGGGCCTTTGACTAAAGGTTGAAGGAAAACTGCTGGGAAGAACTTTTGACTCTAAGCTCAGATTCAGGGTGAGTTGATAGTGGAAAAATTAAATAATAGTGAGAAAGGTATCAAATTATACCTTAGGCATTTATTTCTTTAAAAGGGGTTGTACTAAAAAGAATTAACTGCTTTACTAGCTGATATGTTTGGGTTCAGCTGTTTTAATAAGGAGATTTTTTTAATATAATAAACGAGAGGAAAAGCTTGCTTAACTATTTTAAACATGCCTGAGACTTAAGCCTTATTGCTTTGGTCCACGTGACTGCGGCAAGCCACTGCCAATAACCCCTTGAAAGTGGAATCTGGAAAACTAAAAGCATAAAGTAAAAACAAATGTTCAAAGGGATTTATTTAAGGAGAAGGGGTAGAGGGTTGAAAGGCAGGGTGGGCAGGAAAAGGGAGGGAAAGTACAAAACTTTAAGGGAATCGCTCAGTTCAATCCATGATTTTTATATATTTTACCCTGACAACATATCTTACATTTATTCTGTCATGTTTAGAATACTACCCTGAGTCCCAATGAAATACTCATCTAGCAAGGACAATCCAATTATGTTGCCCAACTTAGGAAAAGAGACCGTGACAGTTTTGGAAAGATTTTGAAAAATGAGCAATAAGGAAACAAAGAAACTTCTTAGCCTTCAGTTATCCAAACAACACAATTAACCAGACTCTGCTCCCTCCTTCTTCCTTATGAATTCCAGCCAATTGGGATTCAGATGTATGTTTGTGAAGGTTTTTATTTTTTATTTTTTTTCCTGGCACTAATCTTATAGTATCTGAGTTATAAATTATGTTCATTAAATACTTTCTAGAGATTAAAACGAAATGAAAAAGAAAACATAGTGCCTCCTACTTTTTTTCTGTGAAAATAGAGAGCTTCTCATCTTCATCCAAGTTGGGCCTGCTACTTTGGAATGACTAAACTTGGAGGTGGCTCTCTACTCTTCAATAAGGTTCACATCTATTGCAGTTTACATTCATACGGCCTTGCTAGTGATAGCTGGGTACTGAGCGAAACTTTTAAAAATACTTCCCAGTGTCCTGCTCACACCGGAATTAGGTCATCCTCAGAGGTGTAGTCATTCACTAATTTCTTGCCCAAGCAGAACAATTTGTTGAACTGAAGTGAGCTTTTCCATTGCCTCACCAAGAGAAGATTCAAATCTTGCAGCCCTTTGCCCCTGGGCGAGAGAAAGAGAAAACAGTAACCATACCTTATATATCCTAGGCCAAAACAGTAAGCATACCTTATATATCCTCGGCCTTTCACAGGATTTCAGTATGAATGATTCCAAGCCCCACACCACTATCATATTCCATAAACAGCTTGCAAATTGCTCAACTTTCCTGCATTGTTAAACAAATAAACATTATTACATGTGTCAGATTTGCATGATTAGACATTGCTATTTACAGGGGTTTTACAAATTTAACAAAAAAAGAGGGCATGTTAATATACAGGTGGGCTCAACTTACTAATGAGGTATGTTCTACACATTTATAAGTCGATGATTTGGAACTTGGAATGGCTTCCTCCATAGTAACAGTGCTATATGTGTGGTGGTCAGGTTTCTAGCCAGTCCACAAAGGCTGATTTAACTCACATGGAGCAGAGTTATATTAAAGCTCTCGTGGGGGTCTTGGGTCCTGATAGCAGAAGGAAAATGTGCTTTCTCTCCATTCATTGAGTCCAATAAAGACTCAAAAGGCTTAAAAGAGGTGGAATGTAAGCTAACTTTTCCATCTTCATACTTACTTTCACCCTTTCCTATTTCCCAGGGATCCACTGCTTTTGTGTTATCCCAAGTCTGCCAGTGTGACCCTCTATTCTTCAAAACTGCCAACTTCGCCATTTCTCCTTGTCCTAATCAAAATAACCAAATCCTCCTGAACAGTTAGCTCAGTTCACCTTCATTATGATATGGGTGATTAATTTCTTCTCACCCTCAAAAAAGCACATCTATGATTAAAAGAGGGGGCTTGTCAGCCCAAAATTAACCCCAGTTGGTGAAATGTTATGGAAAGTAACCAGATGATACAAAAACCAGGTTTGAGAAGTAGTGGATATTTGGGGACACAAGGTAAGAGTTATCAGGTAGGGCCCTGCTTGAGGCAGCCCCTATAATCACTTCACCAAAGCTGTGCCCCCTTTCATAGCAGTTTTTCATCCTTCCTGTCCAACCTCACAGGGCTCTCTTAAAGGTTTCAAGTTTTTCCTCAACATCTCTTACGATGGTGGCAGCAAGTCAGTGGCATTCATAGGTGTCATAGGTCTTTTGTAAGTTGGGTCTATCCCAGTAAGTGTCAGCCTGTAAATTCACAGAAAGTTGGAAACATTCTGGAATAGGCGGTGTTAGCAAGTAACAGCAACATAGGCGTGCTTGGATTTAGGACAAGCCTTCTGAAATTTGTCAGGGGTGTACTTCTTGGGGACTTTTGTGATTTGTATAGGCCAGCAAGGCCATGTGGTCAGTTAACAGGCTGATTGAAGTACATGTGTTAACGAGGCCAGGACCAGAGGTGGAATCCTCTCTTGACCCAATGGCTTCGATCTGTTCCATACATCTACAGTACACAGAAGCTGGCCCTCTGTCAAGGGGTTCCAGATGAGTGAATTTACAAATGACCTAAGCAACATTCATCTGTATGTCAGGAAAGCACTACCAAGCACACAGCCAATGATGGTGAGTTGCAGTATTTTGTGCTGCAAACTCCAACACATTCTTAGGAATGGATGGGTTCTTGTACAGTGCCTCCAATGCCACACTACCCTTCCAAAGGGATAAATCCTTCGAGAGCTTCCAAACACTTTCCTGAAGAGAAACAGAGAGAGAGAGAGGAGAGGAGGGGGGAGAGGGAGAGAGGGAGAGAGAGAAAAACAGAGAGAGAGAGAGAGAGGAGAGAGAGAGGAGGGGGGAGAGGGAGAGAGGGAGAGAGGGAGGGAAGGGGAGAGAGAGGGAGAGGGAGGGAGAGGGAGAGAGAGAGAGAGAGAGAGAGAGAGAGAGAGAGAGAGGCTAGAGAGTATGTGTCTGGATCTGTGTGTGTGTCTGTCTGTGTCAAAGGTTGTTCCTGTGCTTCCCTACTCAAAGGAAAGAATGGTTCTGGAAATTGGAAGACTGTAGAACAAATCCTGGCGCCAGGTGTCAGGGAGTCAGAGGGTGATGCAGGAGGCTGCAGAAAAGCCACACACTCAATACAGAAGCCTTTGTAATGCATAAATGTTTACGACTAGTTCAGGGTACCTGTTATTATTGCAGAAGTGAAGATGCATTGGGGTTTCCTTAGGACAGAAACAGTCACAAAGAATCAACAAAGTCATCAGAGGCCAGTAGGAGAATATGAAAGTATGTGGATGCCTTTAGTAGTTGCTGTTAGAATTTTGATTATTCTGGGACAGGTTAGAGAACAAGGGAGCAGGAGTATGTGGAGATGCCTTAATGTTTACCTTAGAATCTTGTGATTTCCAAGGATATGTGGAGGGAGCGAAGTGTTTCAGGGTCAAAGTTTCCATGGAAGAGAGAATAAGAAAGCAAGATTTTAAAAAAGAAAAAAACAAAAAGCAAACACGATAAAGAAGATAAGAGATACTGAGAAGAGACAAAGAACACAATGGATTCCTCAGAGATAAATATGGTTAAATATGTGGAGAGAATTCCTGATAATTAGGTGGTTGTTGCTGCTTCAGAATTGTACCATCCTAGTAGGGGAGAAAGGATGGGAGAAATTGTCCTGAATACAAGCCAGGCAGTTAAAGAGTAGCCAGTCTTATTTTGCTTGGCAAGGCCAACCGTGAAAGGGATCAGGCAGTGCCTCCGGAGGAAATGACATAAATATCCCCTCCAAGGTGGTCTTGCCAACAGATCCCAGGAATAGCAGGTAGTCCTATTACTATTGCCTAGACAGATGTAAGTCTCTAAAGATCTGATGTGGCTCACCATGTGGCCCAGGTGCTCAACAATAAAAGAGACAGGTGTACCTACCTGATAACTGGATAGCAAGGCCAGCTTTGTTAGCATTCAAATGTGTTGTCAGGGCAAGAGGCAAGGGTCTCTCTCGGGCCAGGGCAGACAACTTCCCTCAAGTGCAGTTCACCCTGCAGCAGGCCTCCCCACAACAAGATTTTCACCCATTTTATTAGACCGTGGAAATTCTCCAGCTCCATCACACTATGCCAACAGAGTGTAGGCTGACACTGGCACGCATGCCAAAGGAAGCTCCAGATTTGAAAATTTGGCAAGCTGCTGTGCTGTTTTCCTCCTGGATATTACCTTATGGCTTGTTTCTCACCAACTGCCTTTCTGCTTTTCTTCTTTGGAAGGCTGCAATTTCCACTGGTTGTAGGCCATGGCCCACTTCCCTGCAGGGCAGGGGAGACATTAAATAGGTAGTGAAGAAAGTGTGGCAGAGTATGGCATAGGAAGACTCCAATTAAATGTGAACTCCACTTACCCATCTTTGTCCACTGGTGGGGGCACAGGAAGGGGCTTCGTGAAGCCTTTTTTCCCAATCAGCCAGAAGGTCTCCTCTGTGCCTTTGCCCTTATTATAGAAAACATGAAAAATCTTAAGCATGTTATAATCAATATTCCAAAAGGATACAAGCATTCAGGTTGGCTCAGAAATTGCCTCACCACTCCCTGGAGTCTTCCTCCCTACGGGGCTGAGCCAGAGCAGCCAGATGAAAAGTGAACACCATATCAAGCTGTCATCCAGATGCTTTGTCTCCCGCCACCATATAGCTTCATCATTGGGAATATGTGGATGTTTGGCTTCACAGCAACCAAATGTCTGGATGCCCAGTTGAAGATTTTGTATATCATTTGTGCCCTGATCTTTTGGCATTAGGCAAGCCATTGTCTTCTGTATCTAGGGTACATATATTCAGATTCTACCTACCTCTTTACCCTCTCATTCAATGGCTCTCACCAAACCCAAAAAGAGAGTAGAAATAGAAAACAGGCTGTTAAATTTTAAGCCTAAATTATCCTGGCTATTTTGAGAGGTCTACATTTGTGCAGTGTTCTTTTCTTCCAGCCAAGGGACTCTCACAGGTAGGGCAAGACCCCAAGTTGGCCTCCATTTATAGCTCAGTTAGTTGGTTGTCAAGAACCACAGGTCTAAGAAGAGAAAAGGAGTGTACACTCAAGCTAGTCACCCCAGGGCCTGAGTGACGACCTCAGAGGAGTCAAATTTTCTGCCTCTGTTCTGCCTTCCTCTCTTTCCAGTAAACTTTCCTCTCAATGTGCTTCTCTCTCCTCCTTTCAATTCTCTTTCATCTGTTCTCTCATTTCCTCTAATCCATAAGAAAAAAAAGTGTTTACCAAGACTGAGGAAAGTAATGGGATGTGTTTCCAACTCATTAATCTGAAATATGGTCTCACTCTCAGCAGCTCTCATTTGGAGCAGTTCTGAATTGTTTAACTTAGAAATTCCAATTAGATTTGCCCCCTTTAAATATCAAATCCACTGTTCCCTATTTTACATCACATATATTTATCCCTTAATAATAATGACAATGACCATAATAATTAGCACATTTAATTGGAGAATCTCAAAGCATTTTGCAAATATTTGATTCAAGGCTTGAACAAGCCTTCTATGAGGCAAGTAGAAAGAGCATACCACATAGTCCAACCTCCATTAACTGGCATCAGACTCTCCCTAAGTCTCAAACAGTTCAAATAATTGGACTATTTGAGCCTACTCTGTTTTCAGAAGAGGTAAACAACTTGAAAATATATTCCTTCACTCATTCTTTCATTTATTCCACTCCTCCTGTACTAGGGCTGGAAATACAGAGATGGCTCCATCCTTAAGGAGCTCACAGTATGATTAAACACAACCACTAGGCCATGTTTTAGGCCCTAAACACATTAAGCCCAACTCTTCTGCTTCCAAAGCTTTTTCTTTTTACACGGTACCTAGTGTGGTGTCTTATACAGACAGTTGCCCAGTAAATAATCAGACTGTTTCATTAATTGAAACTCTCAGCCCTTGTGCACTTGGAATACTCAAGGTGCGATTGGATCTTATTTTGGAAAAACATACTATTAAAGTTCAAACTCAAGAGTCCCCCACCCTCAGCCATATTTGACTGTTTGTCTTGAGATCTAGAGGCTATCAGGACAGCATGCCAATCTCCAAGGGAGCTTTGTAGATGCCAGAATTGTCCAAAGATTTGGGTGGGTCTTAGGACACACTGGGATGCCAAAACTAATGGTTGCAAAAGAGGATGGAAGTGTTATGGACTCAGGCAAGCTTCCAAATCAGAGTATGCAGGGGAGCTCCAGGGGCCCTCTGAGGTTTTGGAGCCCATCCAAATGAATTCTTAGAATCCTAGTTCTCTGTTTACCTACCTGACTTCCACAATTTTGCTAAAGGGAGAAAAAGAGAGAAAACAAGTATGGCAACAACTAAAGCCTGAAGCAAACTCTTTGACCCAATATCAATCCCTAAGCAGTCCTAGAGATCCCCCAAATAATAGCATCTTACTTTGGCATGATGCTTCTGAGACATTTTGGTATCTCCGATCTTACTTAATCCTCACAAAAATCTAGAATATAGGTTAATTATTAATCTCATTCTGCGAATGGGGACACTGAGGTTCCTGGAGATTAAATGACTTGTCAATAAATAGGCACAACTGGGACTTGAACCCATCTCCTAGACACCAAATTTTAAAGGCTCTTCCTTCCATACCACAAAACTTCTCCAACACACTGGAGTCAAAAGGCAGATCTAGAGGCCAAAAAGCAACTATTGGGAAATTTGAAGCTTGTGAGATTAATGAGCTTCCTGATAACCGCAAGTCAGATGAGGCCTCCATGTAGACAAATGAAAGCACGGAGAGAGGGTGAAATTACTTGTCTGATGTCAGACATTAAGTCAGTTATGGGGCAAGAATTTGAGGCAAAACTTTCTGACCTTCATGGATCTGTCAGTACAATCTCACCATTTCTTAATTCAGTTGCTGGTGTGTGTGCATGTGTGTGCTTATATGCACACTTGACTGCTTGTGTGTGTACGCTAGGGGTTGGGGTATGAGTAGAAAAGATTGGGGAAAATAAAACAAACACTAATACTTAGGAACCTGAGAACCAAATACTGTTTAACCCCAGAATTCAAAGACAAGTTCAGAAAGTGCCCACCTCTAGAATGTAAATTAGTACAGCCATTATAGAAAACAGCATGAAGATTTCTCCAAAAAGTTAAATTACCATATGATCTAGCAATTCCACTTCAGGGTATTTACTCAAAATATTGGAATTAGTTTGTCAAAAAGATATCTGCACTCCCATGTTCATTGCAGCACTAGGCACAATAGCCAAGTTATGGAATCAACCCGTTTATCAACAGACGAATGGATAAAAAAAGTAGCATATACACACAATGGAATACTATTCATCCTTTAAAAAGAAAGAAATTCTATCACTTGTGACAACATGAATGGAATTGAAGAATGTTTGCTAAGTGAGATAACCCAGGCACAGAAAGGCAAATGCTGCATGTTCTCATTTATACGTGGAATCTAAAACAATTGAACTAATAGAAGTAGAGAGTAGAATGGCGGTTACAGAAGCCAAAGGTGGGTGAAATTAAGAGATGATGGTGTAAGAACACAAAATCAGTTCAGTTAGACAGGAGGAATACGTGTGATTTTTTTCAGCTCTATTGCATATCATAGTGAATATAGTTAATAATGTTGTACATTTCAAAATCACTAAGCGAATGCATTTCAAATGTTGCCACCACAAAAGAAATGTTAAGTATTTGAGGTGATGGATATGTTAACTGGTTTGATTGAATTATTCCACATTGTATTACTAAATCCTAACATCACTTTGTACCCCATAAAAATACACAATTATTAATTGTCAGTTTACAATAAAAAATTACGAAGTATTTATAAAGTGTCCACCTCTGACAACAACAACATAAACTGCCTGAAGAGCAATCATTTGAGAAAGTCTCCCCAGAATGTAGCTCTACCTGAAAGCTTCTGGTAAATACAGCTGATAAGCCTAGATATATACAAAAATCTCAGCAAGGAGCTCCACACTTGTCAGAAAAACAGTGACTGAAACAGGACTCATGTACGAGAAGAGGTAATACAGTGACTTATCACTAGCCCATCAGGAGAGAAATATTGAAAAAGCAGAACTGGCCAGCTAGGCATTGATAATTTGTTGCCAGTGTAGTAGAAGAGGGGGTTGAAGTAGGCAATGGGCAGTGGGCACAAGAGGCCGAGCTTCTCATCTCTAAATGAGTCCTCCCCCAAGCTACTTCAGCTTCCTCACTTTGTTCTCTTTCTTTGTAACCTCAACCCAGCCAATTACTCAACTGCCCTATGTTCTCCTCTCTCACCCAATTAATCCATGTTTTTGATTCCACTGAGGGAAACAACATAAAGTGTCATCAACCTAGTGGAGGAGATGCGGTGGGGGGAAGAATGTTCTTACTGGATACAAGCCTTGAGCCCAAGAGAAAAGGCTTTAATGGAGGAATTTCAAACATCAGTCAGTTGGAAGGAAAAGACATTTCTAGCTATCAACTTTGAAATCACACCAGGCTCACCATCAAATGTGATATTTCTGCCCCATGTACTAGAGCAACTCTTGCTTCTAGTAGCACAGAGTAGATGAGGAGTGAAAATGTTGAATCAGAATTTCTGAAGTGTGCTGGTGACATGGTCTTATTGGGGGTATATTGCATGTCCCTGGTGGACCAGAAACCCCATGCCCCTCAGCCCCTATGATGCAATGTACAACACCTGTTTCTGGTGGTGAGGTAGAGGGTACACACACAGAAAGGATCCCTCCGCCTCTCCTGACCTTTCCTTGGGCCTTACTTCCTCTCCTCTTCCTTGTTCTCATTGCCCCTTCCTTTCCTCTGAGGTTCCCTCTTCTCTTCCCTCTTAATCTCTCCTCCTTATAAGGACCCTGACACTACAATAACCCAGGCCCAATGTGGCATCAGGGAAAGGCTCCTCTTCCAACCTGCTACAAAATGTTCCCAGATTCCCTGGGGTTGAGGAAACCACGAAACTGCAAAGGGCCCTTTTGAAGTTAAGTCCTGATTTTGTACTTGAAATACCCAAAGATGTGAGTGCTCCTGAACTGAATTTGTGGGACAATAAAAACCATGGGGACAGGGATGCATTTTCGTTTTTCAGTTTCAAAAGTGGCAACTCGTCGGTTTTTAAATGAGGGATCTCTGCCCAGCAATGCAGAGGAAAAGGTCTTCAGGAAACCAAGCTGCATTTCTACTCCTCTGTTGAAATATGACATAATGTATAGAAGGATCACAAAAGCTTTGGACAGTTAGATTTGCTGCCCAAGTAATATCCCTGTCCCCATCATTTCACTGTCTGAGTTCTCTGCAAGAGGTGGGAAAGGAGCCTCTGTCCCCTTGTAAGTGACTCATCCAACCTACTGGAAGATACTAATAACCTATTGGAAGGAAAAAACTAGGACTCGCCATAGGAGGAAGTTATCAACGAGAATTAGACCTTCCAAATTTTAACGTCTAAAATCTAGCTACATGTAACTTGCCACCATTTAGAAAAGGAATGCCAAAGTCAGAAGCTAATTGTGCATCACTTAGTGCCCTGCTCTTGCTTTACCCAAAAATAATCACTGAGAAAATCATCTTCATGGAGCATGATGTCATGGAAAGGTCGCTAAAAAGGAAGTCAGGCTTCCTGAGTCTTGACCTGATTCTGCTATCAGTTGACGGTGTGACCCTGCTCAAACTACTTCACCTCTCTGGACCTTGGTTCTTCATCTGAAAATGAGGGAGTTAGATTGTTATATCACTGAGCTCTCTTACAACTGGGTCAACCGGTGGTCTTTGGGTCATTCAGAAATAGATAAATAGAATGTAGTGGAAATGGCAAAAAAAATAAAACTAAAATTATTCTAATCCTATATCTCAGGTCAAGCGATAACTCTAACAGTGAAAAAGGAGTTACAAAATGTTTGTCTTTCATAGAAACTGACTTTGTTCTTCCTGGTTTCTTAGGGAAAGAAAACGTCTCTCTGCAAATAGTGTGCCAATGGGTGCCTTTCACCCAGGAAGGGTGGCCGCTGAGAAAGTGAATAGAAAATCCGAACTAACAAATACTGTGGCTTATTAACAATGGCTGGCACTGCCAAACAGTGAACAAATGCAGGTTAGAAAATGTAAATAATAGTGCAGCTCATTGGAAAGCCAAATTTTGTGCAGTTCTTTAAGAGAGAAAGATACAACTTACAGTCTGAAAAATGCAGAAAAAATCTCAATACTCCTCCCCACTGTAGCCATATTTTAAAGAGAAGAAAATTGAGGCAAAATGGAGCAATCTTTTGGGAACCCCAAATGGGGCTGAAGATTCTGCCCAAGTTATAGCTCTGAGTATCAGACTCCCAGGTAAACTCTTTTAGGAGACCATGACCTCTCCAGAAGCAGGTGTATCCAAATAGTCTGGCTCAAAAAACAAAAAGACATTATACCTTGAGCTCTGTTCTTCCTCGAAGCTCCATTTCATAGCCCTCACTCAGATTTTGAAGAATTGTAACAGTGCTGAGACTGACATGAATGCGATAAGCTGCAAAAGAAGGAGAGACATGATTTGAGCTCCTTTCTCATTGGTAAAATTAATGAGAAAATATCAATGTAATAAATGTCTTCACTTGTAAATGGATTGGACCATTAGCAACGTCCTGAGAGAGGTTTACTTAGGGTTTCACAAGAGGTGGAGAGGGAGTGATTGCCTTTCTCACCAGGTCCAAATAAGGCATTAGTTGTAGCACCTATCAGCCTCCTAGACACTATCTCAAATGAAAGGCCATGCAATAGAAAGGTGTTAATTTAACTCAAAGGTCGAGATGGAGAAACCAGCATCTACTGTGCTCTTGGCTGAAACGTGACGTCATTTGAAGAAAGTTTGACTTCAGCAGCTTCTTTCACAGGCTGCTACTATGGCTGAACTCTCATGCTTTACATATCTTAAGAGGCAAAAGGATGTGTTTTTCATATGCATTCTTACAATTATCTCTCAACATTGCTATACTGAAAAATAAAACATCAATGAGAAATATGCCAAGAACTCTTTCAACAAATATTTTGTGAAGACTGTACATTTATAGCTGACCTTTGGGTGGGGGCACCTAGCTGTGTCTACACATGAATGTACTATTTTCCAACCAATGATCTCAATCTGGGATAAGAGATTTACATGGAGAACTGCCACATTAAAATTTTATTTAGAACCTAAGAGTAATTATTTGATGAAGAATAATCACTTGTTCACTCAGGTAAGATCCTTGACATTTCTAAAAACTGTCACCCCATGAAGCGAGACCTTGTTGAGGTTGAGTCTTAAATAAAAGTCCAAGGCTAGTTTTCACACATGCTTGAGAAAATCATTTAAAAAAAAAAAAAAAAGCTGATTACAACCTGAGTAGGAAGGCACGGCTTGAGAGACCTGCAAGGATTTTCTGCTGTGTATACTCACAATGACGTTCTTTCTCTTGATAGCTCAGTACTGTTGTTTGTTTGTGTCTTCCTCATTAACTCATGATCACCCAAAGCCCTTATTCAAAAAAGGTTGCCCTATTCCTAAAATATACATGCCCAGCCAGTATATTCCTAGCCAGTCCTATGTGTGCATCCCACAAGCATCTGGTCTTCAGAGAACCTTTCAGTAATCTTGATAGTAGGGAACACACAGCTTAAAAGAGAGATAGCTCATACCAACGACCATCCACTTGTATGGTAAGGAGAATCACTCTAGGGCTGGGTCACGAGTCACTTCCATTCCAGAATCTCAGTGGTTTCAACTAAGCACAAAGGAGATATTGATGAAATAATGTTTTTATTAATAGATGTGTGACATATCCTGATTTCATATCCAATGTGAGGAGAGGCTACCTCTCTACAGATCTCCATTCAGTTGTGGAGCTTAATGTCATATTTGGGTCATAGTCATTAGCTTTTAGAAAAGCACATTAACCAGCTCCTTTAGCGCAGAGAGCATGTGTGTATACTTCTTTGTATGCTTCACAATAACTTCCTTGCACAGTCAGTGCTTAATAAACTCCTGCTGTGGGTGATTCACTCCATTTTCTTCTTCCTAGCTGATCACTGGGCAAGGAGCTGTCTAAATCTCAAAATTCAATTTCTGGTCTCAACTTTGTATTTCCAATGTGAAATGTGTGGAGTTTTCCCTGGTTCAGACCAGAATATGACTTCAGCCTTCTACAAGCTTACATCAGTCCAGAATACTGTGCCAAATCTGCATTGCAGTTCCATGATAAATGTCACTTCATCTTGGGTTGCACTTTAAGAGTAAAATCATATGCAAAGCCATATTCATGCAGCAGTTCCTGGATGGCTACTTCCATGGCCTCTGCCATATCTAAGGAGTTTGAAGACTTTCCCAGATGTCAGAAAATTTATTCTGACAACAGCTTCTAAGTTCCATACTGCCTCCTTAATCATGGCTGCACAGGCTACATTGACTAAGACTGGACCCATTGTGTAAGCCTGTTTCTACACATGAGTGATGGGAAGTGGGGTCAGACAGGGCACCACCCACTGTTATACAGGCCACCATAACATCAGGGACTAGTTTGAGTATATTGCTGAAGTTTGGGAAGAACTTTTCTTGCCAGAGCTAGAGCTTCTAAGGGCTTAAGTGATTTCTTCCCTTTTTTGGTATAAAATCCATGAAAACTGCATATAGAATTTAATGTTATTCTCTATGCTCTTCCTATAATAGCATAAAAAATGCTTTGCTCAACCATGATATAAGCAAAAGGCACATTGTGATTCTGTAGTGGCAGTAAATAACCAAGTAAGAGTTGAGCCAGCATCTTACAAACAGACAAATGGCATATGGTTTGTACAGTTTTCTTTTCAAAGAAGCAGAGAAGAAATGGTATCTTTGATACTATGCCTGTTTTGATAGAAGCTAAGGGTTTTATATACAGGGAAGTTGCAATAAATTATTTCAGAATTCCAAGCTACTTGGATTGAGGGATTATTGCTAGCTAAGTTCTAGAGGGCTATTTGATGAAGCCAGAACTCCTGGGGTCCTAACTGGTTCAAAAAGGGGACTGCAACAGCAAACAGTAGGCAACTGGGAGGCAGCTGGCTTCAGTGTGTCTCCACAAACTAGTTGAAAAATGGAAAATGTCAGTCCCTCATGTAGTTCTTTTCTCAACATGACTCCCACAAACCCACAAGCCCAGCCAATTTTTTTCTTTACCCAAAATACTATTTTAGTTGTTTTTATCAAATTGAGTGGCTGTTTTGGTGTCACTTAGCTACAGCTTCATTTCTAGAACAAGAAAGGTACATGTTCAGTCCAACATCACCCCCTACTGGTTTGCCATTAGAGACCAGGAAAATGTGTGATAAATCTCAATCTTCTCAAATTATCTTTTATTTTTCTTTAAAACATTAAAACATCAAGTACCCTGCTCTCTTTCATGTCTGTGAAGAAGAATTACCTTCTCAATAGGAGGATGGTGCCATCCTATCCATCCCTCTATTAGGTACTCACGTAAGCCTGTTGATTCCATCCGAGAAGCTGTGTTCACAGTGTCTCCAAACAAGCAGTATCTGGGCATGGTGAGGCCCACCACTCCAGCAACAACCGGCCCTGTAGAGTAGCAGGGGGTTGGAATTACAGTCAACAGGTACGCACCCAATGCTAATAGAGGAATGGTACAAAGAGGAAGGAATGTATCTTTGTAAAAGAATAAAAGTTGCCATCATATAGCTCTGGGAATCTGAAGAAAGACATAATGAGTAATGAACTCTTTGCCCTACAAGAAAGCAAATTTATAACAGTGCAGACATGACTGCCCTTCTGATTTGTACCTTTGTTCCAAGTAACAGTTACACTCGAGATGCTTATATCTGTCAACAGGGACAAATAAGTATCAAACCCAAACCAGAAAGGCCTGGACAGGGACTCAGGGTCCAAACATGTTTGTTGTAAGGAAAAAAATGTAATTTTTCTCATGCCTTAGCGTTGGAAGAAAGACTTTCATGGGTTTATCTGGCTCCCAAACTGTGTCTATCAAGAGAATTATTCTAAAAACAAATAGAGTTCATTTTCAATTGTCTGTGTTGGGGCATGGAAAAGCAGTATGTATAAATAATCAAAGAATATTTTGCATTTAGAATTTTTTTGTTCTTACATTTTAATATGGCTGTGTTAAGTGTTCAAGGTAATTGAGAAAACTTCAGCAGCCATACTGAAAAGTCAGTTTGGGAGTATCCAGAAAGTTCTTCACCTTCACCTTTCTGGTTTCTGCTCTGATTTTTTCTCCTAAAAAGAGATGGGGGTCTCACTATATTTCCCATGCTGGTATCAAACTCCTGAGCTCAAGCGATCCTCCCACCTCGGCCTCCCAAAGTACTGGGATTACAGGTGTGAGCCACCATGCCTGGCTTTCTGCTCTGTTTTTATGGCTCAGCACCAAGGAGAATAAAAAAGAAAAGTAACACATAGTCTTAGTTCTCCAGGAATTTATAGTCTAATTGAAGAGAAGATACTATCAAAGAGGAAGCAATTAAGCAGTAACCCAAGACAACATATGGCTGAGGCAAGAAGCACAGACAGAAGTGCTATAATAGTTCAGAAAATGGGGGGAGGTGCTAATTAGGACCTGACTCAATCAAGAAGGGTCCAGTGGAGAAGGTAGGATTTGATCTAGGTCTTGATGGGTAAGTAAGATTTGAACAGTGGAAAAGAGACATAAATCAAAGGCCTGTGGTTGGGACTGAACATGTAATTTGGGAAGCTCTTAGAGAGAACAGTCTGCCTAGTTCACATGGCTCGGGAGAAACTGGAGACAAGGTTGGATTAAGTGGGTTGTACAAGATGGAAGATCTTGAACCACTAGAGAATTTTGAGCAAGGAATTATATGATCTTCTTTCTCAGATCAGTATATAAAATGCACTGAAAGGGGAAAAAGTAAAACCAGGGAAAACCTTTAGATGGCTGCTGCAGTAATCCAAGCACAAGGTACTTAAAAGGAGGCAATGATAAGAAGTGGATGGCCACGAAGTAATAAGAGAGACATAAAAGAATCAACAGACTTGTTGGCTGTCTGATTGACAACCATGAGAAAATTGCCATGGGCTTGTGAGTTTATGCTGATTTGTGGAAAAAGATGACTTGAAGTTTTAAATATGTTAAATTTGAAATAATGGTGAACGCTTCAAGAAAATGTAGGCTGAGGGGGGTTGGAAATGTGAAACTGAAGCACAGATGACAGATGAGGGCTTTTCTCTAAAAGAAAAAATCAAACACCTGCTATGTGCTAAGAACTCTGGATACAAACATGAGTAAGATATGCTTCCTGCCACCAAGGAGCTTAAAGCCTAATGGAAGGACAGACAAGGAAACACAGATTATGCTGATGACTATGAGAAGGATGGATGGTAAGGGGCAAGAGTGGAAGCAAGAAGATGCTATTGCAGTGATCCAGGCGAGAGATGTTGGTGTCTTGGGTTGTGAGAGTGAAGAAGAGACAAGATAGATCAATACATATTTAAAAGGTAAAGCGTTCAAGACTTAGTAGTTAGTTGAATGTTAAAGGTCAGAGTAAGGGAGGAGTCAAAGAGAATGACTCCCAAGACTAACTGGAGAAACTAGGTCAATGGTGGTACCACCAACTAAAATAGAGAATAAATATGAGAAGAGCAGGAAGTTTGTATGAGTAAAAAATAATTCTGTTTTAGATGTGTTGAGTCTAAGGTCCATGTGGAACATTCAGGTGGGCATATCAGCAGGAAGTTTGATATAGAAGGCTGAAGCTTAAGTGAGAAGACTGCACTAAAGCTGTGGAGTTGGAAGTCATTAGCGTACAAGTGGTAGTTAAACCACAGGTATGAATGAGATCACCCATGAGAGTATGTAGGAGGAGAAAAAAAGTGCATCATGACAGAACACTGGAGAATACCAATATAAGGGACAAATAGAGACACAGACTGTGGTAGAAAATGAAAGTCAGGTTGCTGTGGGTTGAGTAATAAATTAGAGGTGATACATGCAGACAGCAAAGAGATCACAAGACTGAGAGCTTTGCAGAAAATGTTAGAGAACAGGAAGAGTCAAGAGAACCAGTAAATAAAGTGAAAAGCAGCATTCACAGAGTGAGGAGCATGTCATAAAAGCCAATTGAGAAGCGTTTTAGGGAGGCTTGTCATGAATTCCAGATGCCGCAGAGGTAAAGGCAGACAAGGATTGGGGAAAGTGGTGAGAACTGAAGTCAGATTGCAAAGGAGCTAAGGAGGGACTGGACAGTGAAGAAATGGCACAGTGGATGTCATTCATTTTTTTAAAGAAGTTTGGTAGGAAAGGGGTAAAAAGGATGGGGGAAGGAAAGGAGCCTAGAAGAGCAGAGCAAAGAGAAAAAGGTAGGGAGTGGATACAGAAGCAAGAGGAGCTAGTAGGTAATGAATATGGGAGGAAAATAGTTCCGAAGTTGGGATTTTAATTAGTTAAATGAATTATCCTAACTACAAGATACACTTGTTGATTTTATAGCATAGTCAAACATGGAAATATTGCCTCTAACCAAAATGGTAGATTAAAAGGGTTTAGTACCTGGAACAAGGAGCTGCTGCCCACTGTGTTAGTGCAGGTACTGGGAGGAGAGTAAACTTGGGTAGGCATAAAGGAATTATGCAGCCCTGGACACCTAGATAATCCAGTGGCCAGGGATCAGTGGAGAGCTATCCTTTTCCCTTTCTTTTTTAGTCTTCTTAGAGGCACATGAGAATGTTTCCTTACTTTAACTGGTTATTACCTGAGTGCAGGCCAATTCGAATTCGGACTGGCACCTCTGGCATGTGCCGCATCTTGAAAGTGCCCACGGAGCTCAGGATATCTAAGGACATGTTTGCAATCTCAGCTGCATGCCTACTGCCATTCCTCTTCGGGAGGCCTGAAGCCACCATGTAGGCATCTCCAATGGTCTCTACCTGGGAATTAGGAAAAATAGAATTAGCAAACAACTTATTTGTGCTTTTTTTAGCACAGAGCTGTAAGGGTATAATGGAGGCCAGGTGGTTTTGTTGTAAAGTGAGAAAGGCAGAGAGGGACTGTCAATGATCCACAAGTCTGGCTGCATGTTAGAATTGCTTAAGGAGCTTTATTAAAAATACTGAAGTCTAGGCCCCACACCAAGAGATTCTGAAATGAGTATAGCTACCTCACAGGCTCCTGATTGACCTTAGAAAAATACCAGGGTCTGAGACATTTGTGGGGAAGAGAAAAGGGAGATTTCTAGGACTGTGCCTAGGGTGTCCATGGGGGAGCATCTTAGGAGAAGGTGGCTATGATGCTTCCCAGCAAACGTTTCTATAGATTAGTTGGGGTAAATAAGCTAGGGTAGCCTTAAGGAAAATATAGGGAAAGGGAAAGGAAGAACAAGCCTGTTCCCTCTGCTTTGCCTTGCTAGTATGATGAAGTTAGTTTTGCTGGCCTATTGGGTATAAGAAATTAGTCTCTTCCCACCAGTTACCTCCTCCTCTCCTACTACTACCTCCCTGAGGAGCAGCAGTACTGGCCCTCAACTGCTTTGTAGGGGATGGTTAGGGCTGGACACTTGAAAAAAAGGGAAATCTATGCTCCTCGCCTTCCCCACAGAAGTGTGCTCACTGTTTTAGATAACCAGTAAGTTGAAACTTTTCGGGTAAATCCAGAAAATAACTAAGCTGAAGGGACTTTTTATGAAATGTGCCAGTCAGACTGTGTTACTACAAGTTTGAATCCAGTTAAAACCCATGTGTTCCTGGAGAACTGCACCCACAGAATACAACAGTTAAGAACATGAAACTCTGAAGTTATACCATCTTGGTTAGCATTTAAGATTCAACACTTGCAAACTGTGTGGCCATGGGTAAATCACTTAATCTCTCTGTACTTCAGTATCCTTATCTGTACGATAGTGTTAATGATAGTAAAAACTTCATAGGGTTTTCCAAGGAATAAATAATTTAATATATGTCAAAGCATTTAAAACCTGCCTATTAGATAATATATATTTAGTTCAAGCTATCACCATCATCATCATCATCATCATCATCATATCAAATAGGTATGTCTCGAAACTAGCCTTGGAACTGTGGGTATGATTCAGCTCCAGAGAAAGAAGTTTAGCAATCAGCAATAGGCTCTTCATCATTAATTTCTATAGCCAATAACAATGATCCTTTCAATCTATAGGACTTTCTGCCTCAAAATGTTTCCATCCAAGGTCTCCCTTACCTTGTGCAATTTGAGGAATGGATACCTGCCCTCACGTAGGCATGCCAACCTGCACACAGGAGGGAAGGATTACCATGTAAATGCTATATGGAAGGGGAAAGTCAGTGGCTGGCCATTATCAGAGGTTAGTGGTTGACCCTTTAGCTTTGATGAGTCAGTCACCCAGGAGGCCCCAAGGATATGGATGAGGAGATTAGAAGAGCAGGGAGCATGGGCATGCATGGTCTTGGTGTGCAGACTGCTGTGGAAAATTGTGGGTTGCTGTGGAAATTATCAGTCAACATAAGGATGCTGAGAGGGAAAAGGAGGTTTAGAAAGGGGTGCGATTGAGATGCAGATAGTGGCAGGAGAACTGAAACGGAATCACTAACTTCATAATTCTATAGTAGCCCTCCATTTCAGATTATCCATTCCATTTCAGATTATCAAGTACCAGGGGGCGTGATTCAAATTTTACAGGTAAAGAAAATGAAAATACAAATGAGTTTGGTCATTTGCTGCTGGTTCAATTTTTATTTCCTTTGCACTGTGTCATTTTTAATAAACAGGGCTGAAAAAAATAAATTTCATTTTTGGATTTATATAGCCTTGCTCTGTTCTGGGAACAGCCCATTAACTCCCTACTGCAACCATTAAGTACCAAAATATCTAATAGCCTATTGGTAAGACCCCCAACAATTGTCTGAACAGAATCAGCTGGATTGATTAAACTGGTAGCTGTGTTACAGCCCACGCTGAATCATCTTTGATTTTAGTTTCAACTGAATTAGCTTTCAGTGATTTGTTTTTCTCTTCAGGCTGCTTGAGTTCAACAAGTTAAGACAGGTACTCTGATTCCATGGATTTTTCCTGCATCGTGGTTTCCATGTGTGCTTCTTGATTAGCTTGTAGCTCCTGCTGATTGACAGGTATGATGTTTATTTCTGAGCCCTATTTAGGTGGCTTGGCCTAGCCCTGAGGCTCCCTATCTGACCTGAAAAGGCCCTGTCTAATCTGAGATAAACACACTTTCTTGTGTGTGATTTGAGAGCTAGAACATTTCAGACTACTGTGAAGAATCCAATGAATGGAGCTACTCATTCTCCAGCTCTACTTTGGTCCTGGGATAGAGAAGCTGTCTAAAGTTTAGGATGCCTGGGGCATCTTTCTTCTTCAATAAGACAAGTATCCATGATGCAGACAATGTAGAAATGTCCCTGCACAGCTTTGAGATTTTTAGTCATGTTTTGCCTAGAGACAAGACAACATATGTAAACAAAGGTAAGGAAGCATGGCACCAAAATTAGTCAATGTAGTCATTTTGCAAACTCTAATAGAGTGACAATTCACAGGCTGGAGGAGTGAGAGAAGGTGGGAACAGGGGCTTGCCACCCCGCAATTAATCACTTCCCCAGACCTCAGACCAATAGGCAGCCTTTCAGTTACCCTGTAGCAATCCCAAAGAGCCTCGAGTCTAATATTTCTCTGCTGTAATGCCAAGTTCTCTCCCGTATAAAACAGTACCTGAAGGAGGAGGCCAAATTTTTATAGCATGTATTAGATCTACACAAACCTTACCAAGAACTCTGTAGCAGTCACCAACTATGGGCAAAACACCAATACTTCCTCTTTATCCCCTTCAGTGCCTAGTACAGTACTGCCTACACTATGAGTACTCAGCCACTGATGTGCAATAACTCTCTTGGTCCCAACATCTTCTTAGTCCCAATTCTAGAAAAAAAGTTCAAAAGAAATCTGACTGGCAATCTTTTGCTGGGTTGAAAGTTGTTATTTTGTAAATTGGGAAGTTACATGCATTCTACCTGGCTTTCATTTCCAGTGACATACCAAGGGAAGGGGTGTACTATTTAATTTTTTATTCCTAAATAACAATATTCCATAAATTTTATTCTTCAATTTTGGAATACACATGGATGGGCCTCATGTAAAAATTTCACTACGGAATATATTTTCCTGCTAATTAACCTACCTTGTAGACATCATGACTGCCAATTATTGCATCAAATAGTGTGTATAGGTCATTCAGAAGATCCACCACCTCAATGGGCTCACTCATGGCTGAAATGGTTGTGAAGCCCACAATGTCGCTGAAGTACAAGGTGACCAAGTCAAAGCCCTCAGGTTCAACTGTGCAGCCCTTTTTGAGAGATTCAGCAACTGATCTGAAAAGCAGACACAGCTATTCCTAAGATGACACTGGTCTCCCTTCATGCCACATCCACCTGCTAAAAATACACCAAATAAACCTCTAAAAATCACTGCTAATAAATGATGAGGAAGAAAGTGTTACATTGATGAAAACATTAATTCGTTCATTTATTCTACATATAAGTTTTAAGTGCTTACAATGGGTCAGGAACTATGCCAGGTGCTGGAATACAGCACTGGATGAACCTGGTCTGTGCCTTCATGTGGAGGTTTTTCAGCTCTCTAAACGCCTAACTCAGACACCTGGGGAATGCTCCCAGGTGACTGCCCTTTCATGAGGCTAGTTTCCTTAATTATCTCCTAGAAGATCACGTTACAACATAATAAGTAAGGTGCCCTGGAAAACTTGGAAATTTTAGCAACAGATAAGGTTTTCAGCTAAGAGAGGAAAGACCTGGAAAAACGACCTTGCTACTTTCCTCTAGGAGCTCAAAGAACTGCTTTCTTTTAATCAGTCAACCTCCTAGGAAAGTCACAAAGTGATATACAGAAAAATCAAGGCACAAAAACTTAAATGACCAGCATGATCTACAGGTAGTGGAAATTAGGATGTGTGCTCTGCTTCCTTGGTTTCCAATTTTACTTTGATTTGAAGGTGTGACTCAAGTCCACTAGAGGGTGCAGGACAAGGGGAGGGAGCAGTTAGTTGATAGGTAATTTTTTCTTTTTTTTTTTTTTTTTTTTAACAGAACACACTGTTATAAAGATTCACACTCCTCAGGTGTTCTCACATACGGCGGTAGCATCTGTGTTAGAAGCTTTTCCGTTTTCTGTTTTTCAATTTCCAGCTCTTCAGTCCGCTCCCGAATCAAATCTTCCAAGTTGCTAGAATATTGCTCCAACATCCGAAGCATAGAATCAATGATATTCGTCTTCTTCCCTTTATTAAAAGTTTTAAACTGGAAGTAAAATAGAAAAGGGAACCAGAAAATGCTTATTCCTCAAACTCAGAGATGATGGAGCAGGTCCCCTTATCACAAATCCATTCCACTAAAATGCCAGGGCAGGAAAGGTGAACCCAGATATAAATAGGAAAAGTCACCACCCATCCTCACTGTCACCCTGACCCATTTACAGGGCACTTCCAGTGCACCTCTGCCCCCTCCCCATCCCCGCACACCAGTAGTTCTTCCCCTACACTTCTGGTTCTTTCAAGCCTGAGCAAAAGTGCTCTGAGCAGGCTCCTTCAGTTCTGAGATGCTATTATATGCATAGTAGCCACTTCTAAGACAACAGGATTTGGTCTTGAGCCCAGGCCAGTTGTGTGTGAGGTAAGGGGAAAGAGGGCCGAAAGTGCCGTTTTACTCTTCTGGATCATCAGTCTACTAAATCATTCTTATCCTCAAATGCCACTGTGTTGCCAGTTTTTGAACAGTGAGAGGCTCCTTGACCTCTTACAGAGGGCTCAAGATCCACATGATAAAATCAACCCCTATTTCTTACCATGGAGGTCCAAGAATAGGGGTGTCCTCTAGCACCTGTCCTTCGGTCAGTCAGAGTGATGTAAAATTCAACTGATTTTGCCCCCATTCTATGCCCTAATGCCTTAGAGATGCCTGCATGTCACGAATTTTCAATATGCCTTTTTGGGACCTTGTCTATCTACAGTAACAGGGAGCTAGGCATAGTATTAGAATCATGAGGGGTCGCCCCTCTATACTGTTATAGTCAACATGCACATGACTGTGTTCACAACAACAAAAAATCGGAGGCGGTTTTGCGAAGCAGACATCTAGGGCTCTGTCCCAGTGAACCTTTTATATATAGCTGGGCCACACATGCTCCACCTAGCACCCAATGCCCCAAGGCCAACACTAGGAGTTTCCCTTCTGAGCCTGGTTCACATCCGCAGGTTCATCAAAGTCCTGGGGATAACCTTGTAGCCAGTTTAGATCCTTTGGGCTCCCCCTATTGCCTAACCCAGGGAACCTCCCTCTCCTCCTCCTCCCACTTAAGTGTTATTAACTGCAGGAAGTTAGGAAGCTAGCCTTGTCATCAGACAGCCTAAACTTCCACTGAAGCATTTTAGTGAGGGCAGCTATAGCAATGTCTTGTTTGAAAGTCTCATGATGTACACTCCCCCTATCTATCACTGGCTTCTCTGCTGCCTTCTGAAATAACATCTCTAGCATCAACACAGGGGCAAATGCTCTTTCTCCTGCCTCATGGTAAGGTTTCAGAAATTTGACCTTCATGGTCCTTCGCCTTTTCCATACTATTGAACACCTGTTTGAGTGTCCTCAAGAAACTTAGCCGGGCTAATGGAGGCATTGTTAGCTGGGGACACGGATGACTTCATAAGCAGGGCCCCTCAGGCTTTCAATTCAACTCTTTCTTTCTTTCCGCCTCAGATACCTGCCACTCATAAAGCATCTCAGTGCTGTACTCCAGCCAGGCACAAAAGCCTCTCTGCCAGAGCTGACACAGCACTCACGGTGAGCACCCTCAGTTTTGGTGTCCTGTAATTTCAACAAAGCCTAAACCGCATGCTCCAACATTGGAATTGCACCTTAGTTTCCACAGCAGGGCCCACTCTGTCCTTTCCTTCACTCCCCTTTCAATCTCCACCTCTAGGGAAAGAATCACCCTCTTTAGAAATTCAGTATCTTAAGGAGGAAGGTTATCACTTTTCATGTACCCCATTGCCTGGGAACTTAAGGAATTTCCTGCTTTTGCACGCCACATTTGCACTTTCTCTTTCTTCCATCTTGAACACCAGAGTTGAATACCAGAGTTGAATACCAGAGTTCTCTGATATCCCCAAAGTAAACATGGCTCTGTGAGGAGCCCCATCTATTCCATGATACCCATCATCTAATAGTTTCAATGCCATTGCCTTACAAATGCCTAATGGTTCAATTCCATCTCTGAAAGGTTGATTAGGTCAGATTGTGGATGGTCAGGAACAGAGCTTCAGACACAGAAGAACACTAGAACCAATCTTTGGGCTCTTGGAGGATGTGCTGATGACACTCCAGCACCAAGAGCCTCAAAGTAGCCACTCCCAGGCTGTTTCTCCGAGAGGAGTGCCCTTCCCCCTTGCAAGAGGTTCCTTCCACAATATGACAAGGACCAAGGAGTTAGCCTTGTGTAGGTTGACTTCAGGAAGGCTCCTGGGCAATGATAAGATTCAGAGTCCTTACCTGGTTAAATATTTCATCAAACGTTGGTCGTTGTTCTGCAGCCTCAGCCCAGCACTGCTTCATCAGCTGGAGACATTCTGGAGGGGCATGCTCAGGAGGAACTACTGGTCTGTACACAGGAGGAGGCTTCTTAAGTCTGTTTATGATTTCTGTCCAGATGCAAGAAGAGAAAAGTTTACAAATCATGGAAAAAAGGACCAAGATTTGGCAAAGATAACTGACTTTTAGCCAAGAATGGGGGTAGGTTAGCAGATAACACAGAAGGGCCATCTCCTTTGCTCTCTCCTTAGGTGACCTGAATATAGATTATATTTGAGCAAAAGCTGCATCAGGCAATGGGGGAGGAGTGAGATATTAATCAGTTGGACTCTTGGTATCATTTAGGCGCAACTTTATTCTGTTTCTGCTAGGTTTTAGATACTGCCTATCTGATGTCAACTCTAATGCTCTAACTTCAGTGACCTGGCTCCCCTCACCCATCCCCAATCATCTAAGCCATCCAATCCCCACAATAGACCCACTTAACTTTCCTTACAAGCCCAGGCCCAGCCCAGGTCCAGGTCTCTACCTTGTGTCTAGGCAAAGGGAATTAAGAACTACAGTAAACAGTTCAAGGCCTCATCAAGATCCTCCTGGTTGATGGTCCATGAACTCCACTTCCAGTAGAATATTTCCTATATACCGGTAATGTGCTGAATACTTTGCATGCATTATTTCACTGGATTCTCACATACAAACAGGTGAGGTAGGCACTCTTATTTTAATTTTATAGCTAGGGAAACTGAGACATGAAGAGAGTAAGTAACTTACCCAAGGTCACATGGCTAGAGAGTGACAGAGTTCAAATTTGAACCCAGGCAATCTCAATCTGTTACACTGTCCTGCTTCCAAATGTCTCAGACTTCAACTGGGAATTCTTAGACTCCCTATTCAGACCCAACAGCCATTAGTGACAAAAGGTCTGGAGCAGTCACACTGACCTTTTTACAAAAAGAAAACTCCCTGGCAGCAGGGGAAAAAAATCGTTATCTCTCAATATCCCCAGCAACCCACACTGGGCCTCAAACTGATCTCTCTGCTTCCAACCTACCCTTCTCCAAACCTTTCCTAAAACCCAGATCTGGTCATGTCACTTTCTTGCTCAAAAGCCTTTTATGACTCCCCATCACCCACAGAGTAAAATCCAGGCTCTTGTCCTATCTCTTCAGGCTCATTTCTCATCTTTAGTCCCCTCCCTACCACCTCCAATTCTAACTTTCTAACTGCCACATCAGGAACCAAGCTTTGCTTGCCCCACCAGCGTGACCTTCCCATTCCTGAATTGGCTATAACACTCCAACAGTGCCGCTTTACCCCTGATACGAGCCCCTTGCCTCCATAAAAGAATTCCAGTTGTTGCCTCTGACTTCTCAGTTCCTTGTGACATCACACATTCCGTTCCTTTAACCCAGGTCAGGCTGTACCAGTAATGGTTCCTCCATTACAGCATCGTGCTCTCAGTACAACAGATTCCATGAGAATGTACTCCCTGAAACTTGACTGCCTCATCCATTCTCTGGCAGATGGAGTCTTTGTCCCTTTCTCAGAACACCATCAAGTTGAATGGGCCACCTCTCTGCTTAGGCACAGCATGATTCATGCACTTGAGGATCTCACAGTCCAATTGCAATAAACAGTGGCAAACAATATAAGTGCTCTAGCTGAGACAGGCACTTGTGAGTACAGAAAAGGCACCTGACCCACACTAAAGAAGGTTTCCCAGAGAAGGTGACACGAGTTGGATGAGGCAAAGTTGGGAGGAGGTGGGAAAATTCCACCTCCTAGTATGTGAAAAGGCACAGAGATGGGAGAGACCATGATACTTTCAGGGCCCTGCCAGTCATGTGGTTTAGCTGGGATATAGAGGGTGACAGAAGATAAGCCTCGAGAGGTAGCTAGGGGCCAGATTGTGAAAGGCCTTGTATGTCATGGGAGGAGTCTCACCTTCACTTAACAAGTGATGAGGAACTGTTGGAGGGCTTTAAGTAGAGGAATGATGTGGAACCCTGAGTGGGACACAGCCTAGCTAAGTGGTTTTAGTTTTTCTTTCTTTTTCATTTTTAAAAGATTTTATTCTGAAAAAAATTAAACTTCCAGAAAAGTTTTAAATATAGTACAATTTCCTGTATACCTTCACTCAGCTTCCCCTATTGTTAATAACTTACAGAACCATAGCACAAAGGAAATTAACATTTGTACAATAATATTACTAAGGTTCTTATTTGAATTTCATCAGTTTTCCCTTAATGTCCTTTATCTGTTCCACAATCCAATTCAAGATCCCATATTGCATGTAATTATTGTCTTTGTCTCTTTCGGTCTGTGATAGTTCGTCATTCTTTTCCTGTCTTTCCATTCTTTCCTGTCTTAGATACTTTGGATTAGTCCTAGCCACTTATTTTGTAGAATGTCAGCTGGGGTTTGTCTAAAGTTTTCTCATTATTAGATTGAGGTTGTATATTTTTTTTTGTCAAGAATAACACCAAGGTGACATTGTGCCCTTCTTAGTGTATCATGTCAATGGGTATATGACATGGGTGTGCTGTATTACTGGTAATAGCTTATTATTGGTAATCTTGATCACTTGCTTAAGGTGGTGTCTACAGGATCCTCTACTTGTAAACTCTATTTTTTCCATTTGCAATTTGTAAGTATCTTGTGGGTTCATACTTTGAGAATATACAGATATCCTGTTTCCCCTCAAAGTTTTGTCTACTGATTTTGTCATTATTGATGGATATTGCCTAATAGCCAAGTGTCTTGGTGGGAGATTAGGATGGAAGCCTGGGGCATGTCACAGGGAAACAGTGGTAGGGCCTTGACATCCAGAAGCATCATGAGGGATACTAAAATACTTGGCAGAGTGTCTCAAAGGAGTAGAGGGGACTGTGAAATTAAAAAAAAAAAAAAAAAAAAAAGGATTGGCATCAGTCCTGTAGGCCCTTGGCTTATGTCACAGTCTGAAAAAAGACCAGCTTCTTGGGTGGGGGAATTTCTTCCAGATGCCTAAAGCTGTCTGGCTATAAGTCCCACCTGTACATAACTTGAGCTGCTTGCAGACTATCAGGCTGTTAGCACTAACACTCTTCTGGAAAATCATGACAGCCTGAGTTGGTCTGATGATCTCGGCCATGGTGGACCCCTGGGGCCCTTTTCTCACCTCCCGCTTACCTTGAGCAGGCAGATCCATCATGCAGAATGGGGTACCCCGGACCATCACTTCTTGCATGATGATGGCAAAGCTGTAGACGTCTCCTGCAAAAGAACCTAACCTGCCGCCTCTTGGGGTTCTCAACAGTTCAGGGGCAGTCCACAGCAGCTCTAAAACGAAAGCATTGTGTAATGAATGCAGGGAGGATTAACTGACGACATCTGCAATGCCCTTAAGGGCTCAGAGGGTACTGTTTTATTGACTGCCTTATATTTTTATTAGACAGACTGCCATGCTAGTGCCCCCCATCCCCCCAGGTCTGAATCTATTCTTCTAAGGAATTATGAACAGAGAAAACATACTACTCTCTCCACCCCAGAACCACGCAGGCAGACACAGCAGCAATGTGGGAAAGGACGCAGAAGCTAAAAGTATAGAAATTCTCTGGTGTTTGCTTTCTTGAGCCTGCAAGTAGCAGTTGGCAGGTTTCCAGGGAAAGGCAAGTGTGCTACCACACTGGTTGCCATGGATTTGTTGTTTGCTGAGATCTATATGTGTCTGGTAATTTGATTGTGCTGGGGCTAAGAGATTCACAAGTTGCTTTCTCTAGGTCTCCTCTAAAAGGATTAGAGGAACACCAACCTTCCTGTTCCTTGCAGTGCAAAAAGGTGCAACAATTCCTTCAACTCAGTTCTGCAAATATTTATTGACGGTCTACTAGGTACCACACACTGTGCTAGGTGCAGAGGTGGTGCCAGAGATGAATCAAACTTGAGGAGTTCACAGACCAGTAGGAAACACAGACATATGCACCCCTAACTGCAATAAAAGAGAGGGAATGATGAGGGCCACTATATAGTAAAGGGAAATGAATCCAGTAAAGGTCAAAGTCAAACACCCATCGTGTGCTCTGCTTCATTTCAGGCCCCATCAGGGACAAAAGACTATTTCTGCGTTCAGAGTTTATGGCAGTGAGAATGTCAGAAATTTTTCTTGGGGGGGCACTGTAAGCAATATATAAAGAAATGTAATTTAACAATAGAAATATGGTACTCAAAAGCTGGAAGAAGAGTGTTTTAGATTGAATTATATAAAGTTACCATTTCTGTGAATCAAAAACAGTTAGATATCGGCAATTTCATCAGGTTCAAACTAATAAAAAAAACTGAGCTGAGCAAATTAATCCAGGAAGACTTCCTGGAAAAGTTAAATTTTAAATGTGCTTGTTAGGAAGGTCAAGGATGCAACTTTCTGGAGCTGAGAAGGTAAGGGCTTTTCAGGGAGAAAGAACAGCATGTGCAAAAGAACAAGAGGCAGAAAGGAGCAAATTGCGGCGGGGGGGCGAGGTGGTGGTAAGCAGATTAGCTTGGCTGAGAGAAGCGCTCTGTTAAGGAATAATGAGAAATGAGAAGTGGGGTTGATGAAGTGGGGGAGGGCGGGTGGCTGGAAGAATGGCAGCAGAAGGTGAGAGGGCCTGAGAGCCAAATGAAGGCATTTGGAGTGAATACAAAAGGCAGTAGGGGTGCTGGAGCTGGAGAGGGATTTGATGAAAGCCCTGTTGGGGAAGATTAATCTGGCAACATGCACAAGCTGGATTGAAGGAGAGAGGCTGGAATCAGGGAGACCAGCTAGGAAGTCATTGCAGTAAGAGCAGGTAGTGAGGTGAGAGGAGCCTAAATGGGGGTGGGAGTAGCAGCAGCAACACAGGGAACCAGAAACATTGGAAGGCTACAATGGAGAAAGCAGTGACAGGGCTAAGGATAGGCTCCCTGTGCCTTGAGAATGAGAGGGAGTTGGAGTAAACAACAAGGTGACATCTAGATAGTGAGGCTGGAGACAAACGTCTGCTAAGAGTGAGGGTATCAGGGGGAAAGTAATGGCTAACTTTTCATCTTGTTAAATTTTGGGTATTGGGAAGAGAGTCCAAGAAACAAAGTACTATGAAATAGGAAGAAGGGTAAAAGGTGAGATATTATTTTTGGTTTGTTAGCAAAACCCAGGAAAGAGAACTCCACCATGGAAATTCTTATTTTCAGCCAATCCTGATCAAAATGGTGAAATAAGAAATTCCAGCTTCACCACCAATCATGCACCCATCTTCTCTCTTTGCTCTTTAAGCGTCCCCAGCCTTTGTCCCCCAGCCAGGCCCTTCTGAGCTTCCACCCACCATCCACTACTCACCTACACCCATGAAAGTCTCCAACACACTCACTATAGTGATTTTTGCCCCTATGTCTCCCTACCTAGGAAGATTTATATTTACAAATCAAACGGAAAACAATGAATGATAGCTTAATGACTGAATGTCAAAGGAATACATTTATGGTTGTGGGATTTTAGGCACCATGGTTTTGGAGAGGAGTGCAAGGGTGAATATTTGACAGCAAGAAAAATGGCATGTGGCTGCTTCTTTTTGACATCCTTTCTCCCTGCACATTTAAAAGCACAAGATGGAAAAAGAGAGCAAAACTCTCTGGTAAAAGCTGGGTGATTAAATACAATCATTACCAAATAGTATTTCCAAATAGCACTTACATGTATGTTGTTAATGGCTATAATGAGGCTTTTCTGCACTATACTTACATAATTGAAAGTGGACAGTAATGAATACACTTACAACCCACCCCCATTTCCTCATCTCCACTCCAGAACCAAGTAAGAGCCACTAACTACCATTAGAGTTGAACTCTCGAGAAAACTAGAGAAATTACTTTGGCTTGTTTTTTATCTGCTGGAGCCAGTATTAACTCTGAGCTTTGCTAGGGCGATAGAATTGACTTTGGAGAGCTACTGCGGTATAGTATAAAAGAACACAGAACTGGAAGTCTAGAGACCTGAGTTCAAAATCTTAGGTTGGCCACTAAGTAGCTTACCTTTCTGAACCTTGGCTTCCCTATCTATAAAATGGAAGTTGAGTCAGATGACATCCAATGGCCTTTCAATTATAAGATTCTTTTAGCCTCATCATCTAAGGTAGGGAGACAAGTTCCTTTATTTCATTTTATTTTGTTCTTTTGTTGATTCAACAAATATTCTATCAGGAACTATGAAAGGCACTGAGAGAGGCAAACCTGTTTCCTACCCCCACAGAGCTTGTAGTTTGGGTGGGGGGAAAGAAGGCTAATTGAATGAGTAATGCTAATGGACTATGGTCTCACAACAAAGTTCAGGGCCCTGAAGGATCATAAAGAGGGTAACCTAGCCCAGCATAGGGGTCATGGAAAGCCTCTTGAGGCAGTGGTACTTAAGCTGAATGCTGAAGAAGGAGTAGAATTTAGCCAGACCCAGAAGAGTATATGAAAGAGTGGGAAGAGAAGAGTGTCCCAGGCAGAGGACACAGCTTGTGTGGAGATTTGGTAGTAAGAGACAGCCTGGGGTAAATAAACAACTAGAAGGAGTTCAGCATGGCCAGAGCATAAAGACAGAGGGGGAGTGGTTAGTATGGGAGGTCAGCAAGTTCCAGGCCATGCGGGGCTCAGCTCCTAAACCATGTAAAGGAATTTGAACTTTATCCTTAGAGCAATGGGAAGCCATTCAATAGATTTAGGCACAGCTGTAACATGATCAGATTTGTGGTTTAGAAAGCTCCTTCTGGCTGCAGTGTGTGAAGAATGGACTGACCATCCATACTGCCACTGCAATTTGGGGAATGGAGTAAAATGATAAGAGGGAGAGACAGAGACAGAGACAGACAGACGTAGTCCCCTTAGAAGCACAAAACCAGAAAAGAGAGTCCTGCAGCTATCTTTTACCCACCTTAAGACTAGATTTTCTTAAGTTTCAAAGCTGCCAATCTGGAAATTAAATGGAACTCTGAGAAGCTAGGCATTGTTTGTTTGTTTGTTTGTTTTCGAGACAGAGTCTCATTCTGTCACCCAGCTGGAGTGCAGTGGCACAGTCTTGGCTCACTGCAACCTCCACCTCCCGGGCTCAAGCGATTCTCCTTCCTTAGCCTCCCAAGTAGCTGGGATAACAGACGCGTGCCACCATGCCTGGCTAATTTTTGTATTTTTAGTAGAGATGGGGTTTCACCATGCTGGCCAGGCTGGTCTCAAACTCCTGACCTCGTGATCTGCCCGCCTCGGCCTCCCAAGGTATTGTGTTTTATAGAGAATTGATTTTGACAGAATGCTAAGTACTTGCCATGTCTACAGGATAGGGGTCAGACTTCAGAAAATCTGAATTTGAAGTCCTAGAACTGCTGCTAAGTCACTGCAGGTTTGGAGGAAATCATGAGTTTCAATTGTCTCATCTGTAAAAGGAGGGAATTGGACTAGACGACTCCCTAATTTTAATAACCCACAAGTCTTATAAAGAGCAAAGATGATACCACCAATGACTGGATTCTCTGTCTATGCATGTGTGTCTCCCTCTCTATGTGTCTTTCATTCTTCTTTTCTTTTATGTAGTAAAGTCAGCAGTTTAAAAACTTATGCCAAAGATAATTTTAAGAATATGGATATATGATATAGTTTTGCATCTCTCTCTCTCTGTCTTTTTTGGGCTGTTTGCTTTTCTGTCTTTTTGTGTCACTATCTCTCTTCTTTATGCTTGCAATATTGGTTAAAACATTTAATGCCCGGGCCGGGCGCGGTGGCTCAAGCCTGTAATCCCAGCACTTTGGGAGGCCGAGACGGGCGGATCACGAGGTCAGGAGATCGAGACCATCCTGGCTAACATGGTGAAACCCCGTCTCTACTAAAAAACACAAAAAACTAGCCGGGCGAGGTGGCGGGCGCCTGTAGTCCCAGCTACTCGGGAGGCTGAGGTAGGAGAATGGCGGGAACCCGGGAGGCGGAGCTTGCAGTGAGCTGAGATCCGGCCACAGCACTCCAGCCTGGGCGACAGAGCAAGACTCCGTCTCAAAAAAAAAAAAAAAAAAAAAAAAAAAAAAAAAAAAAAAACATTTAATGCCCACATTTCCTATATGTATTTCATCATGTTTGTTCTCTTTCTTTTTTCCTCTTTCTCTCTCTCATCTAGCTGCTCATTCCTCCCTGGTTCTCACCCACCCACCCCCCATCTCAGATTTCTCCTATTTCTTTGATCTGTTATGACTCCTACAGGCATTGTTTAGTGCTACCATTGGTGCACTAGACAGAAGACAAAAACACAAAATGGACATTGTTGGTGTGAACACTGATGATATGAACTGGAGTTATCTTATTACATCCAATTAAATTGGAGTCCAGAGACCACAGGAGAAAAAGAAAAGCACTTGGGGTACAAGTGTCTGCCCAGGGATAATCTTGCAAGCCAGATGCCGAAATGACCTTCTGTAATCTTAATATCAGTTTTACCTAGTAGCTGATGAAACAAACTTCCATGACTCTAAGACTAGTTTTACCTACGGCCATCACTTACCAATCGGAGCTTTCCTGCTCCCCAAAACTTTGGTAGTGCCAATGAGTTTTATTTAAAAAACATATATAACATTTCTCTCTCCAATAGAACCCCCAACTTTTCTGTGTTCTTTGGACATACCAAGGACCACCCTGGTCTATGTGCATGCCACAAATTGAAATACTGTTTTCCCAAATAAAATGTTTCATTTAAAGATTTGTCTCTATATTTTTATTTGACTTTGAGACAGGCAATGGCTACTTATTCGCTAGAAGGCCACAGTTCTGCCTGAAGCCTTCCCACATAACCCATAGAGCATTTATTTGCTGAGAGATCACTCCTCAATTCTTCCTCTCTGACAGAGACAGTACTGGTATGCTCTAGTGACATCCCATTCTAAAATGTACTTTGTGGGGGTCCAGCTTCCAAATTACCCTCCATTCAACTTGACAAGTATTTATTGAGCACCTACTGTGTGCCTAGTGCTCAGCAAGTTTTTCCAGGGACTGCTGGGGTCTCCAAACAATACAGCCTAATCCTGCCACAGCAGGAACTGAACATTATTACACTGGCTTTGTTCAGAAAGCTAGGCTGGGCCGAAGTTACAGCGGGCCTACTTCATTCAAGTCCCTTGGCTTGGAAATGAGTCTGGATTTTCAACAAAAGTGGAGAGTTGAAATCAGCCTGAGGCTTTAATTCAGTGCATATTTTCATTTGAACTTTGGAGTTACCTCGTGTGCATCAGAAGGGTACAATTCATCGCTTACCTTCCACACAAGATTCCCCTTCAGAGAGTCTCAGCATTTCTAAGATGTCGTTAAAGCCATAATCTGTCACTTTTAGTACAAAACGCCCATCTACCACACAGTTTCGAGACTTTAGCCTCCCATGAACAAACTCTCTGTGGTGTAAGTACTTCATGCCCTGTAGATGACACAACAGGATTTATTTAGCAACTCATTTAACTATTTTGTGCTTTTAATACCAATTGCTTAGATTGTTAATGGCATGAGTTATTATGATCCAGAACTCAGCTGTTTTCTCTTCTATGCAGGCAAAGTAAACCTTTGACAACATGAGTAAGTTTTCAGATCCCTTGTAGCTCCAAAATTTTATGTTTTGGTGAAGAATGTTATCTTGTGTGTACAGAGAATTACGTGTTACTAGGAGATTTGTTAACATTTCAGATACAGAATACATCCATATACATATAATTGCCAGGAATTTGGAGAATTTCCCCCAGAAGTTCTAACCCACTCTCACCCATTATTGGCAAGAATGGAAACTGGGACAAACTTGTGCATGGGCAGCTTGGCAATAGCTATCAAAATTATCAAAATTTAAACTATATGTACCCTATGATCCAGGGGTTCTACCTCTCCTCCAGAGAAATGCTTGCATGTATACACAAAGAGACAAAGATAAGACGGCTTGTTGTAGCTTTGCTTTTATAATAGTATATAATTGGAAATGCACTAAATATCAATAAGGGACTGGCTAGAGTGTGATACATTCACACTAGGGAATATTCTACAGCACTTAAAAAGAATAAGATAGACCTGTATGTAGCTGACATAGAAACAACTCTAAGCCATCAAGTAAGTGAAATATAGTAATTGCAGAACTATGTGAGAGCATGTATATTTAACAAACAAAAAAGTCATCTATAATGCTATAATGCACATAAATACACATGAAATTAATTACAAGGTGGTTGCCAAATTGTTAGCAGTAGTTAACTTTGAGGGGGAGTATGAAGAAAGAGGGTTGAGTAAATGTATTTTTCTAATATATATCATTTGAGTTTTACATTTAATATATTATTTTTGTATTTAAAAATAGGCAACCAGACAGAAGAAAGCTGTCTAGTACTGATCTCTGCACTTGCTTGGCAACCTTTACGAGGTATTCAAATGTGACCAGGACTCTCATTCAGATGGATTTATTCATTCTGCATATACATACATTTATATTCTAGTCCAGTCATTTCAGAACTTTGTTTGCTAAAAGTCCTTTTAAGTATCTGGCTCTTTTGCAGTGTGACACCCCTTTGTACTTGGAATTATTTTCACCCTGTGCTCTTGGATAGTCTGCACTCTTCAGTACTTCTGAGTAGAGTCTACAGTGGGCAAGATTCCCCCCATGTTGTCTAACGGTTGCTTTTCATTTATCATGGCCTTGAGAGGATTGTCATTTAGAGGCTCCTCCCTTAACTCACTGGGCTTAGCTTACAGTGTGAGCAGAAAAAGTACTAGAATAAGAATCAGGAGATTTGGATTTTATTATCAGCTCTACCACCTAATAGTTGGCTGAGAAATATTTATTGAGTACCTACTATATGTGCCAGACACTCTATAACAACGTGTACCTCATTTAGCCTCCCTGAGTCTCTGTAAAAGGAGGCTAATCACACCTATCTTAAAGGGAATTGGCATGAGAGAATGTCTTTCCCTTTCAAGGCCCCTGAAAAAGGATTAGGCTAGCAGAAAAAGATCAAGACTATGATCAATATGCAAGAAGCCCAAAAAGTCATTGATTATGCAGATCAGCCCTGTAAAAAATGCACATATACACAATTTGCATATCATTCTGTGGCATTCATGGGATCCCCAAAAACTCCTCCATGGGACTCATCTATGAACCCTACCTTGGCTGTCAGGAGTCTTTGGCTCAGAGAATAAAGGTGATCCTTGATAGATCCACTGGTCTTTTGGTTTTCCAGTGGCACTGAGTTCCACATACACAGCCATGGTGTGTAAAGACCTGTCACCTAGTTCTAGACTGAGCCACCATTTAGAATGGTGAAAACTAGGAGGTAGAGCTAAGTAGCACCAAATAATCTGGGAATGAGCACTTTCTCACATCCACAAAGCAGAGAAATTGGATGAAAGAAAGGACGGCTTAAGGCAGAAGAGTGCTCAATGACAACAGGAAGTAAAGAAAAATCTGGACCTCAAATTGGGGAGAGGACAGGCAAACCTTTTCTGTATCTGTATCATATAACAGATATGGACAAAAGAACTGTGAGAAGGGTGGTGGGGGCAAAACTTGGGAAGGAAAGTGATATGGTTTCACTGGGTCCCCACCCATATCTCAACTTGAATTGTATTTTCCAGAATTCCCATGCATTGTGGGAGGGACCCAGGGGAATGTAATTGAATCGTGGGGGCTGGTCTTTTCCATGCTATTCTCATGATAGTGAATAAGTCTCATGAGATCTGATGAGTTTATCAAAGGTTTCCACTTTTGCTTCTTCCTCATTTTCTCTTCCTGCTGCCATGTAAGAAGTGCCTTTTGCCTCCCATCATGAACCTGAGGCCTCCACAGCCATGTGTAACTGTAAGTCCAATTAAACCTCTTTTTATTCCCAATCTTGGGTATGTCTTTATCAGCAGCATGAAAATGGACTAATATAGTAAGTTGGTACTGGGAGTGGGGCATTGCTGAAAAGATACTCAAAAATGTGGAAGCGACTTTGGAACTAGGTAACAGGCAGAGGTTGGAACAGTTTGGAGGGCTCAGAAGAAGACAGGAAAATTTGGGAAAGTTTGGATCCTCCTAGAGACCTGTTGAATGGCTTTGACAAAAATGCTGATAGTGAGATGAACAATAAGGTCCAGGCTGAAGTAGTCTCAGATGGAGATGAGTAATTTGTTGGGAACTGGAACAAAGGTGACTCTTGTTATGTTTTAGCAAAGACACTGGTGGCATTTTGCCACTGCCCTAGAGATTTGTGGAACTTTGAACTTGAGAGAGATGATTTAGGGTATCTGGCAGAAGAAATTTCTAAGCAGCAAAGCATTCAAAAGGTGACTTGGGTGCTATTAAAAGCATTGTTTTAAAAGGGAAACACAGCATAAAAGTTTAGAAAATTTGCAGCCTGACAATGCAGTAGAAAAGCAAAACCTATTTTTTGAGGAGAAATTCAAGCTGGCTGCAGAAATCTGCATGAGTAGCAAGGAACCTAATGTTAATCCACAAGACCATGGGGAACATGTCTCCAGGCCACATCAGAGACCTTCATGGCAGCCCCTCCCATCACAGGCCTGTAGGCCCAGGAGGAAAAAGTGGTTTCGTGGGCTGGGCCCAGGGTCCCCATGCTGTGTGCAGCCTAGGGACTTGGTTCCCTGTGTCCCAGCTGCTCCAGCCATGGCTGAAAGGGGCCAACATAAAGCTTGGGCTGTGGCTTCAGAGGGCAGAAGCCCCAAGCCTTGGCAACTTCCATGTGGTGTGGAGCCTGCAGGTGCACAGAAGTCAGGAACTGAGGTTTGGGAACCTCTGCCTAGATTTCAGAAGATATATAGGAATGCCTGGATGCCCAGGCAAAAGTTTGCTGCAGGAGCAGGACCCTCATGGAGAACCTCTTCTAGGACACTGTGGAAGGGAAATGTGGGGTCAGAGCCCCCACAAAGAGTTCCTACTGGGGCACTGCCTAGTGGAGCTGTGAGAAGAGGGCCACCATCCTCCAGACCCCAGAATGGTAGATCCACTGACAGCTTGCACTGTACACCTGGAAAAGCCACAGACACTCAATGCTAGCCCATGAAAGCAGCCAGAAGGGAGGTTGTACCCTGCAAAGCCACAGGGGCAGAGCTGCCCAAGACCATGGAAACCCACCTCTTGCATCAGCGTGACCTGGATGTGAGACCTGAAGTCAAAGGAGATCATTTTGGAGCTTTAAAATTTGACTGCCCCACTGGATTTCGGACTTGCATGGGCCCTGTAACCCCTTGGTATTGGCCAATTTTTCCCATTTAGAACAGCTGTATTTACCTAATACCTGTACCCCCATTGTATCTAGGAAGTAACTAGCTTGCTTTTGATTTTGCAGGCTCATAGGCAGAAGGGACTTGCCTTGTCTCAGATGAGACTTTGGACTGTGGACTTTTGGGTTAATGCTGAAATGAGTTAAGACTTTGGGGGACTATCGGGAAGGCATGATTGGTTTTGAAATGTGAGAACATGAGATTTGGAGGGGCCAGGGATGGAGTGATGTGGTTTGGCTGTGTCCCCACCCAAATCTCAACTCGAATTGTATCTCCCAGAATTCCCACATGTTGTGAGAGAGACCCAGGGGGAGGTAATTGAATTGTGAGGGCTGGTCTTTTCTGTGTTATTCTCATGATAGTGAATAAGTCTCATGAAATCTGATGGGTTTGGCAGGGGTTTCCACTTTTGCTTCTTCCTCATTTTCTCTTGCCACCACCATATAAGAAGTGCCTTTCACCTCCTGCCATGATTCTGAGGCCTCCCCAGCCATGTGGAACTGTAAGTCCAATTAAACATCGTTTTCTTCCCAGTCTCAGGTATGTCTTTATCAGCAGCATGAATATGGACTAATACAGAAAGAAGTGAAATGATCACAACAATCTAAGGAAGATAAAATATCCCAAAACATTAAAGTTCTAATCTACAGAGAAAATCCAAGATTTCCTCAGTCTTCCCATTAACCTTTATGAGATCCAGCAGGAGTGATGATTTAAACATCCAGTCGAGTTTCACATCTTGGTTTGTCAGTATGTCTTCTAGGCTCCCTCGGGAACAGAATTCTGTCACAATGGCAAACATCCCCGAATCATAGAAGAAACCCAATAAAGGGTTAATATTCTCATGACGCAAGTCCTTCATCTGGAAATGAGAGAGAGAAATGAGAGTCACAGCTGTCCTGTCTCAACTGGGGACCAGAGTTGAGGGCACATAACTTTCTCTTGACCCTTCTTACGATTGGTTGTGTGGTTGACAGAATTTTGACTCCCATGATCTCCAACCCCTAGTGTTACTCCTGTGATTGTGTTTTGTTATACAACAAAAAGGAGATTATCAGGGTGAGACTAATCTAATCACATGAGCCCATAAAAGCTTCAAAAGAAGACTGCAGAAGATAAGTCAGAGAGATTCAAAATATGAGGACTCAACAGGCCATTGTTGGCTTTGAAGATGGGGGGAAGGAGGCTATAAGCCAAAGAACGTGGGCAGCCTCTAGAAGCTGGTAACCACCCTCAGCTGACACCCAGCAAGAAAGTGGGGACCTCAATTAATATGGTTTTGCTGTGTCCCCACCCAAATCTCATCTTGAACTGTAGTTCCCATAATTCCCACATACTGTGAGAGGGACCCACTGGGAGGTAATTGAATCATGGGGACAGGTCTTTCCCATGCTGTTCTCATGATAGTGAATAAGTTTCACAAGATCTGATGGTTTTATAAAGGGGAGTTCCCCTGCACACGTCATCTTGCCTGCCACCATGTAAAATGTGTCTTGCTTCCCCTTCACCCTCCGCTATGATTGTGAGCCCTCTCCAGCCATGTGGAAGTGTGAGTTCATTAAACTTCTTTCCTTTATAAATTACCCAGTCTCAGGTATGTCTTTATTAGCAGCATGATAATGGACTAATATATCGATCCTGTGACCCCACTGAACTGAATTCTGCAGGCAACCTGAAGGAACCTAGAAGTGGTTCCTCCTCACCCCAGCCCTGACCCCTGCCACAGGTCTCCAGATAAGAGCACAGTGCAACTGACACCTTGACTTTGGAGTTTTGAGATGCCAAGCAAAACACCCAGCTGAGTCGGCATTGACTGCTGATCTACAGAACTGTGGGATAATAAATCAGTGATGTTTTAAGCCACTGTTTGCACTAATTTGTTACAGCAGCAATAGAAAACAAATTTAATGGCCAAAGGGGAAAATTTCAGAAAGGGATCTCTTTTAGCATAATTATAAGTGAAACTGAAGCTGCAGATTTCTCCTTGATTCCTTTGGGACTTTCTGGAATGGAGCTCAGTGGCTCAAGAGGACTAAAGAAAGATGATACAGTAAAATGTAGAATAGATTGTCTTTCTATGAATACTCATCTACCTAGCACCTATTAAAATAGTTTCCCTATATAAACATCAGGCCAGAGCTTATACAATTTTTTTCAGAAGAAACATTTAGAATTTTGGCCACACTTTCTCTTTGCATTCATTCATTTTATTTCACTAATGTGAGAAGCATTTAGTGCATGCTCACAACATCCAAGACACTGGAATGCATGCTAGAGAAAAAGAGACAAACAAGGTAACATCACTGTCCTGAAAAAGCTTACATTCAATGAAGGGTGATAGGCAAGTAATCCAACAATTGTATTTCATTGTGAAATGTGTTCTGAAAAATGGGGGCACGGGATGCTGTGAGAGCTCAAATGTTAAGTATCTAATTCACCCTAGGGTAGTCAGAGAAGGCTTCCCTAAGGAGGTAATATGTGGACTCTCTCAAAGGACAAGTAAGAGTTGACCAGGTGATGATAACATGATGAGAGGGGTTGAGAGTGATAGCACATTATGTTGAGAAATCCACAACAGGTTTAGGTGGTCAGAATGGAGTGTAAGGAAGAGAATATTAAATACCAGACTGGAGAAACAGACAGGAGCCACATCCCATGGGACTTTATGAACCATGCTATGGAATTTGAAATTTATACTGTGGGCACTCAATAATTATCATGTATTATTATTACTATTTAAATGAGGGATGAGAGAGGGGAAAAAAAGACTCCATGATCACTCCCAGATTTTTACTTGGATACCTGGGTAGACAGTGGTGCTACATATTAATATAGGGAATTCAGGGATGAGGTAATAGTGGATATGTTGGTGCCCTACACATAAGCCTTTAACCATGCATCCCCCAACTGCTGTGACTGTTGACTGATAACTCATAGTTGCTCCATTTAAAAAAAAAAAAACTGTCCTAGAGCACAAATTAATGGTGAGCCACCTTACCTGAGAGGTTAGGTCCCACCCACAGGCCTCAGGCAATAATTTACTCACTGAGGACAGTACAAAAGTCCAGCTTCCTAGCCTCAAGGTAAGATTCATGGTATAACTTGTACTCTAGCACTTCCCCATAAGATCATACTATTGCTAGTTTCCAGCTGAAATCAAATGTTTGCTTAACTTTTACCCTGTCCTATCCTACTTGCCTCACTCTTTACTTGAAAGCATTTTCTCCATAAAAAATTTGAACAAGAATTTCCATCTCAGGCTCATATTTGGGGTAATCTCAGCTAAGACAGATGGAAAAGCACATTTGGTGGTGGAAAGGCTGATAAATTCAGTTGGAGACATATTGAGAATGAGGTACCTACAGAACATCAAGGTAGAACTATTTCAAAGACAGTTGTATAGTCAGAGTTGGAAGCTCAGGAATGAGTTCTGACCAGTATAAATACATGTGGGAATTGTAAGCAATTAAATTTTAGGTAAAAACAGTGGGAATAGATGAGATTACCCAAGGAAAGCATAAAGAAAAAGAGAAAATGGAAACATCAACATTTGAAGGGTGGGAAAAGGAAGAACAGCCTGCAATAAGACTTAGAAGAAAGGCCAGGAAGTAGGGAAAAGCCTATTTAAAACAATATTGTTAAAACTACAGGATTAGTTTCAGGAAAGTGAGAAAAATGCCTGCCAGAAAGAATTTCAGGAAAGTGTGATAAATACCAGAGAGGTCAGGTAAGATGAAGAAAAGTGTCTGGTGAATTTCACCATTAAAATTTAGTAATTATAGAAACTTACAAGTATGTTTACACAGATATGTATATCTATATCTATCTAAATAGAGAGATAGGCTTAGAATGGTAACAGTGTAAATGAACAGCAAAAGGCAGATCTGAGATGTATTTTGGAGCCATAAATCACGTGACTTGTGTGGGGAGGGGAGGAAAGAATGAAATCAAGAATTATTCTATTTTGAACATTGAACTGATGGTGGCCCATTTATTGAGATGAATTACACTATAGGACTTAGAATATGAGCTTGCCTCTTAGAATATGATACAAGCAAATGTTAAATTATCCCTGGTGGGAATGTCAGCTATTGACCACCAAGGTTGCCTTCTAAGCACAAGAGCCTGGCACCCATGACAATTCTCTTCATCCACTGCAACCTAAACTAGTTAAGGTGGACAGAAACTCAGCCCACAAACAGCAAAATAGGCACTGCTCCTAAAGTTCTATTTTCTTATGAAGCAAGCAGCCAAAATTACTGGGTTCTGGAACTCTGTTGGAAGAAAAAGTAAAAAGTTGTCATATTCAATACTACTAGCTGTTCAACACAAATCTATTTTCTCTTCTTCTTGGGCAGAGAGCTAATCCATATTTTCCAGTCTTTCTTGGAGCTAAGTGTAGCCATATGACTGAATTCCAAGCAATGGAATAGAAGAGGAACCAATATATGCCACTTCCTCTAGGCAATTAAATGGGAGAGGAAGTGATATGTGCCATTTCTAGGCTAAGGCTTTTATACCCTCTTCCATATTATTTTCCCACTTCTATGGATGAATGCAGATGATGATACGGCCCTAAGACATAGCAGAGCCATGAGATGGTTATAGCCTGGGTCCCTGAGTCATGATATTGGAAGAGAGTCACCTGCCAACAGTACAAGAATATCCACCTTGTGCTGTTATTTGGGTGAAAATTAAACTTCTGCTGTGTTTGAGACATTACGTATTTGAAGGTCTATTTGTTAAAGCATCTAGCATTACACTAATGGTACTAGCATGGGAAAAATTCTGTCTAGATCTTTGATAGATCTTTATATGCATCCATCCTCAGCTGTAACCAATAGAGAAGATCCCGTATAAGGAGCAGGTAGATGCCTACATGCAGTCATGTCCTACCAAGATTCTGGACAACCTCAGGACGCAGAGAAAGTTTGCAACATCAGCTTTAGCAAGATGAACATTTACCGGGTAGACATGTACTTTACCTCTTCCATAATACCTATCTGGCTGGCTACCATCAAATGTTTAAGAGTTGAATGTGTCCTGTCTCTCAAGGATTTTGTTAGCTTCATATTTGACATGACATCTTTTTTTTCTTTTCTTTTTTTTTTTTTTTGTTTTTTTGAGACAGAGTCTCATTCTGTCACCTAGTTGGAGTGCAGTGGCACGATCTCGGTTCACTACAACCTCTGCCTCCTGGGTTCAAGCGATTGTCCTGCCTCAGCCTCCTGAGTAGCCGAGATTACAGGTGCATGCCACTACACCCAGCTCATTTTTCATATTTTTGGTAGAGACGGGGTTTCGCCATGTTGGCCAGGCTGGTCTCGAACTCCTGACCTCAAGTGATCCACTCGCCTTGGACTCCCAAAGTGTGACATGACACCTCCGTGTCCCTCTTCCACAGCAGCTGAAATTTCATCCTAGAGGTGGGTATGTATACCTTTATGAAAATGTCCTTCTCCACATAGGTGCTCACCCACAACTATATCAGCAATTGCTGACTATTTTGACAAGAAAATGTTCTTTTTTTTTCTTTTTTTCTTTTTCCTTTGTTGTTGTTGTTGTTGTTGTTGTTGTTGTTGTTGTTGTTTGAGACAGAGTCTCACTCTGTCACCTAGGCTGGAGTGCAATGGCACGATCTCAGCTCACTGCCACAACCACCTCCCAGTTCAAGTGATTCTCGTGCGTCAGCCTCCCAAATAGCTGGGATTACTGGTGCGTGCCACCATGCTCAGCTAATTTTTGTATTTTTAGTAGAGACAGGGTTTCACCATGTTGGCCAGGCTGGTCTCAAACTCCTGACCTCAGGTGAGCCGCCCACCTTGGCCTCCCAAAGTGCTGGGATTACAGGCACCAGACAGTGTGCCTGGCCTCAACAAGAAAATTTTCTACCTCCATGAGTTAATTGGTGATTCATGTCTGTTTCCTGCATTTATTTTTATTTTTATTTTGTTGTAAAGAGCTATTGTTCAAGACCTCCTATCCCTGGATCAACCTACCCACTATCTAACACCCAGAGGTCAATTGTCATATAGAACACATTAACCAGGTACTACTGAAAGACTTCTGATCCTATATTTCCCACTAGCAATATTTTATTCATTTAACAAAGTTTTTTAGTACCTATTATTTTCCAGGTCCTGAGAGAAAGACTGGGGACAAATGATGAACAAAATGTTACATGGTTTCTGACCTCTTGTTTTAACCAGATGATTACACAATGATACAAAATTTGTGACTCTGACAAGTCCTATGGAGGAGAGTTACATAATGTGAGTATGTATAATTGGGGCTTTGACCAATCAGAGAAGTTGGGACAGGGCTCACGGGAAGTGAGAATTGATCTGGGAGTTAAAAGATGAGTGGATTAAACCATGCAAAGCAGGGAAGGAAAAGTATTTGAGGGATTGTAATAGTACAGGTAAAGGCTTTGTGCTGGGAGCATATCATAATCCAAAGACTAAGTAAACGCCAGTGTGCCTTAAGCAGAGTGGTTGAAGGAAATATGATGGTGATATAAGACTGAAGAGACAGGGAAGAGCCAGATTATACAGAATGTAATAGGTCATTTTAAGTTGCTATTTATTTATATTAAAAATGATTATAGGGACATTGAATACCAAGTAGGGTGTAGTAGGTTATGGCAGACCACCATTCCTGATGCTACAGCTTTTAACAACTAGAAAAATTGAAAAAATATATTTTAAAAAAAACACTGGGGATATGCAGGTGCAAAAAAAATAATCTAAAATTCAAAGATGCAAGAGCCCTTCTAAGATAACCAGGCTGTTGTCAGCCATTTTCTTCCCTGAGGACATTTGCTGATTTCCAGCACAAGCCAAAGATTGGGCTTAGTTTAACAGAAAGAATTTGCTGGGAAAATGCAAAACCTGGTAATGCTTTTGGCAATTATGGAAGACTGGTATCACAATTAATAAATTTCAGGAGACCTAAATGTGAGCTAATTTTCTCCCCACAGCATATTTTCTGAGTCTGGGGGCTATAGAGGAGACTAGAAAGCTTCTATAAAATTGTTTGAGATCTTCTGTAGTTTTCCGATATTTAGGAGACAAAGTCTCACTGAAGAAATAGGGCCTGCGGCAAACATTCAGTTGGTGTCTTCCTCAAGAAATTTGCCAAATTTGGAAGCAGCATGGATTGAGAGTAAAGGAAAAAGGTTATGAAGTACAGTCTGAATATCCCAATCTTTCAAAGTGGAGGAGACAGACTTGTAAACTCTTGGAAAGATATGCCTGAGAAACAGTAGAATTTGTGGTGGACTGAGTCTAACTAAAACTGCAACACAGCTTCAATCCAGCTCAATCTTTGATTCGATTAATGTGATTAGTTCCTTACCCAATCCACCTAACAAATGAAAAGAGAAAAATCCTTGCTGGTAGAACATATGACCTGGAGCTTCTACAGTTTATTTACATAAAATATCTAGCATAAAATAAAAAATATTAGATATTTGGGAATGCAGAACAAAGTCAGAAGACAATTGAACAATGTCTTTAAATAATCAGTAGACAAAGAAACCTATAAAATATGAATCAAATATTCTAAAAACCTGAGACAGTGGAGAGTGACTGAAAGCAGAAATGGAGGTAGAACTATATTTGAAAGACAACTAAAATGAGTAAAATTTGGATTTACCTCCAAGAACAAAAAAAACAGTTCTTCAGAGCAACACCACAGAATCCAGAGTTTCTAAAATGTATTATTCATAATATTCAGTAATGAACCAAAAAGCCTTAGATGTACAAAGAAATAGAAAAAATGTGACCCATACTCAGGCTAAAAAAAGGTCAATAGAAATTAATCTCAAAATGACACAAATGTTGTGATTAGCAGAAAAGGCCTTTAACACAGATTTTATAAATATATTGGAAGATTTAAAGGACAACATATGCAAAATGAATATATGGGTATAGAACATGGCAGAGAAAAAGAAACCATAAATATGAACCAATTGAAAACTATATAGCTGGAAAATATAATAACTGAAGTAAAAAAATTTGCTAGGTGGGCTTAGGAAATGACATAAGAGTAATGAACTTGAGGAGAGATCAATAAAAAAATACCTAATCTGAAAAACAGAGGGAAAAAGGATAAGTGGGACAATATCAAACAGACTAACACATAAGTAACTTGAGTTCTAGAAGGATATAAAGAAAATGGGGCAAAACAATTTTTATAGAAATAGTGGTCAAAACCTTTGTGAATTTAGTAAAAGACATCAACTTAAAATTCTAAGGAGCTCATTGAACTCCAAACAGAATAAACACAAAGAAAATACATCATACATCATCATATTCTACATACATCATATTCAAACTCCTACAATCCAAAGATGAGCTTAAAATCTAAGAAGTTCAGTGACCCACCAAAGAGATTAAATACAAAGAAAGCAATATCTAGACATTTAACAGTCAAAACCCTGAACTATGATAATAAACTTTTGAAAGTAGTCAGAGAAAAACAGTACACATTACATACAAAGAATGAATAATGGCTGACTTCTCATCAGAAACAAAGAAATACAAAAAAAAAATGAAACGAAATATTTAATATGCCAAAAGAAAATAAATGCAGCTATCAACTCATAATTCTGTACCAAGCATAAGTATCATTCAAAATTGAAGACATTATCAAATAGACGAAAACAGAAAATTTGTCATCAGCAGGCCTGCAATACAAGTAACGCCTAGGGGGAGGATCTTCAGGTTGAAGAGAAAAGATGCTAAATGGTAACTTGGCTCTATTAGGAAATAATTAAAGTTATCAGAAATAGTAAATATGTTGATAAATATAACAGAATATATTTTTATTTCATTCTCTTAATTTGTATGAAATGCATATGAATGCTTAAAATAAATTTTAACACTATATTATATGGTTCACAATAAATGTAGGTATATATATGATAATAATAGAGCAAAGAATAGTAGGCTAGTAAATGGGACACTGCTGTTACAAATTTCCTATGTTTTAGGTAAAGAAGTGGAATATTAATTCTGAGTAGTTTGTGATAAATTCAAGATGCATTTAATCAATTCCTAGAACAGTCATTAAAAAGTGCAAAAATGTATCGCTAAAATGCCAATATAGGAAACAAAATGGAATATATGAAAAACACTTTTAGCCCAAAGGAAAGCAAGAAAAGGGAAACAAAGGAACAAACAGAGACATAGATGAGTCAAATAGAGAACATATAGCAAAATAGATGATGAGAAATCCAACTATGTCAATAAGTACCTTAAATGTAAGTAGCCTAAACATTTCAATTAGAAGACAGATTGCAGAATGGGGAGATAAAAGGAAAGAACCAAATGCCTGCTCCGTAAATAAGATGAACAGTAATCCAAAGACACAAATGCATTGAAAGAAAAAGTACAGAAAAAGTGAATCACGCAAAAACTAATCAGAAAGCTAAATTGGCTATGTTATTATTGGAGAAAATAGAAATCAAGAAAATAAGTATTATCAGACATAAAGAGGGACATTTCATAATCATAAAATAATCAAGACATAATAATAAAATGTATATGTGCAAAGATGTGCTGGATCATAAGAAGAATATTTTGCATATTTCTTACCATCTCTGTGTTCAATGACATCACATGGGTAGTCCCAAATTAGTTACAATGGAGGTACTTACAGCACAGAAATCAGGAAATGCTCCAAATTAGGGATCTTTTTCAGAAAGCCTGTTGTTAAACATTTACTAGATGTACTTAATAATAGAACTTCAATGCACCTGAAGAAAACACTCACAGAATTAGAAAATAGGAAAATTTTATGGTAATCGATAAAACATATTGCAGTAAGGATATAGAATATAAAAAATGCAGTAAGGATATAGAAGATCTGAATCACACTATCAACCATCTTGACCTAATTGATATTGATAGGATTCTACACCAAACAACTGTACAATGTGCATTAATTTCAAAGTATGTGGAATGTTCACCAACATAGACCACATGCTTGGCTATAGCCAATGTTTTTGATACATTTCAAGATTAAATTTGCAGATAATATTCTTTGACCACAACAGAATTAAATGAGAAATCTATTAATTATGGTATCCAGAAGGGCCACAAATATTTGGTAATTAAGCATATATTTCAAAATAATACATGGGTCAAAAAAGAATAATGAAATTATAATTATTTCAAGCTGAAAGGTCAATGAAAATGTAACATATAAAATTTTGTGGGATGCAGCTACAGCGGAGCTTAAATGTAAATATGTCATTTAAATTAAAAAGAAAGAATGTTCAAAAAATAAGAATGAATAAACCAAAAATAAGCAGAAAGAAATAACATAAGGGCAGAGATCATAAAAATAGAAAACAATCAAAATGTAGAGAAAATTAACAAAATCGAAACATTGTTCTTTAAAACAAAAGTAATAAATTTAATAAATCTCTAAGAAGACTGATCAAGAAAAAAGAAAAAGAAAAAATTATTAATATCTAGAATGAAAGATATGGTATCACTACAGATCATACAGATATCAGTAAGGTTATAAAGGAATTTATAAACAATTTTATGCTAATAAAGTCAATAACGAATTTGACATTTCTTGAAAAACACAACTTATTAAACTTGGCATAATATGAAATAATAATCCTAACAGCCCTATATTTAGCAAAGAAATTGAATTTGTTTTCAAAAACATCCCCACAAAGAAAATCCAAGGACCAAATGATTTTATTGATGAAATTTATTTAAAAATTTAATAATAAATAATACCAGTCTTACACAAACTCTCAGAAAAAGACAAAGACATCCAAACTTGTTTTATGAAGCCAAACATAACGCTGACAAACATTAAAAGTATAGACTAATTCTTCTTAAAAACATAGATGCAAAAATTCTTTTAAAAGATTAGCAAATATCGTCTACCAATATATTAAAAAGATAATCTATCGTGACCAAGTGGAATTCATCCTGGGAATATTAAGATGTGCTTAATATTTCTTTTAAAAATGATGTAATTCACCACGTTAACAGAATGAAAGAGCAAAACCATAGAATAATTGCAATAGGTAGCAATATAAATATAAAACCTCTTTATGATTAAAAGAATCACAGAAATGCAGAAATGTGAAAAACTTTCAGGTAACATCAAACCTAAAAATAAAACATTGATTCTTTTTCCTCTAAGGCCAGGAACAAGGCAAAGATGTCTGCTGTTACCATTTCTACTCAACTTGTATAATAGTATCAAAACTTTGATAAGAAAAAAGTAAAGAAAACTTAAATAAATGGTGACATATACCCCATTAATGGACTGAAAGAATCAGTATTGTTAAGACATCCATTTTGCCTAAATGTCTCTATAAATTCATTGCAATCCCCATCAAAACTTACAGAAAGCCTTGTGGAAGTAATAGACAGGCTGATTTCAAAATTTATTTTAAATTTAAAGAATTTACAATGTCCAAAACAATCTTGAAAAAAAAAAGTTAGAGGCTTACACCACCTGACTTTAGGAGGTACTCTATAGTTATGAGAACCAAGGGAGTGTGATATTGGCATTATGGTTACACTAATGAGTGAAGGAAACAGAACAGAGACTCCAAAAATATATGCACACATACACAGTCAGTTAATTTTTCTCCAAGTTACAACATTAATTCAATGGAAAGCTTTTCAAAAACAATTGTTACTGGAACCCTGGGTATCTATACGCAAAAACTGAACCTTAATCATTGTCTCAGTCTGTACACAAAAAGTCATTCAAAATGGATCATAGGCTTAAACCCAGAATCTTGGACTGGGGGGAGGGAGAGAGACAGAGAGAGAGAGAAGAAAAGAGAGAGAGAGAGAGAAAGAAAGAAAGAAAGAAAGAAAGAAAGAAAGAAAGAAAGAAAGAAAGAAAGAAAGAAAGAAAGAAAGAAAGAAAGAAAGAAAGGAAGGAAG
>NC_037689.1:107485738-107508612 GCF_003255815.1 Theropithecus gelada
AGGAAGGAAGGAAAGAAGGAAGGAAGGAAGGAAGGAAGGAAGGAAGGAAGGGAGGGGAGAGAGAGAGAGAGAAAGAGAGAAAGAGAAAGAGAGAAAGAGAAAGAGAGAAAGAGCGAAAGAAAAAGAAAGAAAGAAAGAAAGAAAGAAAGAAAGAAAGAAAGAAAGAAAGAAAGAAAGAAAGAAAGAAAGAAAGAAAGAAAGAAAGAAAAGAAAGAAAGAAAAGAAAGAAAGACAAAGACAAAGAGAAAGAAAGTAGGAGGGACAAAGGGGGAGGACAAAGGGAGAAGAAGGGGGAAAGGGAGGGGAGTTGGAGGGGAAAATAAAATGATAAATTGGACAATTGGACTTCCTTAAAACTAAAAATGTTGCTCAACAGAAGACATCATAGACAAGCCACAAATTGAGAAAAATAATTACAAAATAAATAGTTCAGCAAAGGCTATTCAGGATACATAAAGAATGTCTGTAATTTAAAAATAAAAAATACAAAAAATTCCCAATGTTTAAGAATGGGCAAAAACTTGAAAAGGTTCTTCACACAAGAAGATATACAAGTAAATTGTAAACACGTTAAAAGGGTGCTCAACAATTTTAGTCATCAAGAAAATGCAAATTAGAGTATAAGATACCATTTCATACTAGAAAGGCAAATATCAAAAAGACAAATGTTATTAAGAATTTAGAGCAACTGGAACATTTCCGATGGGAACGTAAAATGCCAAAACCGATTTGGAGAACAGTTTGGATGTTTCATATAAAGCTACACATACAACTACTCTATGACCCAGTTCTATTCTTATGTATCTACTCAAGAGAAGTGAAAATATATGTTCACAAAAGACATATATAAAAATCTTTATAGTTTTCTATGAAAAGATGGCCACCACCACTAATTAATAGAGAAATGCAAATCAAAACCTCTGGGAGATATCACCTTAACCCCATTATGATGGCTACAGAAAATAAGTGTTGGCAAAGATGTGGAGAAATTGGAACACTTGTGCACTGTTGGTGGGATTGTAAAATGGTGCAACTGCTATGGAAAACAGTATGAAAGTTTATAAAAAATATTAAAAATAGAACCTTCACATTAGCCAGCAATCTTACTTCCAGATATATGTACAAAAGGATTGATAGCACAGTCTCAAAGAAGTATTTCTACAACCATGTTCCTAGCAGCACTATTCACGTTAGCCAAGAGGTGGATGTAACCCAAACATTTAACAATAAACAAATGCATAACATACAATGGACTATTACTCAGTCTTAAAAAAGAAGGAAATCCTGTCACATGCTACAACATGAATGAACCTTGAGGACATTATGCCAAGTGAAATAAGACAGTCAAAAAACATAAATACTATGTGATTATACTTACATGAGATATCTAAAGTAGTGAAACTCATAGGAACAGAAAGAGTGGTAGTTACCAGGGGCTGTTGGAAATAGAAATGGGGATATTTTCAAGATCAGATTTGCAAGATGAAAAAGCTTAAGATTTGCAAGATGAAAAAGTTCTGGAGATATGTTTCACAACAATGTGAATATGCTTAACACTACTGAATTGTATACTTAAAAATGGTTAAGATGGTAAATTTTATGTTATGTGATTTTTTTACCATAACAAAAAATGTTTATAGTTGCCTCATTCATAAAATCGTCAAAAAAACTCTTCTGGTGCTGACGAGTTGATGGGTGCAGCACAGCAACATGGCACAAGTATACATATGTAACAAACCTGCACGTTATGCACATGTACCCTAGAACTTAAAGTATAATAATAATAAAAAATAAAAAATAAAAATAAAAAAATAAAAAAATTAGAATCAAGCCAAATGTTCAACAGGAGAATGATAAAGAAATTGTGATATAGTCATAAAACAAACTACTACTGGCAATTTAAAAAGTGACCTACAGGTATATGCAAAATCATAAGTTAATCTTAAAAAGCATTGTGCTAACAGAAAGAAGGCAGGCACAAGATACTGTATCATTCCATTTACATAAAATCAAAGAACAGGAAAAAAATATTAATTTATTTTAATAGACATCAGAATAGTGATTGCCTATGGGATAGGAGAAATTACTGAAAAGGTGGACAAATGAACTTTCTGGTGTAATGAACATATTAGTAACTTTTTTGGAGAATGGTTACATAGATACATGCAATTGTCAAAATTCATTGAACAGAACATCTAGCATGTGTACATTTTATTTTATATTATACCTAAATAGAAAACATATTTTATAAACACAATGAAACATTATGCTAAGTGAAATGAGTGAGTCACAAAATGACAAATACTGTATAATTCTACTTATACAGGATATACAAAGTAGTGAAAATTCATAGGAAAAGAAAATAGAATGGTGTTTACCAGGAACTTCAGGAAGGAGGAAATGGAGAGTTGTTTGATGAGTACAGAGTTTCAGTTTTTCAAGGTGAAAAAGTTCCAGAGATATGCTGTACAACAATGTGAATATACTTAACACTACTTAACTGTACACTTTAAGGTGGTAAATTTTATGCCTTTTTAGCACAATTAAAAATAAAAAACACTATGAGAGAACCTCATCAACTCACTAGAATGACTAAAATTAAATTGACAACATCAAATATTGGCAATGATGTAGATCAAAGGGAATTCTCATAACTTGTGTGCAGGAAAGTAAAATGAGAAAATATTTCACAGGGTGTTATAGAGTTAAGTGTACACTACTCTTTAACCTAGAAATTCCCCTCCTGGTATTTCTAGGAGAAATTCTTGAGAGAAATTCAAATATGTGTCCATAAAAAGACTGGTTCAAGAATATCCATTGCATTTACATAGACAATAGCCAAAATTGCAATCAACCCAAATGTCCATCAGCGGTAAAATGGATAATTAAATTGTGCTATATTTATGCAATGGAATACTACTTAGCAATAAAAAGGAACAAGCTACTTATACATGGATGAATATCACAATCTTTCTGTTGTCTGTTTCCACTTATATGATGTTTTAGAACAAGCAAAATTAATGCAAGTTAAACAAACAAACAGAAAAACAGAACTGTGGTTGCCTCTGGTTTTCGGTGAACACAAATTTACTAAGGGACACAAGTGAAATTCTGGAGAGAAGGGAATGTTTTATATCAGGGGTCAGCAATCTTTTTCTATAAAACTACAGATAATAGATAACTTGGGCTTCGCAGATAATACATGGTTTCTATTGTTTTATTTTTTCATAACCCTTTTTAAAATGTAGAAAATATTCTTTGCTTCCAGACTGTAAAAACAGGCTATGGGCCATAATTTGCTAATCCCTACTTTATATCATGATAGAAGTCTAGATTGTATGGGTATGTCATTTTATCAAAATTAGAGAGAAATGATATGGGCATTTCAATGTGTGTAACTGCACCTTAAAATACAGAATTGAAAATTAATAATAACTACCACAAAATTAGGGATGTGAGAAATGGGTGAAGGTATAGATGAAAAAATATAGGATAATGATGATTGTTGAAGGTGAGTTTTGTACACATAAATGTTATACTATTTTGTTTATTTTGCATGTGTTTCTTCCTTTCCTTTTTTTTTTTTTTTTTTTTTTTTTTTTTGCATTTTTTTTTTCTTTTTTTTTTTTTTTTTTTTTTTTTTTTTTGGTAGCAATGGGGTCTCTTTATGTTGCCCAAGCTGGTCTTGAATTCCTAGGCTCAAGCTATCATCCTTCCTCAGTCTCCCAAAGTGCTGGGATTACAAAAAGTGGGTTTTTTTCAAAAAAGAAAAAAAGAAAAATTTCTGGATTGTAGCTGAAGCAGTGCTTAGAGGAGATTTTCTAGCTGCAGGTGACTAAATTAGAAAATAAGAAAGGTTAAAATCAACCATCAAAGCTTCCAACTCAGAAAACTAGTAAAAGAGCAACAAATTAAATACAAAGTAAGTAGAAGGAAGGAAAAAAAAAAAGATAAGAATATAAAAAAAATAAGAAGAATATAAATCAATGGGACAGAAGCAGGCATACAATAGAGAACAATCAACAAAGTTCAAAGTTGATATTTGGAAAATATGAATAGAATTAATATCCTCTAGCAATGCTGATTAAGAAAAAAACATAAATTATCAGTATCAGGAATGAAACGGAGAACATCGTTACAGATCCTAAGGATATCTAAAAGATAGCTTGAGCATATTATATATACAACTTTGTGCCAATAAGTTTGGTAACATATATGAAATGAACAACTTCCTTTAAAGCCATAACTTACCAAAACTGGCACAAGAAGAAATAGAAAGTTTGAATAGTCCAATATCTATTAAAGAAGTTGAATCTATAATTTGAAATCTCCACACAAAGGAAAGAACAATAGGAATCTACTAAAGAGATTTAAGCAGTGATAAAATCGGACTCAATTTTGAAAAGAGTAGTTTGCAATGTGAAGAATGGATTTGAGAGTGGATGTGATTAGAATAGTTAAAAGACAGTTGCAAGGTGCCAGGGGTTAGGGGAGACAGGTGTGAACAGGTGGAGCACAGAGGATTTTTAGGGGATTGAAACTATTCTGTATGTTGCTATAATGGTGAATACATGCCATTATACATTTGTCAAAATTCGCAAGATATATAACACCAAGAGTTTACCCCAATGTAAACTATGGACTTTGGGTGATAATGATGTGTCAGTGTAAGTTCATTATTATAATCAATCAGCCACCCTGTTAATAGTTGGGGGGGCTGTGCATGGGTGGGGACAGGAGATAGATGGGAACTCTGTGCTTTCTGCTCAATTTCCTGTGAACCCAAAACAGTTCCAAAAAATTAAGTCTAGATGTTGGAGTGGATGCAGTGAACAGGGAACACTTTTTTTTTTTTTTTTTTTTTTTGAGATGGAGTTTCAGTCTTGTCACCCAGGCTGGAGTTCAATGGCATGATTTTGGCTCACTGCAACCTCTATCACCCGGGTTCAAGCAATTCTCCTGCCTCAGCCTCCAGAGTAGCTGGGATTACAGGGGCCCACCACCACGCTCAGCTAATTTTTGTATTTTTAGTAGAGACAGGGTTTCACCATGTTGGTCAGGCTGGTCTCGAACTCCTGACCTCAGGTGATCCACCTGCCCCGGGCTCCCAAAGTGCTGGGATTACAGGCATGAGCCACCATGCCCAGCCGAACAGGGAACACTTCTACACTGCTAGTGGGAATGTAAACTACTACAACCACTATGGAAAACAGTATGGAGATTTTTTTTTTCTTTTTTTCTTTTTTTTTTTTTTTTTTTGAGATGGAGTCTCACTCTGTCGCCCAGGCTGGAGTGCAGTGGCGTGATCTCGGCTCACTGCACCTCCCAGGTTCATGCCATTCTCCTGCCTCAGCCTCCTGAGTAGCCGGGACCACAGGTGTCCACCACTACGCCTGGCTAAGTTTTTGTGTTTTCAGTAAAGACGGGGTTTCACCATGTTAGCCAGGATGGTCTCGATCTCCTGACCTCGTGATCCACCCGCCTCGGCCTCCCCTTAGCCACCGTGCCCGGCCAACAGTGTGGAAATTTCTTAAAGAACTAAGAGTAGAACTACCATTTGATTCAGTTTTCAATCCCACTACTGGATATCTACCCAGAGGAAAAGAAGTCATTATGTGAAAAAGATACTTGTACATGCATGTTTATAGCAGCACAATTTGCAATTGCAAAAATATGGAACCAGCCCAAATGTCCGTCAGTCAACGAGTGGATAAAGAAATTGTTGTGTGTGTGTGTGTGTGTGTGTGTATGATATATATGTGTATATATCTATTGGTATATATGTGTATATATATCACATCATATATACATATATTTATATATATGATGGAATACTACCCAGCCATAAAGAGGAATGAATTAATGGCATTTGCAGCAACCTGGATGGAACTAGAGACTATTAATTCTAAGTGAAGTAGCTTAGGAATGGAAAACCAAACATCGTATGTTCTCACTCATAAGTGGGAGCTAAGTTATGAGGATGCAAAGACATAAGAATGATACAAAGGACTTTGGGGATTAGGGGGAAAGGGTGGGAGGGGGGCGAGAGATAAATTACTACAAATTGAGTTCAGTGTATACTGCTTAGGTGATGGGTGCACCAAAATCTCACAAATTGCCACTAAAGAACTTATTCATGTAACCAACTACCACCTGTTCCCCCCAAAAAACTATGGAAATAATTTTTTTAAGAAATTAAGTCTATGAAAAGAAAAAAAGACAATCTTAGTAGCTCTAGTGGGAGATGATGACAGCTTGGACCAGAGTAAAAATCGAGAAAGAGAAGGACATTGGAGCTTCAAGGAAAATGGAGAAGCTTTGATGTATGGGTTGTAGGAAGTGAATTAACCAATAAAGTATAATGGAATTATGAGGTAGTAGTAAGGGACATTTAAATATAAGAAACCATGAATTTATAGTGGAAACAATATACTTTGTTGCATAACTTTCTGCTATAATATTTGACTGTTTAAGTGCAAGCACAAATAAAGTTAAGAGGTGGGATCATACAGAACTAGAGTTTTGCAAGTGGGTCTGACCAAAAAAAACAGAAATATTAATAAGAGCATGTTCAAATGATGGATTATAGAATCTGAATTGGACAATAAAGTAAATAAAACAAGGGCTTGTGAGTTTGGAGAAAGCAGAGGTCAGTAGAGTGGAAGACCTGATATAGTCAAATATAGGAACAGTTGGGATAAAAGGAGGTTATAATCAGAGAGTGTGATGAATTCATAATTTGGGAGGTGAAGCTTTTTTTTTGTTTGTTTTTTGTTTTTTGTTTTTTTGAGACGGAGTCTAGCTCTGTCGCCCAGGCTGGAGTGCAGTGGTGTGATCTCGGCTCACTGCAAGCTCTGCCTCCCGGGTTCACGCCATTCTTCTATCTCAGCCTCCTGAGTAGCTGGGACTACAGGCAGCCACCACTACAACCAGCTAATTTTTTTATATTATTAGTAGAGACAGGGTTTCACCATGTTAGCTAGGATGGTCTTGATCTCCTGACCTCGTGATCCGCCCGCCTCGGCCTCCCAAAGTCCTGGGATTACAGGCGTGAGCTACTGTGCCCGGCCAGGTGAAGCATTTTCAGTAGCAGTTATAGAAGATGGAAAAGCAGAAGGTATTAATATAATGGTAGCAGTGTTTGACCAAAGCAGAATGGAAGAGAAGATTATTAGGACGATATGACAAAGAATGAAATAGTCAAGATATATAGTTGTCCACAGTCCATGTCCAATTGATGTCACCAGCATAACAGCAGGTCTTGGAGTAGAGAGGAGGACCATGATCCATATCCCAAAATATTCAATAAATTAGGGGTAGTGAATATGGAGAGTAGATGGAAGTAACAGGAGGTGTAGAAGATGCTAAAACAGAGAGTGGCATTAGCCTCAAAAGCTTGTGAGTGTGTTTAACAAAGGCAAGAGAATCATCGTTTGGGAAGCATCATCAGTAATCAAGGGATACAATTTCACCACATGATCATGATCCTGAGGTACTGAGGCATAATAACAGCCACCACTGGAGAAGAAGTGGCTACGGGGAAGATAATATTCTCAATAGAGGCTCTAGAATGGCCCCAAATATTTTTTCACAAAGTAAACACTTTGTTTCACAGCAGCTGCAGTTTACTCCTCTTCACATTTCTTAAAGAAAGAGATAATCTCTAACAACTGAGAATTTCCTTTAAAGAACTCCAGGATACTTTCCATTTGCCTTTAGAGGAGTACAGGGAACATGCCAATCAGTTCCACATTCTGGGGAAGAACATGAGACTAAGAGATACAGCCTAATTTTTCTGCACACAATTTTGCAGAAGTTGTGATCTTAAAAGATGTTGAAAAGTATCAGCTCTGTGGCCTTCTGACTCTAGCTGCTTGTTTTTCAAGGACATCCATCCCATTGTGCACTGCTCCTTTCTATATCTGGCTCAGAAAGATCTGCTTTCCATCTGGATCCTGGTACCCAGCCCTAACGTTATAAAGGTCATGAATACATATAAGTAGTCAAGGCAGTGCTGGACTCACAGTGACAGTATGATCAGACACGTATAAATAGTCAAGGCAGTGCTGGACTCACAGTGACAGTATGATCAGATCCACCTCCAGCTTCAAAAAAGCATTCAACTAAAAAGCATTAAAGCACGCCTACATGGTAAATTGGTAAATTCTAGAAAATCCTGGCTTTCTCTCTAAGTTTGAGTTACACTCTATACCTGACATGGCAACACAAGTCAGTGAAGGGAACACATAAAGAGATGTCATGAGGATAATGGGAGGGCAATTTCTTCACTGTTGGAGAAGGAAATTACAAATATGGAAAAGTAAAACATAAAATAAAATAAAACAGAATTAACCCTGTGGCACTGGATTAGAATTAGAGAGTTTAGTATGAATTTATGGTTTTAGATAGATTTATTGATATGAATATTATAGATACTAACTGAATAAAATAAAAACCCACATGTGCACACTGATATAAATAAATGAATGAATAAATAAATGAGGAAGAAGAGAAGCTTCTTTCTTATAATAAAATGTCAACCAGTAAATGTAGAAACAATGATGGAATACGACATTTATCAATGGATGTCAAAATTATTGGGTAAAACTTTGATGAAGAACAGGATATTTACATAAAGTATCTCTCCCAATATTATATATTAATTACAATAAGATAAAAGCAGTTACTCTCCAGTGGAGGAACTTGGCAGACAGCACCTAAATTAAGTAATCAGGTTAACATCACTAATAATGGGATGATCAACATCATCCTCATAAAGTGCCTCCTGATAAAGTGCACTGAAAAAGACACGTAACTTCTGTAGTATTCTGGCTGAAGATGCATAGTTTAAATCAATCTTGAGGAACCCAGGCAAACTCAAATTGAGGGACAGTCCATGAAATAATTTATCTGAATTCAGTAAAAATATAAAGATGAAGAAAAACAAAGAAAATCTGAGAAACTGTTACAGATTAAAAGCAACTAAAAAGATATGACAGCCAACTAAATGTGTGAGTCTGGATTAGAAACTGATCTGTGGGAATATTAGCTGTATTGTATAAGACCATTAGTAAAATTAGAATATGGGAAGTAGTTTAGATAATAGTATTGTAGCAATGTTAAATTTTCTGATTTTGATCATTATACTGTAGTGTTTTTAGGAAGTACACACTGAAGTGTTTAGAGATAAAAGGGCATAGGGTCTAAAACTTACTCTCAAATGGCTCAGAAAAATAATGTACATAAATATATAAATAGATAATAAAAAGCAACTAGGCAAAACGTAAATAATTGCTGAATCTTTGAATTATTCTTGAAGCTTTTTGTAGATTTGAAATTATGTCAAAATTAAAAGCTACCCCAAAAAAGATGTCATGGACACACTCTACCTTGAGTCAATACTTCTAGTGTATCAGCTGTCCCAGGTTTGGCCTGTTTTGGCTCCATAATTTGGACCTAGATTTCTGTTTAGCATCCTGGATTATCAAACCAGTGTAGAATTGTCTATTTTAGTTCTGACCTTGATCCCCATTTTGGACTCATGTCTCATTATCTTGCCTTCATCTCCGGGCATTACAATCACGTGTAAGAAAAATACCAAACTGGCCGGGCATGATGGCTCACGCCTGTAATCCAAGCACTTTGTGAGGCTGAGGCGGGAGGATCACCTGAGGTCAGGAGTTCCAGACCAGCCTGACCGACATGGTGAAACCCTGTCTATACTAAAAATATAAAATATTAGCCGGGTGTGGTGGTGGGTGCCTGTAATCCCAGCTACTCAGGAGTCTGAGTACTCAACTACTCAGGAGAATCCCAGCTACTCAGGAGAATCGCCTTGAACCTGGGAGGCAGAGGTTGCAGTGAGCTGAGATCGTGCCATTGCACTCCAGCCTGGGCAACAGAAGCAAAACTCCGTCTCAAAAAAAAAAAAAGAAAAATACCAAATCATAACATCTCTTCCTAACCTCTAGGACATGTCCTATCTTCCACAGGCCACATATCTTCCATTTCCTTTGTTTTCTCACTTGTTCAGTGCTCTGGAAGTAGTAGTTGCCTCATTCAGATTTGTTGGAATGATTTGAAATGGCCCACTTCATAAATGTACAGCAATCTGTGATTGCCTTTTAAAATCCCACTTTCACGAACCTGAAGGAACCCAAGATAGTATTCACAAGTCTTGTATGGACTCAGTCCAAGGAGGAGCCAAGATTTTAAAATGGCTTAGGAAGGATCATCAGTATCCTTGCCTTATCTACAGGCTGCTTTCTTAAGCAAGCCATCCAAGGTCTCCTTGAACATAATTAGTGGGATTAGGGAAATAACCACTTTTCAAATAGAAATTACCAAGTGACTGGAAAATGAAGATTTGGAATGATTATGGGATATTTACTTGATAATAATCCTAATAGTTACCACTTGATAAAGAAGCTATGCGCCAGGAAATGCACAAGATGCTTTACGTGTATTGTCTCTTTAAATCCTCATCCAACCTGAAGGGTAGACATTAATATAACCCTTTTATAAATAAGGAAACTAAGGCTTAGGGAGTTTAGATGACTTGCCCAAGTTAATACAGCTCTTACATGGTAGAGCTGAGATTTGAGTGCTTCATGTCTCTTTGACTCCAGAGCACATACCTTTGCCATTGCATAATATGATCATACCAACCCAGTAGCAACCCTGCAGTTTCCCTGAACTGATTTGTTAAGGGGTCTTCCTAAACAGCTCTGATGTTAGTTACTTTGGAGAACAGATTTATTTTAGTGGGAATTTACATAAATGAAGGTTTCTCATACCATTTCGAACACATCACTTGCTCTTGACTTGATGGACTTAACGTCTCCAAAATCTCCATGGGGGAGCTTTTTCAGCCACACCCAATCACCCTAGAAAGAAAAGGAGGAGAATGAATAGTGGTTAAACTTAGTTCCCAGCAGTTTTAGAAAAATGTCCCTTCCACATAAAGGGTTTATAGCTATACCAGCAATCCAAATAGACATTTTCCTTCTCTCCCACCCTCCACCTCACAGACATTCTGTATTCTGAGCTGAAATGAAGTCATGCACAGAAGTTAAACTTTAAAATTACAGTTTCTCAAGACAGGGAAACAATTGCAGGTATGTAGACCCCAGAAAAGGAATGATACCACTCTTTGCAAAGACTTTCTTAACTAACTGTAGGAAGTGCTAGGATTTTTCACTTTTTCATAGCTAAGTGATGTAGCACCAGGTTCCCCGTGATTAATGGTGATGGTTAGTGGTTGCAATTCCCACTGCCTTGAGGCGTCTGTGGAGGGAAACATAGGGTGGGAAATGTAGTGTAGCAAATGTTTCCTGCATTTACCTTGATCCATTTTTCTCTTGTGGGACAGGCCATTTGTGTGTGTGTGGGGGGGTGTTGTCTTATGCTTTAGTCATAATCCAATTGGCTTAAATCTAGATTAAACATTTCTTATTTGAATGCTCAATGTACTACCATAGTAATGTGAGTAATCTAGAGTCTTCCAAAAGTCTGTTTCTGACTTATTAAGTAAAAAACTGCTATTTTAAGGCTTCTGTCAAGTTAAAAACAACAATTATTTTATTGTTTTCACTTCAACACCAGCGCCTGATAATTTTTTTCTATGTGCATAGCCTCAAGGATTCATCAGTCATAAAGCCCTATTTAGTTTCCATCCAACCCAAATTTAAAAAAATACAAATATAGATTCTTTCTTCTCCATAATAGTAATAATGCCTTACATTTGCACAATTCTCTCTACTCTTCAAAGTGATTTCACATCCATTACCTATAGCCTGGAGATTCCATTTCGGGCTGCACCAACTTGTCATCAAGTAGAGATAATAAAGCAGAGAGCTCTGTGCAGTCAAATTCCAAAAATAAAAGAGTGTAACCAGGCCGGGTGCACGCCTGTAATCCTAGCACTTTGGGAGACCAAGGCGGGCACATCACGAGGTCAGGAGATCAAGACCATCCTGGCTAACACAGTGAAACCCCATCTCTGCTAAAAATACAAAAAATTATCTGGGCGTGGTGGCGGGCGCCTTAGTCCCAGCTACTCAGGAGGCTGAGGCAGGAGAGTGGCGTGAACCTGGGAGGCAGAGCTTGCAGTGAGTGGACATGGCGCCACTGCACTCCAGCCTGGGCAAGAGAGCAAGACTCTGTCTTTAAAAAAAAAAAAAAAAAAAAAAAAAACAGTGTAACCACTCTCTTATCAAGGAATATATCTGGCTATGGCAGTGCATCTGGAAACCTGCCAGAGGCAAAGGCTAATGGAAGCTGCAGGCTTCTGAGTTAGTTGCCAGCACTTTGTATTATCATTTACTACCCAAGGAGCTCAAAGCCCTTTAACTAAGAAATAGCCCTCCAAGACCTTCAGCAGCTGGAAAAAACGAACAAACAAACAAACAAAACCCAACAAATGCACTGGCCAGGCTCAGTTCCCAGAGAGTTCAGAAGGGTAGTCCCGGATCAGTGCCTGCCTGCAGCAGAATGGTCAAAGCATTCGATCCACTAAATCTCCAAGTGTGGTCCCTGGACCAGCTGCATTAGCATCACCTGTAAATTGGTTAGAAAGGCCAGTTCTCAAGCCCCACCCAACACTTAACGAAATCAGAAATTGTAGGGTGAGGTCCAGCAATCTGTGTTTTAACAAGTCCTCCACGCGACTCTAATACAGGTGAAAGTTTTTGATCCACCATCCCAGCCTTTGCCTTTTCCTCATATTTATGGAACTCTCCTCACTCATACTCTCTTCACTTACCTCTTACTAAGTTTCTTTCATCAAAATCTGCTCTCAGTCAGGGATCTAAAACTCATTCACAGAAGTCAGGAGGGCCTGACACAAGCTTGAAGTTTTACCCTTCAGAGAACTTTGCCCTTTAGAGGGACCAAAGGCTAAACATTAAGCTGAAAGAATAAAACTCTAACTGAAAATTCATGGAATCAACCAACGTGTGGGAAAGACTAGTGAACAAAAAAGCCTTCCCGGCACCTTTGCAGTTATGTTACTGAGCCCACGGTCACTGCTAGCCACTATGGCACTTTTGTGCTAGTTAGAAAGGGTATTTTCTCTCAAATTTAAAAAATCTTAACTTTGTGAGTATATTATCATACAGCCTGTGGCAGCCCTGTGATGTTAGGCAGCACACCCTGGCTGTATACATACACATACCATACTCTCATTTATGGACACATCCCCCAGACACCAGGGAGCACATTCCACTAGCAGCATGGATGCTCTGCACATCACCAAATTCTATCTGCCCAGTGAGGCCTCTTTGTCAGCTTTGCAGTCAGGCATTAGGAGTTGGGGTGAGAAGTCAAAATTGGTCCTCTGAGAATATTAGGCAGGAGAGAAAAGCAACCTCAAGAAACTTCTGGAAAATAGTCAAGATAGTACATACCCAGCTACACATGAGTTTACCAGTGACTGTGTATGTGCATAGCTGGGAGTGCCAGTACAGATGTAGATGTGAGAAGGCTCTTCTACCACCTCATTCCAGAACTAGGCTGAGAAGCCAGAATCTCTGTGCCCACTTTGGTACCACTCACACATAAGTTGGCATATGTTACAATGTGAATATTACCCTCTTAGATGTAGTTCCCCTTTGCAGAGCACAACCTGAACATCAGTACGCACAGTCCTGACTCTGCCTCACACCTGGTACCCCATACCTTCTTCCTAGAGCCAGCCTTATTGCAAACATGGGCTAACCTTCTGTCTGGCTTATTAACTGCCACCAGCAGCTAAGCAGAGCTTTTTCCTGCCAAATCAACAAATGTGAGAGCTGGAAAGGGTCATAGGTATCCCTAACACAATCCCTTCATATTTTGATAAAGAAACTGAAAACTTAAGAGATTAAGTGATTATCCCAAGGTCAGAAAACTAGGTAGTAACAGAGCCACAGTTGACCCAAGGTCTTCCATCTCCTACTTTGTTGCTCTTTCCTCTCGTTGGGGTTTCTTTGGTTTGGGAGATTTTTGTGTGTTTGTTTTAAGATTTAAATAATTCTCACAAAGTTTGTAAGCAAATTTTTGAGTCTGTGTGCATTCTACTTCATGAATAATGAGGAAAAGGGAGGAAATGGGCAAGTTTTATCTTCACCACACATGCACTATTTGTTTTGTTTTTTTCTTCTAAGAGAGAATGATAAAATACTTCACTCATCACTCACTTTTTAATTAAGAGCAAGAAACATCAAACTCTATTCACTTAACTTTTTAGAAGTAATTTAATGTCCATCAGTTTTGAACTAAAGCCATGGTGTATTAATAAGGGGAAAGAGCACTAGATCCTAGACCTGGCTCTGCTTCAAACTCAAGGGTGGCCTTAGAACAGCCACTCAATCTGCCTGAGCCTCAGTTTCCTCACTGACAAAGCTGGACTTACTAGATGATTTCTGGACTTACTAGATGATTTTTTTTTAGCTCTGATGATCTGCGATTCTGTGATAAGAAAGAAAAGATGGTTGACGGAAGGGAGGGGGCAGGGAGAGAGTTACAAGGGATATAGAAGGTGAGAAGACAGAAAAAATGCTCTGAGAAAGAGAGATGAATGGAGAGAGAGAAAGATGAGACAAAGAGGAAAACACAGGGAGAAGCAAAGAGGAAAAAGTAGTCAGAAAATGAAGAGGGAAGATGAATTCAGTGGGTTCTCTCTGAATGTGTCAGGGTTACACTGCTGCCCACCACACCTCGTCTCACCCAGACTGTAACTATTAGAGCAGATCATGACATGTCCCCACTGCATCTGCCATTCACAGCTCTTTCTGCCTGGAAGTCAGCTCATCTGGCTTTCCTTTCACATTTCAAAGGCTATCTGTGAAATGAGGGCTGATTTTCCCACACAATTCCAAAGGTTATGCATCTGTGTGTAAAATAAAGTATGAATTTGTGAGTGTAGTACAATGTGATAGCATGTCCTAGGGAAACCTGTCTTTTGCTATTAGATATCTGCTACTCCAGGCACCTTATCTGGAAATTCCAGGTCTTCCAATGACAATTCTTATGAAAATCTGATTTATTTTAAACAGAAACTAGACAATGAGTCTTCTTTAAAACATTCCTAATAGAGTACTGTTTCAGAAGACACACTACGTCTTTGTTTCATCTGTTAATTCTATTGGCTTATGTCCCCTCTTTGAGTCCTCTTTAACCTCTTTAGTCAGTCCTCTTTAGTCAGGGCAGTTTTCTAGCCTCAGCTGCCTTCCTTCACACTGTGCCATCAGCCTAATATTGACTTCACCGTGTAGGTATTATTCTCATAACACCCTCCTTTTGTAAAAATAAAGTCCCCATTTGGCCTACACCATTTAAAAATACTCATGATCTGACTGACCAATAGTCATTCTTAGCTCTCTGCCTCCTTCCAAAATGAGAAAATACCTGACAGACTGTTAAAGGCCAGTTACATACAGATGTTAATTTTTTTCCCCTTCTCAATTCTACACTATAACCTTCCAACCCCACCAAATAAAACACACCACAATTTAACACATAAATTATTCCACAGAATCAGAGAATGATAGCATATTGAGCCAGAAAAGGCCTTAGAGGTCTGTTAGACCAGCAATTCTCAACCCAGGCTGCACATATCAGAGAACTTTTAAAAAATACCAATACCGGGCCCCACCTCATGCCAGCTGAATCAGAATTGCTGAGGGTGGGGCCTGGGAGCAGGTATTTCTTAAATTTCCCCAAGGAGATTCCAGTAAGCAACCAAGGTTGAGAATTTAGTTCAACCCTTCATTTTACAGATAAAAACCAAGGTTATGGAGATTTACTTCAGAATCCCAGAGGGGTCAATACATTTCTAAAGCCATCAGTTCATTCCATTTGACATTCAAGAGCCATCTGGTTACCCTATCTTAGGTCTTTGAGAGAGTAGAGCTGACAATTCCCCAATACCTCAAGTTTACATTTGAAGCGGTTCTCCTCTTTGATTGAATTAAGTCCAAAGCAAGATCCAGAGGTTTCTGCCACTAATTTAAGTCAAAGCCCTCACATAGGCTGAACAAACATACACCATGCTAATGTTGGTGTTGAAGGCCTATAGTCCATTTGTGCTGCTATAACAGAATTCCTATGACTGGGTAATTTATAAAGAGAGGAATATATTTCTCATAGTTCTGGAGGCTGGGATGTCCAAGATCAAGGTACCAGCAGGTATGGTGGTCTGGTGAGGTCTGCTCTCTGCTTTCAGGATGATGCCTTGTTGCTACATCCTCCCAAGAGGAGGAACACTATGTCTTCACATGGCAGAACACAGAACAGCAAGCTAGCTGAAGGCTGCATTAAGCCTCTTTTATAAGAGCCTTAATATCGTTCACAAAGGAGAAGCCCTTGTGGCCTAATTAGCTCTTAATATCATCACATCAATCTGTGAAATCAAACAAATCATATGCTTCCAAAATACAATGGTAGGATATGCACAAGATAGACATTTCTATTCCAAAAGTCAGAAGTAGGCAAGAAGAAAGATGTAACAGGTCCAAAGTAAGTCCAAAATCCAACAAAACAAACAACATTAAGTCTTAAGTCTTGAGAATAATATTTGACTCCATGTTCCAATTCCCAGACACATTGGGGTGGGTGTTGGGCCCCCAAGGCCCCAGTGGATTCCACCTTCATGGCTTAACTGGGTGCAACCCATGCCACAGCTCTCACAGGTTGGAGTCAGTATGACTGCAGCTCTCCCAGACTGGCGTTGCATTCTGGTGGCTTTACAGGTCTGGGGTGTCAAGGGTGGCCGTGCCCCAAAGCCCCACTAAGCACTATGCTACTGGAGGATCTTTGTGGTGGCCCTGACTCCACAGTTTTGCTGAGTACTGCCCTAGTAAGGACGCTTTGTGGTGGCCCAGACCCCACAGTTCCACTGGGTATTGTTCCAGTGGGGACTCTCTGCAGTGGCCCTGCCCCTGTGGCAAGTCTCTGCCTGGGTGCTGAAGCTGTCCAAGACATCCTTTGAAATCTAGATGGATGTATCCATGCCTCCATACCTCTTGCACTCTGAGAGCCTGCAAAGTTGGCACCACGTGGGTACTACCAAGATTTATGGCTTGCATCTTCCAGGGCAGTAGGCCAAGCCACATCTTGGACCACCTGAGTCAGAACTGGGAAGGTCAAAGAGCCCTGCACTGAAACATGGGAAGCAGAGATTTGAGTCAGCCCCAGGCGGCAAGCCCTGGGATCTCACAGGTGCCCTGGACCGCATCAGTGTCCTGGGCCTCTACTTTGAAACCAGTTCGATGCTCAAGGCCCTGGCTCTCTGGGCCTGTAAAGGGCATGACAGCTTTGAAGATCCCAAAATGTCTTTGGGGTCATTCTCCCATTCTCCCGTCATCTTGATGAATAGCATCTGGCTTCCTTCTATCCATACCAATCTCCTTAGCAAACTTTTTTTTTTTTTTTTGTCACACTCTTGGTTTTCTCTCCTAAACACGCTTTTTCATTCTTCACATGGCAAGGCTGAGAATTTTACAACTCTATATGTTCTGTTTCCCTTGTTTTTTAAAAAAAAATGCATTCTGTCTTTAAGTCATTTATCGCTTTTTGCATCTTACTATAAGCAGTTAAGAAAAGCCATGCAGCACCCTGAATGCTTAGATGTCTAGAGATTTCTTCCACCAAAAATCCTCATTCATTGCTCACGAATTCTACCTTCCACAGGGTCCTAGAATATGGACATAATTCAGCCAAGTTCTTTACCAATTTATAAAAAGAATGGCTTCTTTTCCAACTTCGTTCCTCATTTCCATCTAAGACTTCCTCAAAATGGTCTTTAACGTACATATTTTTACCAATGTGGTCAATCTGTTCACGACCACTTAAGTAATCTCTAAGAAGAATCAGGCTTTCCATACAGTTCATCTCTTCTTCCAAATCCTCAACAGAATTTCCCTTACCACTCCATTCTCAGCAATCAAGACTTTTTCCAGCACTCCCTTCAAAAGTGTTCCAGCCTCTCCCCATTACCCAGTTCCAAAGCGACTTCCACAGTTTTAGGTATTTTTTTGGTAACAACTCACTGCTCTGGTACCAATTTCTGTCTTAGCCTGTTAATATTGGGTAATTTATAAAGACCAGAAAATTATTTTTTACAGTTCTGAAGGATGGGATGTCCAAGATCAAGGCGCCAACAGGTTCGGCTGTCTAGTGAGGGCTGCTCTCTGTTACCAAGATGGTGCCTTGTTTCTGCACCCTCCAGAAGGGAGGAATGCTGTGTCCTCCCAGAGCAGAACGTGGAAGGGCAAATTAGCCAAACACTGCATGAAGCCTCTTCTATAAGGGCTTTAATTCAATTGATGAGAGAGGAGCCTTCATGGCCTAATCACCTTCTAAAGACCCCATCTATTTATACCATCACATTGGCCATTAAGTTTCAACACCTGAATTTTGAGAGGGACACATTCAAACCATAGTAAGGTCCCTGTCAATTATTTATCTAATAGAGAAGAGTATTCATTTGAAAAATCCAATGTGGTTGACAATCTAAAAACTCATTCTGTCCTGTTTTGGACTTTCTTTGTAGTTACTGTTGAAGTTGAGAGTGTTTGCTGCTCTTGGGAGTATCTTCAAACAAAACAAGGAAACCACACTGAGAAGGCCTCACTTAGAAGGAACAGAAAGGCAGTCTAGTTTCCCTTTTACCCCCTGCTTAACTCATTCATGCTGAGAAGAAACAGTTCATCTCTCTGATGCAAGATTTGTTCTGGTTGCCAAATTCTAGTATCTTAGATCAGGTGGTACAGGGTGGCCTCTTAAAGCTTGAAAGACAGAAACCTCAGTGGAATGAAAAGGATTTCTATTTTCAGCAGCAGAAAGTAACCTGTTACTCCAAGAGGCAGAACAGGTGAAGAAAAATAAATAACTGAATAATTTTTAAAGTCTCAATATCAGAAGTACAAGTACAGGAAGAACAACTAGAATTTGAAGAGAAGGGTACCCCAAACTCTGCCGTGCACACGCATGTCTCTAGACATCTCATTACAAACAATAGACTCAGGGAGTCATTTCTTCTATTATTATCTATATATCTTCTGGAGTGAGTGACACATTTAAATGTTTGGGTCTCAAGAACTTTTTTCTACATGCATAGTAAATATATGGAGTTGAAAGACCAGTGAAGTTATAAATAAGTAGATTTGTTGCTGAGGAAAATAATTGACAAGAATGTCAACTAAACAAGTCCATAAGCAAACACAGACACCAAACTGGAAAGACTTGCCAAAAGCCCCAGTATTTTTACCCAAAGACTAATTACTAAATCATTGCCTCATTTTAAAATCCAAGAAAGCAGTAGATTAGACAGCTGTTAAATATCTTACTTCATAAATCGCTATGTTGGAGTTTTCATAGGTAGCTGGAGTTAGACTGCCTGAAGAAAAGGAGAGTCTTGGGAACCTCCCACTTTGGACCTCTGAGGTAATCTGGAAGCTTACACTGGCACGACTTCCTCTCTGTGAAAGGATTAGGAAAGAAAAGTTATGAACAAAATACTCATGATATAGCACAGAGCTTATCTGAATTTTCTTTTTTATTCCTAAGAAAAGAACCGTATGAGTTGAACCCTGTAAACATGAGGTTGATTGATTTTCTCTATCCTTCTGAACTTTTTTTCTTTTTTAGTTCAGGGTTGGTACCTTGTTTAACCACCATGTAGCACCAAAAAATTATAAAGGTGCTTCCATCTCCTAGAGAGGATTAAAATTATAGATGGGGCAAGAAAGAATGCCAGTCATAATTTAATCTGGGACCCTCACTTTATAGACAAAAAAGTAAGACCAAAAAAAGATAAAATAAGTTTCCTAATATCATACAGCTAGTCAATTGTTTAGTTACAAGAATTATTGTTTATAAAAATCTAACATTAAAAAAAGTCAATAGCAGACCTAGGACAGCATCCCACCTTGCTGACTCTCAGGAGTGGCTCTTTTTGTGATACTATCCTGAATGGCATCCTTCTTTGTGCAGGTAAAATTAATGGCAGAGGGATCCCAGAGAGCAATAATAGTAGAGAGTGAGCAGATCACATGCCTATATATAATTTATGAGTCTGATGCTTAAATGGGTCAAATTCTCTATTCCTTGATTTTTGAAGTGGCACACATAAGTCTGGTAGGAAAGGGCTGGGAACTGCACAGTTGAATGACAAGAGGAAGAGTTACCTGCAATCTGTGTTAACCTTTAAAATTGAACCTCTGTATCTTCAATTGAACCAGTAGACTTATTTCACACGAAGACATATAAATCAACAGGTTCCTCATATTCTCCATACCTCCAAATGTGCCTTTCTTAGAATTAAAGCAATCCAGAGCTAGTAGTTACATTTTGGTATTGTCTAGGAGTGCCCCCACCCTCAACTCCAACATCCCTGTTTTATAATTAGGAAACAAAGACCTAGAGAGGTACATAGGGACTGGGACAAGAATCTTGGTGTTATATCTGATCCTGTGCTCTCTCTACAACTACATTATGCTTTATTTTACTTTGCTTGCCAATAAAAATTAATCTTAACTACTTCCCAACACTCTACCCCTTAATAGTCTTTGATCAACTAAAGATTACAGCTGAGTTAGCCCAGAGTTAAGCTCCTTCTATGAAGACTATCACAAAGTTCCAAGACAATGGTAAACTCCACCCAGCCCCCAATGTGCTGAAATCTCAACAGCTCAAAATTCAGACAAGATGGAAAACTTGACTCTTCACATAACCCCAGCATCAACCTGAACACTCCCCAACAGAGCAAGGTCAGGGAGGAATCTACTTCCCTTTCATTCTTTATTTTCATATCTCAGCAGGAGTACCTAGATCTGTATATTGAGATATAGACCTCTCCATGAAGGGCAAAGGAGAAAGCAAGGGAATTGCCAAAATCCACACACATTTTGACTTCAGCTTCATTTTCTTCTAAAAACTTCCTTTCCTAACTTGACTTCTCCTGACCTGCCAATTTTTCTAGACGGAATTAATTTTATATTCACTAAGAGTTTACACTTTCAGACATTCCATTTGGATGGAATTCTTGGCTTGGCTTCTTGACTGATTAGGCACAGCCAGCTGCAAGTTTGTGACTACACAGCAATTAAGGAAAATGTATGCTTCCCCTATCTCTTCCCATCAGAACCTCTGATACAAGCCAAATGCCAAAAGGGATCTGGAGGCCAAGAGCTATGTTCTTCTAGGGTAATGCCATCCTTTTCCACCTGGGCCAAAATAGTAAAAACATAAAATAAAATAAAACAATTTTTTTTTCAATTTACAAAAGAACATTCCCTACTATAAGGCTACCAATCCCTTATAACAGTATACCAATCCCTTAGTAACAGTAATAGTCCCGTTACTATTCATTTTTCTCACTCATGTGGTAAAAAGTGATGACGTTTTATTCTCATCTCAAAATTTATGCACAAGTGAAAAAAAAACTATCAGGATGAGCAAGATTTTAAAACCCTAGGTACTTTGTTTACCTGAAGGTAGCACTGCTCAGCTATTTATGGTGACTTTGTGAGGCCTGGTATGCTTTAGTCACCCAAATATGGTTTATGTCTCAGTACAAATGAGAGGAGGAATAGGTGGAGGTCTTACAGACTACACTGGACTATTGCAAATCCTATACAAATTAAAGCCTCATTCAGTCCAAAATTGAGCTCTGTGTATCATTTTGATATGTTAGAGCTAAAACATCTAGGCAATTGATATGAACTGTCATTTTGACATGGATACCACCAAAGAAGTGGGGATTTTACAAATAGGTTTATTGCTTTTGACTGAAACTTTACTATATTTTGCTACATTTAGACAATAACTTCTAATCATCTACTTTTACTACTGAACATCCATTTCTGGATAAAACATCTTGTCACAAAAGTGAATACTTTTTTCTTAGTATTGGGTTACATATTAGTATTGCTTCAGAGCTTGTATTTCAACATCTATACTTTCTACTTAAAGCAGGAAATTTTATGCGAGGCATACTGAGTATGGCAAATCCAGACAAATTCCACTACCATGAGTCCTAGGGTCCTTTGGTGGCTCCAAAAATGGGGACTAATATCAATAAATTTTTATGCCACAAGGGTGGAGTGTAGGCTTCAGCCACAGTAACAGTTTTGGCTTTCAGCAATACATTTCCAGGAACACAATATCAACCTTACGAAAAGATCTGATGATTTAAACAAGTAAGAATTAGGGTTATAATTGAAAATTAAATCAAACAGCTGAACAACTAATTTGACTCCAACTGCTCAGGGTAGTACCATGTAAATCCATTCTTACCCAGCCAACTAATTAAATATACCCTTCAATTTCACATTCAGGCAAAATACCAGTTTGGTCACTGAGATAACAATTAATTACCAAATCTGGCACAGTTGTGTAGCAAGAGTAAATGGCACATGAAGACAATATAAGATGTTTGTATACTCTTCCTATATCCACTACCATACTATAAATTACAGACTAGTGTCTTTACTGTGGCTACATATACTAGCACAAGGAGACACACTAGCTAGCTTTGACAGTACTCTTCCCCACATGTTCTCTTCTCCAAGCTTCTATTTATGCTGTTTCCTCTGCCTAGGATGCCTCACCTATGGGGCCAGATAGGTAATATAAAGAGGTGAAATATGCTGAGTATAAGACAATATAGAGTGGTGGGAATTGTATCAAACTGCAAAGAACTTGCCTTTTCCACAAAACACAACTACTACTGAGTTATAGCCAATTGTCAGAATGAGATCCAAGGTTGACAGATCTTCCAACTTTTAAAGAAAACTCAGAAATCCAGATTTTTATATGTAATTTCATAATTTCAAAATTCTGGCTTTTTTTTTTTTTTTTTTTTTTTTTTTTTTTTTTTTTTTTTTTTTTTT
>NC_037689.1:107508704-107512288 GCF_003255815.1 Theropithecus gelada
GCTCACTGCAAGCTCCGCCTCCCGGGTTCACGCCATTCTCCGGCCTCAGCCTCCCGAGTAGCTGGGACTACAGGCGCCCGCCACCTCGCCCGGCTAGTTTTTTGTATTTCTTAATAGAGACGGGGTTTCACCGTGTTAGCCAGGATGGTCTCGATCTCCTGACCTCGTGATCCGCCCGTCTCGGCCTCCCAAAGTGCTGGGATTACAGGCTTGAGCCACCGCGCCCGGCCAATTCTGGCTTTTTTTAATAGCTGTGAGGGTGAAACAAAGGTGGTTACCAGTTTGTGACCTAAACAAACCCTATCCTTCCTTCATTAAGACTCAGTTTTTGTGCTGAGTTTCTGAAAAGCCTCCCTCCACTGATCTGCCTCCTCTGAAGTTCTACCACACTCTAGTTTCTTTGTACAACATGGCGTCTCTCTTGTGTGGTATGATTTGTCTCTCTAACTTAACTGCAATCCTCTTGAAATCTGGGACTACATGTCATCTTTCACAAAGCCTAGCCCCAGGGGTAGGACATAGTAGCAGGCCTTTAATGAAGATCACCAATTACATTACAATCACAACCAGTGAAGACCTTTTGGTGAAATGCAACTCTCTTTCACTAGTTGATTAATTCACCAAACTTTTATAAGCACCTACTATATTATAAGCATTATGTTAGGCTAACATTTTAAAAGATATATTGCTGCCCTTGAAGAAATAACCATCAAATGTTGAGTCCATATATACAAAGAACTACATTAAGTCAAAGCTAAACTACTGCTCAAAGAGCAGTGCATTCACTTGCACAACAACGTTCTAAGGCTGCACTATTTAATAAAAATGTAACATGAGCCATATATGTAATTTTAAGTTTTCTAGTAGTCACAATTAATAAAAGGAAACAGGTAAAATTAACTTTAATAATATACTTTAACCCAATATATCTAAAATATTTAATTTTGACATTTAATTAACTTTTGTAATTGTTTAAATATTTTTTTAAATTTAATAAGATATTTTACATGTTTTTGTACTGTCTTCTAAACCCACTGAATATTTTACTCTTATAGCATATCACAATTCAGACTAGCCACACGTCAAGTGCTCAATAATTATCTGTGGCTTGTGGCTACCATATTGGACAGGGCAGCAAAAGAAAAGGATACGCCTTACCTTACTGCCAAAGTGGGGGTTGATAAACGTTACATCCTCCAAAGTCAGTAGAATTCTATTGGGTCCTTTGATCAACTGGATTTTATTTATACGACGCCTAAAACAAACATGAAATCAGAGGGTCACAAGGGACTGGGTGTTTTGGCAAAGCCAGGGTTAATTTGCCCTAAGATAACAGTTAAAGAATATTCAAGGTATACAAAATAATTGGGAGGATAATCACACATGGATTTTTACCATAGTACCCACAGGAAAAGAAGGAAGCCACCCCGGCCCGCACAACTTGCAGTTACAAAGACCAAAAGAGAAAAATTAAAATGCTCTTGAAGATGCATCAAAAGAGAGGTGCGAAGGCACTACATGGGAATGGTATCTCAGGCTAATAAAATGGTGATCCCACATCAAGGGCACATTCATAACAACACATCTGAATACATTTAAGGAACTCAATACTCTTTCTCATATGCCATAGTATTTATCCTGATAATACCAGGGCCAAGAATCATTAATCTCCATTTTATAGACAAAAACATATTACAGAAACAAAACAAAATTGAGCAAATTGGCATGAGATCCCCTAGCCTGAGGCAGAGCTGGAACTTGAATCCTTGCTCCCTGGCTGTGGGCCCAGATTTCTGCCCATAAGACGCTTGTCTTGTAAAGTTGCCAAAGCAACAGGTTGAAAAGTGGAAAAATTCAATCAGTTGGTTGCTTTGTCTACATGATTCCAAACAAGTAGGCTGACTGAGTTTTCTTCTTTTACTGAATTGGTCTCTTGTCTGAGCATTACAGACACAGTTTAAACCTGATTCTCTCTAAACATGCCCATTAATTTGTAGTGAATGTAATTATTTTCTACAAATCAATTACTAGACACACAGGAGTTTATGATGTGTACTCACACAGTCAGGTAGGTCTGACTGGGCAACTTGAAGACCTGGAGGGAATCTTGATTAGTCAGTATGCTCGTTTTGTTGTTTTGTCTTGGGGGCTCTGACAGCTACAATTTGGCTTTGCTTTTTCCATAACCCCATAATGGTTACTCTGTGGAATGTGTTAAAGCCAAGAGCCATCGTGGAGAAAACAACCACTGAATCAAAATGCTTTGTCAAGTTGCTTTAAGAAGTTTACAATGTCACTGTAGCTTTAAGTATCAGCAACTCAGTTTTTCTCAGTGATTCCACTGGTTTGTAAACAAACAATTAATGTGTTTCTAATTGTCTGCCAACAAACATGTCCCTTATCACTGTGGGAGCTGCTGCCCTGCAGAGAAAATTAAAAGAGCCCTGTAGTGGATTCTTGGGTACAGCACATGAATCTTTTGGCAAAGTAAAGCATCACTCCCTAACTCATCTGTTTCATATGTGTGGTGAATTGTCTTAAAACAGGCACACCTGTAAAAATAATCATGCTACAGAGTACACTCTAGTAGAAAGCAAACTGGACTCCCAGTCCAGAGATCTGGGATGTGGTGCAGATTCTGTCATTAATTAGCCAGGTCCAGGTGACCTTGGATAAATAATTTAACCTCTGCATGGCTCAGCGTCCTCATCTAGCAGGATAATAGTCCTTGCATTACCTGCTTTATAGAGTTGTTTTGAAAATCAAATCAGATAATGTATGTGAAAGTGCTCTGAAAAGCATAAAGCACTATGAAACTATGAGGGCTCATTATTATCATTATCATCATTAGTATAACAAAGCACGAGAGAGCTTTATAGAAAGGCGATGCAATCTGGTTCCGGAGGAGTAGGGAGAAAGGAGGAGTTCAAAGAATCCTTTGTTTTGGGGTGGTTGGGTTCTTTGCATGTCTTTCTTTCTGAAAAAAAACTTAAACAATCAAAACATACAGAAAAGGAAGGAACAGAGAGTTACTCTCCTGCAAGTAATCACCGTCTATTACAGAATCTCATCAGCCGCTCAGCTCTTCTGATTGCAGCCGTGGTGGGCAGAGAGAGGGAGGAAGGCAGCAAAGAGGGGGCATCTTTTGTGCTTTGTTAGCTGAAGAACCAAGGACCAAGTGAGTCTGGGAAATGATGTACCTCTTTCCCATCTCTGAGTTTTCTGTGACCACTTGAAGTACCAATTGTCTCAAACTCATTTTCCTCTCCAATCATTTTCCTCTCTAATCAGGTCCCTCTTCAATAATTTTCCTCTCCAATCTTTGCCCTTCAGCCCACAAGATTCAAACAAACCCCTCCCCACTGTTTTTGTTTTTTTTTTTTTCTTTTTTCCTTCCTTTTCCAAGAATTGCAGACTAGGCTCACTCAAAGCCCAAAGATCCAGTCCATACAGTGGGAAAGATGAGTGAGAACTGTCAGTTGGGGGGTTGACAAGTAACATAAACAGCTGAGTGACTACATTTTCCACACTGCCATGGGATGTTTTGGCATTAGGTAGACAGAGTCTGTTACTCCTCAAATTTC
>NC_037689.1:107512577-107537256 GCF_003255815.1 Theropithecus gelada
ATGGCACAAGTATACATATGTAACAAACCTGCACGTTATGCACATGTACCCTAGAACTTAAAGTACAATAATAATTTTTTTAAAAAATGAAAAATTAAAAAAACCTTTCAATTATTTCTACTACTTCCAAATATTTCTAGGCCCCTCCAAAGGAAGGGGACCCTTTCCACTGTGTTTTGCACGTCACAAAAGCTCCTCTCTGAAGGTTTGCTTGGGGGTCCACAGTGTTAAAAAGCAGCCTCATATCCAGCAAAATAGGGAAGAAGTCAGGCTCTGCCTTCTTCAGCCCTTCTCAGATGAGGTCACACAAAAAGTTTATCGTCTGTTTAGTTCTTCTCAGTCCCAGCAGTTGAGAAGAGCTGGAAAATTAGCTAAAGCTGTGATCTAGTATGTGCCATGCATGGTGTGTTGCAGTCTTCCTCACTGCTATGTTGACCCAATCTGTACTCATTGGCTTCTGGCGCAGTTTCTCACCAAATCTCCAGTTTTCTAATGGGACCAAAGATGTGCCCTGAACTTTAGGCCACTTAATTAAAGCTCTGATAATCGATTTTTGTTCATTCTCTGGATCCTGCTTTACATGTTTCCATGGGCTGGGGCATTGTTTTCAACAAATGATCAAGTGGACAACAAGGGCAATGTCTATCTTACTTTAACACTCACTCCCCTTCCACCATTCCCTCTGTTACACCTCACCCACCAGTTGGCATGCCCTCAGATACAGACATGTGCCTGTACCAGGTATGGGTATTACACACTCCTTTGAACAAAGCACAATGAGCTGCCTGAGGTTGTACTCAGGCCACAGCCCAACCTATGGCTCAGTTCCCCTGCCCCCACCCCACCCACATTCTGACTCATGTCACTGAGGTCCCAGCATGCCTCATCTGAATCTGCCTATGTTTTGTCAAAAAACAAAGGAAAATCCTGCAGTGCAGAGCTTTTGTCTTCACTCCCTTTTATCTCTCTTTCTGAATCCCTCCTCCACTTCCTATTGCTGTACTTGCTATTCAAGGTCTTCCTTTGCTCCATAACCATCCTCTCTAGTTTTTTTCTCCACATCCTCAAAATTTCCATTCCCTAAGTGAGCAGATCTGTACTGTAATAAAGAAAACAATCTGACTAAGCGAAGTCATATTAAAACAATGGGAACTTAAAGTGAGAAATATTTATTTGCATTATTATTAAGTTAAAGCAGCGTTTCTCAACTCTGGCTGCACATTACAAGCGCCTGGGAAGCTATTTAAAATACCTTTGCTGGGAGCCACCACAGACCAATTCTAGTAGAATTTCTGGAGGTGGCACTGTGGCACCAGTAGTCTTGAAAAGATGTCCAGGTAATTCTAGCGTGCAGCCAGACTGAGAACCCTTGACCTAAAGGAATCTCTAATGGTAGGACAATAATATGTGCATTTGCTTCCTCCCTGCCTCAAAGGGGTTGTGGGTGGTTAGCACTCAATCCTAATTCTTCTCAGTCTGGCAGCCCAAAGAGCTTCAGGGCCTGTATTTATTTAACATTTTATGGTAGAGGCCAAAATGTCATTTCAAAGTATACAAATGGGTGGGATGTGAAACATTCATGGAATATAAACTTGCAGGAGACATTGGGCTTCAAGAAGATTTGTAACATATTATAAAGTTATGATACTAAATATATTAGCCTGTTTCTGGCATGGCTCCTCCCTGCAAATGATTTTATATCTTTCAAAATAATTCTATGCTCTGCTTTGAAAGTATCAAGCTCTATTATGAAGTAATCAGAGCCACACTGATTACTAAACATCACGGAATCTGGTCGACTGGAGCTGGAGGCAGATTACGGTAGTTCTAGAACTAAAAACTCCTCTTGCCCTCATCCTCTTGTAATCATCATAATTAAGGTCCAATACTGAAGCCACTTGAAACTTAAAACAGGCTTCTGGTTATAGGCCAGGCCAAAGCTGCACCATTCTCTAACAAACTCATTGTTAAGGAAATTACTGGGACCAGGACTAATCCTTGAAGGAATCAGTTTGTCAAATAGTTTCTGAGGTATCTGTCCTAAAGTGGTGGAGTGGCTGCAGTGGGGGAATGAGCAGTGTTTCTATGAATCATAGCCATCTCCAGAGGAAGGTAAAATGGAGGTTAAAAAATTGGAATAGAAAAAAATCAAAACCAGGCGTCACAAGGGCTTGCCATAAGTGTAAGTAAAAGAGATCTGATTCAAGAGGACCAGGAAGGGCCCCCTTTTGCCAAAATCCACCCAACTAACTTTGAGAATGATAGCTTTAGTGGGTCAGGTCCTTTGCTTCACATTTGGTCTATTGACTCTGCAAGAATCATCTTTGAACATTAAGCTTCCATTGGAAGGGGAAACTGTTAAAATTTAGACAGTCTTCTCATTTTAATATGCTTTCATTCATCAGCTAGGTTCCCTCCATATCAACTAGCTGTGTGCTGCAAAAAGAAAAGCCCTGCTTTGAGAAGAGGCAGAAGGTATGGACATTTTGGAGTCCAGAGAAGACAGATTCTAAGTAAGTGTCCCACAAGGACACTGGGTACCTTTGAAGGAAAGTATCCAGAAAGGAGTCAAAAGTAAATCTCTCCTCAGCGACTAGAACAAACAAAAATGAAGCCATAAGAAGACCTTCACCTCCCCATACCATTTTGGCACTTTTGAAGCTACCAGGGTCCTAAGGGCAGAAAGAAAGGATGTATGGCTACAGTGCTCTTGACACCATCCTTCACTCAGGCGCTAAGAGCAGGCACTAGCGTCCACAGGCATATGAAGCACAGAGTTCTTTGTACTTTTATTCAGTTCATAAAATAGGCTCTGTTGAAGCAGGGCAGTCTTGGGACCTGAGTGTGAGTGAAAAAGGGCAAATGTGTGAAGAAATGGGAAGGGATGTGCTACCCTAGGGTGTGAGGGTAGGAAACCTTTTGGAGATTGTAATCTCTTTCCCTGAAGTCACGTTTAAATTTCAACCGGAGAAAGCACTCACTGCGAATTCGGTCTGCCTGGTGAATCCTCTGGAGAGCTTTCCGAATGCTTTGGCTGTCTTGTCCTGTGGTCAGGACGACCCCTACAGGTAAGCCGTGGCTCCGCAGAGCACTTGCGACTCGATTGGCTGTATGCACCCAAATGTCTTCATCTGAGGAAATGACTCCAGCATGAGCCCACTGGAAATATTTCATGACAGTTACAAGCACCCGGATGGGAGAAGGGAGTGTCCGAGAAAAGGTCGGGTAGCTATTTTTATTGTCTAATTCATAATTCACACAAGCCCAAGAGAAAATCCCTTTGTCCCAGCTGTTTCCCAGGAGCGAGGCTGCCTCGCAGTAGCCAGGGTTGGTAGGTCCAATAAATCCTGAGGCCATCTGGTGGTGGGAAATGAAACTGGAGAGGGCCCTCGAAGTCTGGCAATCTTCATTGAGAATCACATATTCAAAAGAGTAACTCAGGTCAAAAGATGGGTCCCGGTTGATTCGCTCAATGGCTAATCGCGCAGCAACCTCAGGCAGGGCCTTTGAAAACAGCGAATCACAAGCCCAAGGGCCCACCACCCCTATCTTGTAGGGGAGTGTCCACACCTGCTGCGGAAGGTACATGACAACCAGGAGGCACAAGCACCACAGGAACTTGGAGGACGCAAGGCCATGGTGTCCCAGCAGTTTCCTGAAAGCCGCAAACCAGAGCACAAGGCGAGAAAAACGCCAGAGTCCCAGGAACATAGCCCTGTTCTAGCTGCTTCCAGCAAGCTAATGACGAGATACTGGAGAGTTATTCTGTTTTCCCGACACGGACAGTGGTGTTTCCAAATGCCTGTCAATCAGAGGAAAAGGTTTGTTACTCACATTATTTCTGAAGCTTCTGGAAACAATCGGTTGTGAAAGAATGGCGAAGAAATGGTAGTGCCCAAACTAAAAGTTTCTTTCCCCCATCCTGACAAAACTCCTCCTCTTCCTGTACCCCTTATCTCAGTACATGGCACATCCATCCACTGTTTGCCCACTTGCTTCTTTCAGAAAACTGGAAATCACTGAGACTCCTTCTCTTCCCCCATATTCAATTTATCACCAATTCCTGTTTACTCAACTTCAGTAATAGCTGCCCACCTTACAGTGTTGTGAAAAGCACATGAGTTAACACACAGCAAGTGCTTATAACAGAGCCTGGCAAGTCATTGGCATTATATTAGACATAGTATCATTATTATAGTTTTAAATATGTCTATTTTTCTGTCCCATACAGTTCTCTTGGAGAGAAACAGATGTAAACAGATAATGACAATGCAGAGTAAAAAGTGCTTTGATTGAGGTAGCCCGAACAGAGAGACAGAGAGGATCACCTAAACCCAGATTTCAGGGGAGGAGAGGAGGGAGGAAGAACAGTCTCTCTGGATTGAGTACGGAAAAAAAGTTAGCCAGGTGAATGAGGTTGCAGGAGTAGTTTGGTGCTAAGATGCTAAGAGCCTTCCAAACAGAAGGAACAACATGCAGAAAGACCCAGAGGTAAAGAGAGAGAGAGAGAGAGAGAGACATTATATATATATGGATTCTTAGAATTCTAAAGCATTTGTTCTGCTTGAGTCTGTGATGTCAGACAAGGCAAGGGCCAGATCACCAAGATATGCCATGATTTAATAGTGTACCCAATGGCTTTAAGCAGAGAAATGGTATTATCAGATTTGCATTTTAAAGGATTTCTCTAGCAACAATGTGGAGAATGAGTTGGAAGAAAGCAAGACTGGAGGCAGAGAGACCAGTTTGGAGTGTGTCATAATAATCCATATGAGAAATGATGACAGACCAAGAGAGTGGTAGTGAAGACCTAGAGGAATGGGATCATTTCCTCCAAGATTACAAATATCAAGGAGATTAAGAAAATAGAAATAACAAGAACTTGGTGACTGACAAGATATAGAAGGTAAGTGAAAAGAAAGCAGGACTCTAGGATGATTTTGAGCTTTTCAGACCTAGGAAACTGATTGGAAAATGGCACAAGTCTCTGGGATAGGAAACATTGGAGGAAGGAGGTGGGAGAGATGATGCATTTTGATAGAGATCTTGAATTGGTCAACAGGTGGCAATATCCAGTAGATAATATCACATACTGGAAGGCCTAGGAAAAAATAGAAAGCTGAACAAGAGTTATAAATTCTCAATAGAAAGCTGAACAAGAGTTATAAATTTGAGTGTAATCAATTGACAGAGGGTAATTTAAAACATGCCTTTTGTGGAGTAAAGAAAGAAGACAAAGGACAAAACCCCGAGACCCCACAACACTTAAAGATAGGTCAGGGAGATGTTAATAAGGAGAATCCTTAGTAAATCCTTAATTCTAATCAAAGATCAAAATAATGGCATAGCTTTCTTCAGGGCTGATCATCAGTGCTGGTGTGCACCAGTCAGGTCAAACTGGTTGTTTATGGGCAGCAACAATTCTGTCTGTGCCAGCCCTGTTGGTTATTATCTTGACTCTCACTCCTAATTTTATGAGAAACCTTGACTCCTGAAGAGACCAATCTGAGGCATATCTAGTGAATCTTAAAGACCTACCACAAATAGTATGCCCCAACATTCATATATTGGTGAAAGCTGATTTGAACGAGAGTCAAGAAAGTCTTGGGGGAGCAAACAGTTCACAAAACAACATAAGCCAATGGCTGAGGGGTGTATGGGATGGCGGAGGACTTCTAACTTTGCTTTGGGGACAGTGGAAAGATGATTCTGGGCTGATTATATGCATAAAAGCCTCAAATTTATTCCTAGGCCCTCAAAGATAATCTAGTCTAACCTGCTTCCAAAACTTTAAATCTATTCTCTGCACTGTGTTGAATGCATAAGAGTGAGATACAGGATGGTAGAGGTCTGAGGTGTTAACTCAGGCTTCAAAGAGCTCACAACCCAGGCTGAGCTTTAGTCAAGAGCCACATGCTTCTCCTCCCAGCTTCTTCCGGCTTCCCTCTTTTCTCTGCCGTGGCAAAATTTGGGAGCCAGGACACTGTAGGAGCCACTCATTATCTGGAGTAATATAGGAAGGGTCTCTGTTTCTGGTCTGTATTGTGACAAGGATCTTGAACTACATGATATTTCTGTCCTTATAGGCCTCACTCTTTTGACCACTAGGAATGGGCAACAGTGAGGACAGCTCTATATGGGAAACAGCCCTATTCAGGGCAACAGGGCCAGAAGGCTGACGTAATGCGTCTTCTTCCCCAAACACACTAGTTTCCTGGGTTCTTTCCCAGTATCTGTGCATTTAATCCAGAAATTAGCACTTAGAATAACAAAGTCTAAGATACATACCGAATTCTTGCTGTGTGTCAAACGCTGGGCTACACTCTTTCCATGTATTGTCTCATTTTAAAAACTGAATTTAAAAAACTCATCACAGTCCTTTGAAGTATGTGTTATTATCATCACTATTTACAGATGATGAAACTGAGGCTCAGAAAGGGTAAGTAACTTGCCTAAGGGCAAACCATGGTAGAATGGAGATTTTCACCCCAGTTGATTGAGCACTGTACTAGATAGAAGTTCTGCAGATAGCCCCTCATCTATGAAGTCAATGAGACCACCATTATTATACCTGCTATATTAATCAAACTGAGTTTGAATCACTCATTTACAGTTTAAAGAAGTTCCCCCAGTCACCCATGAAAGAATAAATTAGGTAGAGTTGGGGAGGGGCAGAGTAAATTGGGAGGAGCCACCAGAAATTCATTATCCAACCAGAAGTAATTTGCTACTAGTGTTCAAGCCTAGCCCTGGGACTGCCCACTTACTCCTCACTCAGTGCACAGTGCTGCACAGCTGGGGGTGGTGAACACCAGTTCCACTGCATTCTATATAAAGCTAATCCTAATCTTTGAGAATGGAAATCTTGAGGGTACACCCTTCAGCATATTAGCCCCAATTTTCAACTTCCTCATCTGCAAAATGGGGGTAAATTTAATCATTTTGAGATAAAGAATTAAATAAGTTGGAATACTAAGCACACAGTTGTCTTTCAATAAACACTGCTTCTTCCTTGCTATTTGGAAAGAGGACTCCACTGGGAATCAGAAGGCCAGGGTCCTGGACCCAGTTCTGCACCGACTCATTGTGTGACCCGAACAGATTGTTGCCTACTCTAGGTCTCTCCTTTTTCCCCTTTAGCTGGACTAGCAGATCAGCAAGTCCCTTTCTTCTCTGACCTCCATGCATCCTGGGATTGTGTACTTTGTCTAGGCAGTTACTTTTCTAAACCTCTGCACTTTGAAACTGCTGAGTTCATTCAACATTTTCTAACATTTGCTGCTCGAATTAGCTTCTCACTGGAGTTGGATTCCCCCAAAGTAGTTTGCTCTTGCTTCTATCTGGTAGATCCAGTTCCTGATCATTTTAAATTTTGGCCTAGAATCCTCTGTCAAGCATCTGTGATGTGAAGACCCCACTCCCCCACAATGCTGGAGTTATGCTACACTGAAAACCTGGGCTCCTAAAATCACTGGTTATCTTATTATCATTAATAACAAACACATGTTGAGAAGCTGGTCTGTGCTAAGACTAACTAAAAAAAAAAAAAAAAAAAAATGGGAGAGTATAAGGGTCTGGCCAAGAAATCTAAACAAGAAAAGCAAGCACGTACCTCAGGAGGGAGAAAACCAAGTTAGTAAGTTCCCTGCTTGCTTTTGCTTAACATTAAATCTCCAGTGCCCTTCGCAGTGCCTGACACATAGTAGGTGCCCCAAAAATATTTGTTGAATTAATACTGAAGAGGAGATATGGAGCACAAATAAAATGTTTTGTGTTACCATGTTATTTAAAATGCTCTATTTTAAGCCTTAATCAGGACCCACCTTTGGCAAAACTATCAAGGGATAAAGTTCGTCTTCAAAATTCTAGTACAGCTCTCTCTGCCCTCTCGTTAATGGAGAGAAAAACAACTCTAAAGAAACTCTTTAAATGATTTGCACTAATATGTAAATGAATGATAATATTTGACACTTTCCTCTATTGCTCCCCAACCAGTGATGTTTGTTTTCTCATAAGGGGTGGGGAGAAGTTTATGCCGAAATAATTAATCTCTAATAATATAATGTCTATTTCAAGCATCAGTTGCAGGTAGGCAGAGGAGGATGGACTACTTTTTGAGTAAAAAACTGAAGAAACTTTTGGTGCCCCTCAGATCAAAGTGATTAACTGTCCATTCCAGGTCTAAGGCTGGCATTTTTGTGTTATAATCCAGGTCACTCCTAAGCACAATGCCCACCCCAAATTCTGAAAAGTTGGCTTTTTTATACCATTTCTCAAATTCGTACGACGTGGGTCCCTCCTCAGGCCACATGCCACAAAGTGCCCCTTGATATTCACTCTCAGTTGTTGCTCTTTTCCCTTTGTTAACTGCAAGATAAACATTCCCCAAGCTGAAGGTCTGCCCTTACATTTTTTCTGGTACCGGTGTGATGTATTTGGTGATATTTCTAGCTCTGTTAGGACTCCCTGGACAACCAGAAAGTTTTATGTTGCTATAGCATTTAGTCTTGATCCCCCAACTCAAGATTTCACAGAAGGAAACTTATTCTTTAAAAAAGAAAAAAAAAGGAAGGAAGGAAGGAAGGAAGGAAGGAAGGAAGGAAGGAAGGAAGGAAGGAAGGANAAGGAAGGAAGGAAGGAAGGAAGGAAGGAAGGAAGGAAGGAAGGAAGGAAGGAAGGAAGGAAGGAAGGAAGGGAGGGAGGGAGGGAGGGAGGAAGAGAGAAGGAAGGAAAAGAGGAAGGGGGAGGAAGGGAGAGGGAAGGAAGGAAGAAGAGAAAGAAGGAAGGAAAGAAGAGGAGGGAGGAATGGAGGGAGGGAGGGAGGGAAGGAAGGGAGGGAGGGAAACAAAGGGGCAAGATAGGGGGAGGATGCCTTGAACTTCCACCTCCTGATTTCGGTTTAAGGAAAAAAACTAGCTCACTAAAGGCTTTCCTGGGGTTAATGGGAAATGTGGATATAACTAAAACAAAGTTTGAAGGTATGAAATTTTGGAAATAGAATACTAGTGACCCACAGTTGTTCTGGGGCCATTGCCTAGGTTACTCAGGTATGAACACCTGCATGGGATCAGGCTTCTATGGAAAGCGGCTAGAGCATAGGGATGTGTAATTTCATTTCAGGTAGTTTTCACAATCTGGTGGGAAGCCTGGCTTCACACAGAAAACCACTGTTCTTTAAACATGTACAAAGAAAGACTATGACAAATAGCTCTGAGGGAAATGGTTCCTCATACTAGCTTGTCAAGCCGAGGACTTCTATGAAAGATTGATTTGTCTTTCTAGTTACAGCCTGAATCAAGTTAACAGCTTGTATAAGACAACATCAGGAAGAAATAAAAAGGAATCATGAGACAAACTAAACGAAAGCTTGGATGAGAGCCTTTGAGCTCAAATCTTGACTTAAAGTATCTTGAAGGCTCTCTTTAACCCGTCTTTCCTTCACTCTTTACTTTTTTTTTTTTTTTTTTTTTTTTTTTTTACTACATATTGCAGTAAAACTAATGTATCTCGATCAGAGTCTCAGCTCCCAGGTGGGCTGTGTTTTATTTCCCCCATTACAATCTTTCTTATAAACAAGGACTGTCAACTACTCACCAAGTAATTCACCGCTCAAATGTCTTCAGTTTACTGCCTGCGCATGCAGACCACTGGCATAGCTACCTCAGTGTGCCCATTTCTTTGCATCCTCTATGCATTCACAATCCTGTCAAGGACTCTAGTCTGTTGATAAATTCCATTAATGGGGTAAATAATTGAAAGCATTAGTAAACGTTTTGAAAATCACTCTTCAGCATCCGCAGACCAAGACTTGGATTAGGATTTAGAGTGACACTTCTAATCCTTTAAATTGATCCCACCTGTAGCAGAGTTAGTGCTGACCTAAATGCAATGACCCAGAGATTAACAATTAAAGTCCTCTGGATAAATACGTCCTCCACAGACTACTGCCTTCTTTTACCTTTCAAAGTCAGACACAAACTCTCAGATTTTGCCTCTGTGTTCTTCCTTTTTCCATTCTGTCTAATAACCACCAATCGCCCTTTCTCCAGGACAGTTCTAAATGCCAAAACATTCATCAGCTGTGAGTCAGCCTAGCATATAAAAGGTGATCCAGGCTGGCTCCCTGCAAAATTCAAAGCAGGTGAATTTTGTCTCCTTCTCCTATTCCCCTTAAGTGCCTTCACTGCCTTTCCTTCCAAGAGAGATTCCCTACTTCCCTCTACACCTTTGTACAGAGACATCGTTTCTCCCATACTTTAGATGTATTCCTTTTCCTTAATAAGTTCCTCTCTGTCCTGGGCACCATTCACTCAGGGCCCTGTTCTGGATTCCCAATGTGCGAACTGAGATGTTAAGGGCCAAAAATGACTTCTATTAAATGAGTAATGTTTTTTAACAATAGTTGTATTGAAATATAATTTATCTACCACAAAAGTATACAATGTAGGGGTCTTTTAAGTATATTCAAACACTTGTGCAACATTTTCATTATCCCCACAAAGAAATTCTATTCTTGTTTAAAAGTCACTCCCCATTTCTCTCCTCCTCCTAGCCCCAGGCTGCCACTAATTTACTTTCTCTATGGATTTTCCTATTCTGAACATTTCATATAAATGGAATCATGCAACATGTGATCTTTTGTGAGTGGCTTCTTTCACTTAGCATACCGTTTTCAAGGTTCATGCATGTTCTAGCATGTATCAGTACTTCACTTCTTTTGTGGCCAAATAATACTCTACTTTTTTGGATATACCACACTATCAGTTGGTGGAAATTTGGGTTGTTTTCACCTTGGGCTATTGTGAATACTGCTTTTATTACCTTTGTGTAAAAGTTTTTATATGGACATATTGTTTTTATTTCTCTTTGGCATATACCCAGGGAATTGCTGGGTCATATAATAACTCTATGTTTAACATTTTTTGAATTAGCAAACTGTTTTCCAAAGTGTATGCACCATTTTTCATTCCAACCAGCAATATATGAGGGTTTTTTACCTACATTCTTACCAACACTTGTTATTATCCATCAATATTTTTATTTAAGTATGACAGGTATTTTATATGTACATTATCTTACATTATATTCACAACAACCATGAAGGTAGATATTACCCATTCTTTCCATTTTATAAATGAGGATGCCAAGACTGAGATAAATTAGGCAATAATCATACTTACTGAGTGCCGATGATGTGACAGGCATTTTTGGAAGCCCTGTCTCCTTGGATCTCCACAGTGACCCCATGAGATAGATACTATTTGAATTCCCAGATGCCCAGAGAGGTTAAAGTAACTTACCAAAAATCACACAGCCACTGGTCAGTAAAGACAGAATTTGAACTTAGACACTCTAATTCTAGTAGGTAATAGAGCCAGAAAATTTAAACTATTTGGCTCCAAGAAAGCTCACGTTTATCCTTGATGTATTCCACTAATGCACCTTTGTGCTATCCCTCCAAAGACTGCTTGCACTCTAACAGGGTCTCCAGAAACACACCATGACTACCCAAAGGAAACAATCCCTAATTGTAGAATTTCAGGTGACCTGATGGGAATACTGGTGCAAGTGAGGGCCCCAGTTAGCATTCTGTATCTACTGCTGCATGGTGCCATGAGCAACTCCAGCATGGATTTTATGAGAAGGTTCTGATGAGGACTAGGATGTTCAAGGGACCATCATTCAAGGAATGTTCCAAAATCCTGAATAGACATAAGATTCTAAATTTATAGGTAGAAATAGCTGGGAATTGGTACATAAATAAAATTTCTAAAGTGAATTTGCTTCTTTTGATTAAGAGTTCCACAAACACTTGTTGCTTTATGGGCTTTACATATACTGACTCAATGGATCATCACAACTGTCCTATGGGGTAGGTATTATCATCATCCACATTTTGTAGATGAAAAACTGAGGCACAAAGAGATTAAGTAACTTGCCCAAGGGCATACAGTTAGTTTGTGGTGAAGCCACCTGTGAAAATAAGTCATCTAACTTTAGAGTCAGAGCTCTTAACCACTGCCTCTTAATCACAGTATGGGGCTCACTGGATTTATCCATAAACTCAAAAATTCCCATTGGATCTCTAAGTTTTAGTTACAGTATAATTAAAGATGATTTTAGAACAGAAATCTAAAACCATTTGGGGTCCTCATGAATCTAAAATTATACAGATACTTCAAATCCATTTGCGAGTACAAACTTAAGAATTATTCCTACACACCTTTTAGAACTGCTATCAGAAACATCAGCACACTGTATGATTAAGTATTGACCTTAGTGTTCTCACAGACTCACAGCACCAGAATGTTCATGGATTCTACTAGATGTTGTTGGAACTCATATCGGTTCCTCTCTATGTTTCCAATATCAAAGCCTAACAATTTACAAAATTTTCATCTTCTCTGGATGATCTTTACTTCCTCAGGTGCCATGGAATGAAAGAATCCAAAATAGCACCCTCTCCCTCCACAAAACTATGAAGCCAGTCACATCACTTTAGCTTTCCTCTTAACATTAGCCGCAAGGAAAAAAAAATGTAGCCCTTTTACATTTAATATATATTACTACTAAACACTACAGGGAACTCCTAATTACATACACCATGGGAAATGGCCTTACATAATATTAGCCTAGGATCCTTGTATTCCTTTGGAGACTGAGATGCAGGGCTGGGGCATGAGGTATAAAAATGATTCAGAATGGTGTGCTTCTAGTTAATCATCCAGAATAAGGCTTGGACAAGTAGCTCCTTGTCCTGGGGAAAGTGAGAACCTGGGGAACAAGGGAGGTGATGGACGAAGACAAATTAGAATTAGAGAGGGAAACTACAAGAAAGGATGTTAGGCAAACTTACACATTTTGCTTCATTCCAGTGAGGGCTCTGAAATGTGGTTCTTGACCTTCCTTTAGATTTTTCACCTAACCCTACTTGACAGAAAGTTATTTTTCTAATTCAGTAGTAATAACAAAATTCTCTGTCTGCTTATAGTACTCAACAAATACTTATAGCACTCAGCAAGACATATATTGTTTCCTAAAAGTAGAATAGCTTTGGGCAACAAGCAAAATGATAATTTCCGGTTTTTGAGTGTCTCCTTTCAACTGGCACTGTTAGCATTACTTCATTTATTTCTCACACCATCCCTAAGAGGTAGGGAAAATTCTTATTCTCACTTTAGAGATAGAGAAAAAAAATAATAAAGCACAGGAAGTTTATGTGCTTTGGCCAAAGTCACACAGCTGATAAATGGTGGAACCATGATGCAAATTCAGGTAGCATGGTTCCAGGGCCTGACGCTGAATAACTGCTATACTGCTTCAGGATGCAAAGAAGTTATTGAAGTGTATTACGCTTGCGTATTTACAGTATACGTTATTTTGTTTACATATATGTGTGTGTGTTTGTGGCATTATAAATGAGTTTGTTTTTCTTCAGTTTTGAGTGGAGAGGTGACCCAGCTTTCTGCCACATTCAGCCCAGAAAACGTGACCCGAATAGATCTCAGTGCTGCCCTCTAGTAGTCGGCTCCCACACTGAAAGTAAAGCCAAGGTTGTAATGACACCATAAAGCCGCAAGATGTCAATATTTTACCACTATTATCAAACTCCTCTAAGATCAATTTTTTTAGAAATTAATACAAGTTGCCTGATTGTTGTAAAAATATGTTAGAAAATTCGGAACAGTAAAAACCAGAAAAAATTTTTTGTTTGTATTGAATCCTGTATTTTTCCAAGGTTAAACTCAAACCAGGTATACAATTTTGTAAACTTTTTTTTTTAATTTGACATTAAAACGTACCTATGTTCTCACTAAGGGCACAGGATTTGGAGTCAAACTGACTTGCCTTCAAACCCCAGCTCCATATTCCCTAGCTGTGTGACCTGAGGTTAATTACTTAATTTCCCTAAAGCCTTAGGTTTCCTCAAATGAAAGAAATTATGATAAACAGAACTATTTCCCAGCACTGTTGTGGGGATTAAAAAGAATGATGCATATTAAGTGTCGCACACAGTGGGTGCTCAAAACATGGCATTTCTTTAGACCATGCTACTCCCATGGCACTCTTGTTTTTAGAAGCTGCACTCTACATTTTTATCACATATACTTTGACATGTACACACCCCGTATCCTATGTTAAATAAGTATATTTTTTGCTAAAAATTTGAGACGATTTTAAAATTTTGCCTTTGAAATTTATTATGTTATGCTTCTTAGCAGAGATTATATATACTAAAGAATTCTTACAAACTGATACAATCTAACCAACCATTTTCCCAATGTGTCAAAATTGTTCTGAACACAAAATGTAATAATCTATAAAAATGATGAGTTACATTTTTTGACATTTACTTAAACATTTATAGACTTTGATTTTGCAGTTATCTTCATATTTTGAAGCCAATAGCTTTTGTCAAGCTTCAAACCCCTTTGGCAGATCCTTGGGAAGTTCGTAGGCCTTAGGTATTGTCCTTGTAGTGCTCAATGGATTAAAATAAAAGAATCTGGTTAACATTATTATCATTTCACTTGTGCATTATTTTATGGCTACAGAATATTAAATTTTGTATATGTTCCAAAATGTACTCAATTATTCCTCTAGTATTATATATTTAGGTAGTTTCCAAATTTTCCCTCTTACAAATGATGCTACAATGCATATCGTTAAATATAAACCTCTTTTCAGTGTATTAGGATTATAAATTTAGGATAGATTCCCAGAAGTAAAATTGCTGAGTCAGAGTGTATGAATATCAGTAATGGTGCTTAACATGTATTGTTCAATTACTTTCCAAAATATTTGGACCAATTTATGCTCTCACCAATGGTCAATAAAAATAAAAGTGTCCATTTTATTGCCCTGTCACCAGCTGCAGGTTGTCTCAAATTTATATTTGTCAATTGTATAGGCCAGAAACAGATGTTTGGTATTAACATCTATTTTTCTATTACTATTGGGTTATTTTAAAATTATTTTCTCATAATTTTATAAGTCATACACATTTTCTGCTTTGTGAATCTTCTCTTTGTCTCTTTCCCTGTTTCTAAGGTCCAGTAGTAGACAGAGGATCCCCCAAAATTAGTGTTTTTGCACAGTCTTATGCAGAAGCAGGTAGTTAATAATGCTATATAGTGCTTATAAACTGTGCTAATACTATGGATTGGCTTGCTTCACTTCCATTCCACCGCAGAATCTTCTGTACCTAAGATTTTGCATGTGTATTAGATGTCACCAAGTAGATGCACTTATATGAAGTTCGGCAGTTAAAAGTGGGCTGAAAAACTATCTGTATACATGAGGTTTTCTGCAGTGTTCATTTTCCACCTTCCTAGGTATCAAGAGGAAGTGATGTGCTATCCCCACCAAAGTCAACAATAGCAGCATCCTGATCTGGTTTCTAATCACGGGGTCACAGCTATTGGATGCTCTTCGTCTAGCTCCCTAAGTATTCGGAAACAGCTGCAGCTGCTGCAAACGAGAAAATAGCAGGTTCTTGATTCTGGCAGAGCTCTACGGGTGACATCAAAGGTAGTAATTCCCTTAAAGTTTCAGTTCCATATTTTTCTGGAACTATGCTTGTGAAATAGACCTGTAGACCTTCCAGCAATCTTATAAGTACTCAGTACCCTGTTTTAAATTCCTTCCTGTAAATTGTTAGGAACTTTTTGGAACATGATCTAACCGTATATATTACAATATAAAAATATATATACACTTTGACCTAGCAATTGTACTTGGAAAATTCTCTTGCACGGAAATAAAAGCATTAGCATGCATTGTCACAAAGATATTTATTGCAGTGTTATTTTAGTGGCAGAGAACAACCTCAGGAAACCCTGAATGCCCACCAACGAGGGAGTGGTTACATTCATTACAGAACATCCATGCTGCAGAATACTATAAATCAAACTAAAAAATTTAAAAAATTTTTTTAAAAAGAAAAGATTGTCCATTTATTGATCTGAAAGTATGCCATGATACATTTAAGGAAATGGTCTGTATGATTCCATTTTTGTAATTAAAGAGGCAAGCACATTCCTTTCTGCTTAAGAAACTTACAGTGGTTTCTGTTTTCTGCCCTGAACCCTGACTGGTACACACACTGTCATCATTATCACCATTAAACATTATATATCTGAGGTGATGCAAACAGCTGGTTTCTCATCCCAGTTATGAATCTCATAAATAAAATAAATATACAAGAAAATTCTTGGAGGCCCAATACTTATTAAAATATTTTATCACACAAGGGACTTCTGTTTTAAGATACAGCAACTTGTAGCAAACTAATGCTGTTGCTGAGAACAACTAGAAAAAAATCAGGTGAAATACTCCCCAAAAAGTTCCTCTTTGAAAGCGCCAGAGAGCCAGGCCTTGAGAGGTAAGAACCGAGAAAGAAGGGAAGCTCATCAAAATCAGCTCAACTTTCTGCATGTTGTTTTTCCCTTAGGGTATTTCTCAATTCTTGGTCCAGAAACTGGGTAGAGGGTGGCTCCTATGAGGCAGAGAAGTCAACAGAGCTTTAGATAATATCACAGGACTCGGAGTACAAAATTGAAGTTTAAGGTCTGCCAAGGCCAGCCAGGATTTGAACGGCCATGAAACTGCAGAGAGAAGCAGCACAGGAAAGTGACCCTGACACTTAGCACAACTTTTCCACTCCCGGAAATTGCCAATTAAGTTGCGCAGGGCAAAAGATTGTAAGCCCTGCAGAGTCGGCTAAAAAGTAGAGCGGAGTTTCGGGAAGATTCACAGAGCTGAAGATACAAAAATTGAAGTTCAGAACTTCTCAAGGAGGAGTGTCCCTGGGAAACATCTATCCCGGGTTTTCATTTGGGATCCCTGGAGAGCTACATCCTAGCAATGGAGTAAACTAGAAATAGGTTGAGTCTAGCAAACACTGCAAACCAGCCTCAGGTCAGCTCAGTGGCTGAAAAGATTAAGATAATTTGCCCTTCCGCTGCCTGGCAAAATATAGGGTGAATCCTCTCTGGAGCACATAAGATCATCTAGAGTCTATATACTTTTTTAGGCACAAAGTCTGGCACTCAGTGAAAACCTAACTAATGTACCAAGAAACAGCACCAAGAAGAAAAAAAAAAAAAAGTAGGCAACAGGAACAGACTTAATGACCAAGTTATTGCAGTTATATGACATGGACTATAAATATTCAAGAAAATGAAAAACAATGTGGAGAATTTCACCAGAAAACTAGAATCTATAAAAAGAATCAAATGGAAATTCTGAAAATGAAAAATACAATAAATGAAATTAATAATTCAATAGTGGGCCACATAAAGTCTAAGGTTCACCACTACTTTGTATGATATTCTGAGTACCAGTTATGTTATTCCCTCTGGAAGACTCCCTTCTCCCATGGTGTGTAGCATTCGGGGACTGCCAATCAATATGCCCCGCCCTCCTCTGACCAAGAAAGTGGTGGGCACTAGGTCCAAATCAAGTCAATGGGATTTGCCTAAGAATTTGAATCTTGAGCTAAGCAATGCAAAGATGAAAAACAGAGCTGATTCATAGTGCCAATGGTGCCCTGGTGATATGGTTTGCCTCTGTGTCCCCACCCAAATTCCAACCTTGAATTGTAATAATTTCTTCATGTCAAGGGCAGGACCAGGTGGAAGTAATTGGATCATGGGGGTTGTTTTCCCCATGCTGTTCTCATGATACTGAGTGAGTCTCATGAGAGCTGATGGTTTTATAAGCATCTGGTATTTCCCCTGCTGGCACTCATTCTCTCTCCTGCCACCCTCTGAAGAGGTGGCTTCTGCCATGATTGTAAGTTACCTGAGGCCTCCCCAGCCATGTGGAACTGTGACTTAATTTAACCTCTTTTCTTAATAAATTACCCAGTCTTGGGCATGTCTTCATTAGCAATGTGATAAGGATCTAATGCACCTGGAAAAGTAGCTCATTAAGTCCCTCCATATAGATCCTGGATGATGTCATGATTTCCATCTTTTTTGAGACCTGCTAGTTTAATTATTCCTTGTGCAAGCTAACTCATTGTCTTCCAGATAAATTCCTTGACTAGCCAGTGTATTAATTCGGGTAAATAATACATCAACTGCCAAATTGCAGTGGCTTTAAAATATAAGTCTCAGGCCGGGCGCGGTGGCTCAAGCCTGTAATCCCAGCACTTTGGGAGGCCGAGACGGGCGGATCACGAGGTCAGGAGATCGAGACCATCCTGGCTAACGCGGTGAAACCCCGTCTCTACTAAAAAATACAAAAACTAGCCGGGCGAGGTGGTGGGCGCCTGTAGTCCCAGCTACTCAGGAGGCTGAGGCAGGAGAATGGCGTAAACCCAGGAGGCGAAGCTTGCAGTGAGCTGAGATCCGGCCACTGCACTCCAGCCTGGGCAACAGAGCAAGACTATGTCTCAAAAAAAAAAATATATATATATATATAAAGTCTATTTCCCATTCATGTCCTACCCAGAGTGGGTCTACTCAGGGACCCAGGCTCTTTCCATTCTTTGGCTCTCCTCTCTTCCAGGTCTTAGAAGTCCTCTGCATTCAACTGGCAGGATAAAATGTGGGAGATTTTTATGGAAAACGGCACACAGCACTTCTGCTCACATTCCATTGCCCAGAACTTAGATAGATGACCATACCTTGGTGCAAGGTAGACAGGGAAATGTAATCTAGATGGGTGTCCAAACAAAAGAGGAGAATATTATTATGTATGAGCATCTGCAGTCTACATACCACAGCCAAGGTCAGTTCTGTTACTTGCTAACAAAGGACCATGATCAATACAGATAGATAGGATTTTAACAGAGCTTAAAGAGGAGAGCAACTCAGAGAGAGGAACTGGTGTAACCAAAGAGAATAGAGCATCACGTGGTTTGGCTGGAATGTTGAATGCATGATTGGGAGCAGTGGGAGGCCAGTGGAAGAGGTAGACCGGGTCTTGAATGCCAAACTGAATTCCGTAGGCCAGGAGTTGACACACTATGGTCTGCAGGGCAAACCTAGCCTGATCCTTGTTTTTGCAAGTAAGGTTTTGTGGGAACACATTCACACTCATTTAATTATGTATTGTCCATAGATTATTTTCTTATACAATGGCAGGACTGAGTAGTTGCAACAGAAAACATATGGCCCACAAAGCCTAAGAATACTTACTATCTAGACTTTTACGTAAAAGGTTTGCCAACCTCTACTGCAGGCAATTGGGAACCACTGAAGGAAATTAATTGACTAGATGAGTGGTATGTAATATTACAATGGCACCACTGCATAGAGGTAAACTGGAATGTGTGAACCAGTTGTTTGGTTTGGGGTAAGGGATCAGAGAGAAGGGTCACATAAATTACTCAGGGAACTACTACAACAGTCTAAGAAGTAACAGTAGTAGTTACCGTTAGTTGGGTGGCTACTACTTGACAAGCACTGTGATATGTATTTTGCAAGCATTATAAAATTTTATCTTCACAAGAACCCTATGAACCACATACTTTTTATTTCCACTTTACAGATGAGAAAACTGAAAATCATAGAGATTACATTACTTCTTACTCTCTTTTGCTGGCTCTTCTTCCTCCCCCTCCTCTTGGGAGGGCAGCATTCTGCATGGTAGTTAAGAACATGGATTCCAAAACAAGACTGCCTTTGTCCAAGCCTCAGTTTTACCATTCGCTTTCTATGTAACCTTGGGAAGTTACTTAACCTCTTTGTGCCTCAGTTTCCTTATTAGTATAATGGTGGTAAAGATCAAAATGATACTTCCTAGGGTTCTGGTAAAGGATTCAATGAATTACTCTATGTCATGCACTTAGGACAGTGCCTGGCACTTAGTAAGGCATATAACACATTTGCTATTATTTTTCCCAACCTCTGAATCTTAGCATATTCCAGGAATTGGTCCAGGACCCTCTTTTCTTCTCTAGCCACACTTCCATCATGACTTTGTCTAAGGTTTCCATCTCCCATGACATTTAGTTTCCCACTACTCTGTTTTGTTTTCACTGGGGCACAATCTAAAAATATCTTATTTATTATTTTGTTAACATATTTATAATCTATCTCCCCCACTTGAATGTAAGCTTCATGAAGACAGAGACTTATTGTTGTTTATTGCTGAATCCTTAGGGCCTAGAATAGTACCTGGTGCTGTTAATGCCCAATAAGTATTCATTGAATGATAAAATGAACTTAGCCAACTGGCAGATATAGAATTGAAACCCAGGTCTAACCAAGGCCAATACCTATGCCCTTCATCACCATACTATATAGTATAGTAACCATAAAAACAAGAAGGGTGGATTCGAGAATCATTTAAGAGGTAGAATTGAAGTAACAGTAACTGGTTTGATGGCAGTGGAGGTGGGAGTGGAGGAGGACTGTGAGTCAAATATGATCTTGATATTTAGACCTGGATGACAGTGATAGTGGTGTTTTAAAATATCTTTTCTCTGAGTGTAATTGACTTTTACTCATCAGAAGAGGACCCTTATCCCTGAAATATCTTAGGACTGAGTTAGGAACACAGTAAGAGGTACACAGTCTTGGGCAGACAGGGACAAATTTCATTTTGGGAAATGTTAACTTTTAGGTGGTATAGTAGGGAGATGCAAAGGCAGAGTTGAAGCTGAGAAGAGAAATCCAGGCTAGAGCTATTGATTAGGGGTTAATTAGCTTAGAGATAATAGTTGAAATCCTAGTAAAATGCCCTCGAGGCCCTGGCATTCTAGGCCTGTAATGGACATGGCATCTTCCAAGGTCTCTGAAATGCCTTTGGGGTCATTCTCCCATTGTCTTGATGAATATCATCTGGATTCCCTCTATCTATACTAACCTTACCAAACAGTAGCTTGGCAACACTCTTGGTTTTCTCTTCTAAACACACTTTTTTATTGTTTACAAGGTCAGGCTGAAAACTTTTCAAATCTTTATGTTCTGCTTCCATTTTAATTAAAAATTTCATCTTTAAATTGTTTCTCTGTACTCACTTCCTACTATAAACAATTACAAGAAGCCATGCAGCCGCTTCAACATTTTCCTGCTAAAAGATTTCTTTTGCCAGATATCCTAGTTCATCACTCTTAAATCCTGCTTTCCACAAAGCCCTCAGACATGGATACAATTCAACCAAATTTTTTGCCACTTTATAATAAGAATGGCCCTTCCTCTAGTTTCCAGTAAAATAATCCTCATTTCTATCAAAGACCTCATCAGAATGACCTTCCTTTACTGCCCATATTTCTACCAATATTCAGTTCACAACAACTTAGATAATCTCTAAGACTGAGTTTCCCTCTATAGCTCTCTTCTTCTTCTGAGCCATCATCAGGGTCACCCTTAATGCTTCCTTCATAGCAATATAGACTTTTCCCAGAATTCACTTCAAAACTGTTTCACCTTCTACCCATTACCCAGTTCCAAAGCCACTTTCACATCTTTAGGTATTTGTTATAGCAACACTCTACTTCCCTGGTGCCAATTTCTGTCTCAGTCTGTTTTGTGCTGCTATAACAGAATACCACAGACTGGGTAATTTATAAAGAGCAGAAATTTAATCACTCACAGTTCTGGGCACAGAGAAGTCCAAGATCAAGGTGCCAGCAGGATTGAGCCTGTTCTATCTGCCTCCAAGACAGCAACTTAAATGCTGCATCCTCTGGAAGGTAGGAACATTATGTCCTGACCTAGCAGAAAAGCAGGAGAGAGAACCCAGTCCCACCAACCCTTTTTATAGCAGCATTAATTCATTCACAAAGTCAGAGCCCTCATAAGGTAAACACCTTCTATTAGGTCCTACCTCTCAATATTGTTACAGTAGGAATTAAGTTTCCAACACATGTGTTTTGGAGGAGACAAAAACATTTAAACCACAGCAATTCTTTATAGAAAAATCTTCATGAGGCCATAGGAGTATGTTTCAGGAGAAATTGGTAAAGTACCAGGAGCAAGTAACCATAGGAGTGTTAAATAACCTGCTCAAGTGGATGCCTTTCAGACCTGCCTGTGCCCAGTCTTGTATATACCACTTCAATTTTATAGCAGAATACTGATGAATATATTCATTTCATGATTCAGTTAATCAGTTAACACACCCAATTTATAAGGAGAAGTTCAGGTCATATAGTTTCCTTATGTCCCATAGTCAGGAATTCAGTTCCTGCCAGGGTCTAATAGCAAGCTAGGAGATGACTTTCAAACAGAGAATTGTTGTCAGTCAAGGAGAGCAGGAACTTATTCCAAGCATTTGGTCTGCAATGTGATATTTTTATTGGAGATTTCCAGAGACATCCTTCAGAAACTTTGTCTTCTGTAGACTCATCCTTATTATTATTTCCTAGTCATGAGGCCGAAGTGGCAGCACAACTTGCCCCACAGTCTGGACCCTTTTCTGCACTGGGCCTTTCTTCAGTACCTAATTAAACATGCTCAAATATAGTGTACATTGCCTTCAAAATCCAAAAAGGCCCACCAAACGTTAAGCCTTTTTCTTTACGATGAGCAGTGCAAAGTGCAGCAACTTTCCTTTTAGAAGGATATCTCAAGATGCTTCAAATGGGACCACTAGAAACTTCATCTACATGACAGGATGTTGAACTATGTCCCACCATATATATATGAACATATCTTACTAAGGTATCTAGTTTTATTTCTACTTCCTGATCATCAAATCTAATTAGCATAATATTGTCAATTTAATAGAACAATAATGAAGTGTGGGATATCAAGATGGTCAAGATCCCTCTCAACTATATCATGATACAGAATAGGAAAATTAGAATAGCTCTGGGAACAAGGAAAAACATAACAGTCATCCCCACTTCTGATTTTCACTACTGAGAGGAATGGGAAGAGGAAGCATTTTCCAAGTCAACAGCTGCATACAACGGACCAGAATCTGTGTTGATTTGCCTTAGTAAAAATACCATATCCAGAACTGGAGCTGTGGCTGGCATCATCACCAGAATAAGTCTGTAACAATTTGCAGTCATTATCCACAACCTATCTCACTTTTGTACCAGTTAATCAGATGAGTTAAATGGGGATGAGGTAGAAGTTATCACCCCTGCATCTCTCTAGTCTTATCTCTGCAGTTCCTCCAGAGATATGGTATTGCTTTTGGTTTATTGTCTTTGAGTGGGATGAAGGGAATTTCCAAGGGCTTTTACTTGGCCACTTCCTACCATAAGATACCTCATCCTTCAGGTGGGAACAAGGTAGGGATTCTGCCAGTTACTAAGTATATATGTTCATATTATATGTTCAGTGTCTATAGAAATAACCACTGAATGGATCTCTTGTTCCAATGGATCAGAGCCAGTGTATGATAGATCATTTTAAAATTCTGGTATTTTTTTTCCCCACTGCACAGTCCCCTTAGTACATGGCTAAAGGCCACTTTGGGAAAAGTTTAGGGAAAGATTGACAGTATATACGTATGGCCATATAATAGAGTGCTTCTTCAAAAGGATCCAACCACCTCTCCATTTGAGAAGCTCCAAGTCTATTAACAAGCTTAAGTCTAAGAACTAGGTAAGAGGCTATCAATTGCCACTGTTTTGACTCAAGTTAGATTTTTGTCCAATAGACCTAAAATTTTTCCACATGTATCAAACAAGCAGCATTTTAATAGGCTGCCCATATATTTCATTTGAGGGATTCTGTTACCAATTAGCTACCACAGTTCTCTCCATTCCAAAATACTCTAGTTGCCATTATGCCACTGTGGCTTACTGTGATAATTGTATTCCCTTATTTCTAATGGTTAGGTGTTACTATATGTGTTCTATAATTTCAAAAATCCATTATTCACAAAGTGATCAGAGAATCCAATTCCACTACATCATGGACTCCTTCTACAGTGCATTCAGGATGTTCAAATATTTTTGCTTTATTAACTAGGCCATGATTGATATACTGAGATTAAGCTTTGATTAGTCATCCTAGTGGACCACTAATGACAATCCCAAGTGCAGTCATACATCACATAATGACAGGGATATGTTCTGAGAAATGCATTATTAGGCAATTTCATCATTGTGCAAGCATTATAGAGTGCACGTATTTAAACCTAGATGTATAGCCTACTACACACCTAGGGTATATGGGACAGCCTACTGTTTAGGCTACATGCTTGTCCTGCATATTACAGTACTGATTACTATAGGCAACTGTAACACATAATAGTAAGTATTTGTGTACCAAAACATATCTAAACCTAGAAAAGGATCAGCAAAAGTCCAATATAAAATATAAAATATGGTAAACCTGTATAGGGCACTTATCATGAATGGAGTTTGCAGGAAAGGAAGTTGTTCTGGGTGAGTCAGTGAGTGAGTGTTGAGTGAATGTGACAGCCTAAGACATTACTGTATACTACTGTAGATTTTATAAACACTGTACACTTAGGCTACACTAAATGTGTAAAAAAATAAATAAATAAGTAAGATAACTACATCATGATGTTACAATGGCTATAACATCACTAGGTGGTAGGAATTTTTGGTTCCATTATAATTTTTTTTAATTTTTTTATTTTTATTATTATACTTTGAGTTCTAGGGTACATGTGCATAACGTGCAGGTTTGTTACATATGTATACTTGTGCCATGTTGCTGTGCTGCACCCATCAACTCGTCAGCACCCATCAACTCGTCATTTACATCAGGTATAACTCCCAATGCAATCCCTCCCC
>NC_037689.1:108471189-108486427 GCF_003255815.1 Theropithecus gelada
CTTTCTTTCTCTCTCCTTCCTTCCTTCCTTCCTTCCTTCCTTCCTTCCTTCCTTCCTTCCTTCCTTCCTTCCTTCCTTCCTTCCTTTCTTCCTTCCTTGCTGAATTGCTCTGGCTGGGACTTCCAATACTATGTTAAATAAAAGTGATGAAAAAGGGCACCACTGTCTTGTTGCTGATCTTAGAAGAAAAGCTTTGTCTCTCACCGTTGAGCATGATTTTAGCTGTGGGTTTTGCATATATGGCCTTTCATATGTTGAGGTAGTTTTATTTTATTCCTAGTTAGTCCAGAGTTTTCTTTTTATTATGAAAAAATATTGAATATTTGTGAAATGCTTCTACTGCATCAATTGAGATGATCATATACCTTCTTGCCCTTCATTCTGTTTATGTCATATATTGCTTTGATTTTCATATGCTGAACCATCCTTGTATTGCAGGCATAAATCCCATGTGGTCATGGTCTAAAATCCTTTTTATATGTTATCGAATTCTGTTTGCTAGTATTTTATTGAGGATTTCTGCATCAATATCCATGAAGTATATTGGTTTGTAGTTTCCTTTTCTTGCAGTCTTTCTCTAGCTTTGATATCAGGGTAATAATGCTGGCCTCATAGAATGAGTTAGAAAGCATCTTCTCATCTTGAAGTTTTTGGAAGAGTTTGAGAAAAATTGGTGTTAATTATTCTTTAATGTTGGTAGAATTCATCTGTGAAGCCATCTGGTCTTGAGTTTTTCTTCATTTGGAGGTTTTTGATTACTGATTCAATCTGCTTACCAGTTATAGGTCTATTCAGATTATCTATTTCTTCATGATTCAATCTTTGTTGGTTGTGTGTTTCTAAGAATTTGTCCATTATATCTTTATTATCTACTTGGGTTGTTCTAGCAGAATTTTTCATACAATTATTCACAATGCTCTTTTATAATCCTTTTTTGAAAATCAATTTTCATTTATTTATTTTTATTTATATATTTATTTTAGTTGGAACCTGTGTCTTGAGGGGGTTGTCCTGGAACTTCAGTCTGCAGGGACCTGCCTGGCACCAGAGTCTGCTGAGGTGACTCTTGACCCTGTATCTGCTGTATCAAGCCTGAACTTTAAGACCATTGATTACATAGCAGTACTTTTTTATTTTGCCCTTAGTTTTGATACTCTTTTATTTATTTCATTATAGTTATAAAGTCTATTAACTTTTTATGATTTGTTGTTGTTAACTTATATGCATCATTCTTTCATGCATATAATACTGTAGATGTGGTATTGCTCTGTGGGTTTTTAGTATTTTGTTATGACACTTAAGACTAAACATCACCACACTAATTGAATAGTTATTCTGCTCATCTCTGAGAGATTAAACATGCAAAGTATCACATTTAGAGAGAACACAAGAGTCTCCCCAAAGTGACCATATTGTCTTAAGTGATGAAATCCTAAACTATGATGTTGGTGTGATGAATAGAAAGTATGAGTAAGGAGTGTATATCAGAGGTATCAACAAAATTAACACATGGGGCTAAATATGATCATATTGATGAATTTACTTACATGCGACATGGAGGTTGAAGGGGCCATTCACTAAATCATATGGTCAATAGTAAGAACTAAGACTAGAGGACTTGAATGCTGCTTGACTATGACACAAGAAGAAGAAGAAAGAGTCAAAAATGACTCACTCCAAGATTTCAAGCTTTGATGACTGGGGAGACAAAAAAAGGGAACAATTTTTTGAGAAAATCATGGGTGTATATTGAAATAAGCTTGATTTTGAGGTGACCAAGGACCACTGACACGGGCCATATAGAGCTGGAGAAATAGGACTGTAGTCCCAGGGAGAGATTTCTGCTAGAGCCAGAGTTGGGAGTCATGTATATGGGCGAGTATGGAGAGAAGAAAAGCTGATGGCTAGGAGAAGCATGATGACGGATTAGATACTTGGGAGAAGAGCTTCTCGAAGAAGAATAATACAGATACCAAGAGCGGGCAGATTGGGGAAAAGAATATATGTAGTGAGACACCATGGTGTAGACAAGAAATCTAACACAGAATGAAAACCACATGAAAACACAAAGATTATACTATTTTCTTCAAAAGTGTTATTGCCCTCCAACTATTCCTTTGTGGATGACTGGGACTGAAGCAAGCCAAGGAAAATCAAGATTCTGCTGGAAGAATCTATGGAAGACAAATTACCACAAGTATCTCAGAAGAAGAGAAGACTCAAATGGTAGAAGGACAATGAAATGTTCATGCTTCATGGAAGGAATACTAAAGAACAAGGCTTTTTTTGGCTTTTTTTCTCATTTCCTAGAAGAATGCAGTAATTAGGATGTAGTCTGACCTTTCAGTATGTATGTATACTTAACGTTGGTGAAGAGTAACTGAATTGGCCAAGGCCAGGATTCAATATCTAGGTCCATTTCTTTCTTTCCTCCATCAACTTTTAAAAAATCCTCTTGAAAAGCATTTAAGCAGTGTGGCAAATACGTAAAAAATTATGGAAATGCAGGACTCAAATTGCATTAATTTGGATTATGCATTTTCTCAGTGTGAAGAATGTGTCAATATTTCTGTTCTGTACTTCTATCTTAATGGGTTTATTATTTGGCTTAAAAACTAGACTTTAGGGCCGGGCGCAGTGGCTCATGCCTGTAATCCCAGAGCTTCAGGAGGCCAAGGTGGGCGGATCATGAGATCTAGGAGTTTGAGACCAGCCTGGCCAATATGGTGACACCCTGTCTCTACTAAAAATACAAAAATTAGCGTGGTGGCTCGCACCTGTAGTTCCAGCTACTAGGGAGGCTGAGGCAGAAGAATCGCTTGAACCCAGGAGGCAGAGGTTGCAGTGAGCTGAGATGGTGCCACTGCACTCCAGTCTGGGTGACAGAGTGAGACTCCATCTCAAAAAAACCAAAACAAACAAACAAACAAAAACCCAAAAAACAAACAAACAAAAAACTAGACTTTAGGCTGTAATGTAGAATATTAGGTGTTGACTCCAAAACAAATTTGTTTTCATTGAACTTCAAAACATATTTGTTTATATGTTTGAAATTAATCTATGTCTCTTGTTACCTCAAACACATATTTTTGATGCATTTTCCACCCACAAATAATTGTCAGCAAAACAGAAAAGTTATATTCAAGTTAAATAGCCAATGCATCTTTATTGATTCAGAATACCTCCGGCATTAAGTCATATGCTGAAATGGCACTCACTTCCAGCTTTGCTGAAGGCTTGCTCTTCTCCCTAAAGAGAATCTGTTCATATTAGTAAATAGCTATTGAAGCAACATTCTCAGTTGCAGCAGTTTGTTATTGTAATTCCCTCAGCTGCCTTATTGATTTGTTTTTCTACAATTGTTGGCCACTGCCACCTACAGTTGAACATGAAAAATAACTATTTTAAAATCCACTTTCAACATGCAACCACATTTGAACTAATTTTCCTGGTGGAGGCTGAAAAATCAAGTGTTTAGAAGTGGATGTTAGGTGGGTCATCTCTGGTCTTTACATGAATTATGTCAAACATCATCTTCTCAGTGAGGTTTACATTACCCACTCTATTAAAAATTGCAACCCTCACCCTTACAAAACACCCCCTACTATGTTTCCCTCTTTATTCTTCTCCTTAGTACTCACTGCTATCTAACATACTATGACAATGACCTATTTATTTTGTTCATCGTCTCCCCAACCAGGATGTAAGCCCACCAAAGCAATAATTGCTCACTGTGGTATCTTCAAAGCCTAAAATTATGTCTCACATATAATATAGGCTCCTAGTAAATATTTTTTTGAGTGAATGAAGTCAGAGTCATTCTTAACCTAGAGGCCAAGGGCAGGGCAGGACAGCTCTTTGAATAGCATTGTGAACTGGTTGGTGATGTTTTAATGCTCCTACATTTCTTAATAGATTTTCTAGGCTAAATAGTAGAGATGGAGTTGATTAATGTAAGCCTTCCTAGAGGTGTGTTTGGAAGTGTGCTTTGAAAAGGAAGAAGGCCAGAGAGCAGGGGAAAATAAAAGAAAGACCTCCCAAATTGAAGAAATACTATTCTCCAGAGTGGGGATAATTAGCTTAGCTAAAGGGAAGAGTCCTTATTCAGCAGTACTCAGAAATTAGAATAAGAGGATTGTTGTTAGTCAAGGGCCCTGAAAGCCAGAGAAAGGGGTTTGAAGTTGACATCCCAGGGAGCAATGACTATAGGAACACAATCAGCAGATGTCAAGGTTACTGCTACTTTGTAGCTGTGTGACATTTTACAAGTTACTATTATCTCTGTGTGCTTCAGTTCTCTCATCTGTAAAATGGAGACAAAAATAGTATAGTGTCTACCTCCTAGCATTGTAAGAATTGAGATAATACAGGCAAAGTACTTGGCACAGTGCCTGGCATATACTGAACACTTAATGGATTTTACCTATTATTATCATCATCATTATAATGTTGTGAGTCTTCTCATAATTTATTATATTATGAGTATTTTATATTTTCTAGTCAAAACTGTTGTTGTTTTAGAGAGTCACCAAACAAAGGGCTTTGGTTGAAAATATTGTTGGGGGGAATTGGGGTGAGTGTTAGTTCATGAGCAACAATCATGAATCACTTTTATGGGGCTGCCCATATGAATGCTGACACGAGTAACTATAGGATGCAGTGGATCCTGAATAGCTTTCTGGATTCTGGACAGCCTGGACAATCGGCAAAATGGGGAGGGGAAGGCAGATTATCTGAAAATTTTAAATTTTGGCACTGAAGGTGAGCTCTGCATATAGACTACTATACTATTACCTGTTTATAGAGAGAATTACCTGAGTGTAATTCCTCACACTTAATGATCTTAGCAAGTAGCCAATGAAGGAAGAGTCGTGGAGTTGGTAGATGAAGTGAAACCATCATTGTCATTTGAGGTCTTGGTCACAAGCTATGAAGTTTCTTAGTACTACATGTCTTAATCCATTTGAACTGCTACAACAAAATATCTTAGACTGAGTAAATTATAAACAACAGAAATTATTTTTTACAGTTTTGAGTCTGGGGAGTCCAAGATCAAGGTGCCGGTGCTGCCTGTGGAGGGCCCACTTTCTCATAGATGACACCTTCTTGCTGTGTCCCCACATGGTGAAAGTGGTGAGGGGTTGCCTCTCAGGTCTCTTTTACAAAAGCACTCATCCCATTCGTGAAGGTTCCACTCTGATGGGGTCCCAAAGACCCTACCACCTGCTAATAACATCATCTTGGGGGCTAAGAGTTCAACAGATGAATTTCAAGGGGACACAAACATTCAGAACGTAGTGCCACATGTGGCAGACAAGGAAGAGGGAGCCAGAAACCAGGACAAGTCTGTTCACCAGGACAGTGCAGGATACCTAGGGCAGGCGGCACTTAATTACACTACTCAACTCAATCAGTTAGGTCATCATGGAGTAGTTCTGTCCACATGCTGTAAGGTCCCCAGCTCCTGGACTAGGATTTGATTCTTGGGAGAAAGCTGGGAAAAAGCAAGCTGAGAAAATCACTCTGTGGATGAGGAGGTCATATGAATGAAAAGGAGATCACATATACAGATTGTCGGTGATTATCCACTTTAAGCTGCCAGATAGACTGTGAAGGACAAGTATGATTTGGACATGTGGGATTGTTTGTGGGAACAGAATTCAAGTCAAAGAGAATAAGGTAGGGAAATAAATGAAGCTGAGAAGGTACAGAATAGCTGAAATGTAGGGGTAGGTCAGTGGTGTGATATAAGGCTGGGAAGGTAGTTTGGGGCCATTTTGTGAATGGCCCCAAATGCCATATTAAAGAGTTTTAGGATTAATTCAAAATAATGGGAAACTATTGAAGGTTCTGGAGCAGGAGAGTAATCTACTTAAAGATGTGCTTTGGAAGAATTAATTTGTTGGCAATTAGGTGGGTGGGTTTCAGGGATGTTAACTTGGAGATTAGGCAACTAGTTAGGAGGTGATCGTTACTTGGACAGGAGGAAATTTAGGACAAAACTGGGGCTGTGGTAGTGGGAATAGAGATGAAAGGACAAAGTCAAAGCATTTGGATGCTCAATTTGGCAGGAAGTGACATCTTAATGGCATTAGAATACAAGCTCTAGTACAGCAGGGATTTTTGTCTGTCATATTCACTGCTGTATCCCAAGCACCTAGAATAGTCCTTGGTACATAGTTGGTGCTCAATAAATAGTTTTTCAATGGTGCCTAGACATTGTGCAACTTCTATACACTAACCTGCGGTATGTGTTTGCACACCTGACTCCTGAAACCCAGCTCATCTTTCACACTAGCTCCAAGCCCTACCTCCCATGGTAATGCACCCAATTCCTGCTCCTCTATTCATATTCATGACCCACCAATACTTACAGTCTTAATGATGATAACATTTTGAGTTCAGTTTTTCTCCATTCTTCCCTTTCCAATGTTTTAGCTATATAGTTTAGATAACAAAAATATTTGTTTAGGACCCAGAGAAGACACTGTGCAAGGGCTGCCAAAGAAAGAGTTGTGTTGTTTCCAAGGATCAAGTGGAAAAGAGAACAAGAGTATATTTGGAGGGTCTGCACTATAGGAAGGAAATGGGTAAGGTTTTCCCTGTGCAATGACTTGGACAACAGCTAACAATTTGGTATTAAACACTAATTTAATAAAAATTCCCTCTAATAGGCAGATTCAATTTTAAAAATTAATTTTTAAAAATTATATAAAAAAATAAAAATAATAACTTTTGCTTATTTGGATACTCTGTAAACTTGAATTAAGTTCAGTTGTTTGCACAACTTTTGAAAATATTACCACATTCTGGTTTCATAACAGTAGAATAGAAAAACACTTTTAGATCTTAGTTTTGAAAAATACTTGATTTTCCAGGCAGCCGAATGCAATCAAAGAAAGAGATACCAGTAAGTTCAATTGCATTTCATGTTTGAAACCACTGAGAAACTCAGAGCAACCAAAGTGAATTAAAAGAAACCAAGAGAGCCAAACAAAATGCTTACCAGTTGGGCATCAAGAAAAGCTTTAAAATCATGCTTGTAATTCTAGCTTTTAGAGTCAGAAGCAATTACAGGTAAAATTGCAGGTAGCTTTGAGACTTTTAGAAATAGCTTATGTTATTTTAAAGACCATACTCATATAACGTCCTTGTATAAGACCTTTCATCTTGAGGAAGCTTAAGAAATGCTGGGCTGCAATTTCCCTTAGTGCCTTTTTAGTAGTAAGTTAGATACATCAGAAAGCAAAGATGTACAGTCAGCCCGCTAGTGACAATTTATTGCATAAGTATAGAGAAATATGATTCATCTAATTCACTAAAAATCTTCTTCCAGGTACATAGATATTGCCAATTTGGTTGAGTACATTTTTGAACTTTTCAAGTGTCACTTTTGATCCTGTTCCTTAAACCCAAACACTCTCCTTGGGATTTTAGGGGCTGAGGGCCTGACAGAGTTATGAGAAAGGCCATTTAGCTTGGGCTTACTCAACATTAAAAGAAGATTTGCAGTTAGCTAGCTGAGATTGTGTCTAACGTGAAGACAAGTAAAGCAAATAACTCTAGCCTCTTAAAGTCCACTTGGATGCACCAATCTATGTGGGTTGATTGCCTACACTGATCAAATATACCAGAAAACTGCCAGTACCCTATTGTCACTTCTAAATTGAAGAGGCCATTTGACATAGTCTAATCTAGTTAGTAGGTTCCAATTAGGTAGGATCTCAAAGGAATATGGTAAACAGCGTTAATTGCAGTGAACTTCAAGAATGACAGGGTGATGGAAAAACTTGGGCCTGTGTCTCCACTTATGGTGGCATTTTTTTTCTCAAATATATCAGTGAGGCACAGTAAATAATCCTGCCATGTTCTTGTGATTGTTCCACCTTTTAGATGAACCAGAGTTGATGGTTTCACTGAAAGGTAATTAGATTGGTCTCAGGTATCACCATAGTAAGTGAATTCTGCATTTATTGTCACCAGTCATTTCTTGGAAGGCAAAAACCATATAGGTTGTGACTAGTAAATTACTGTCAGATAAACAAAGGTGACCAATTATCCAGGTACTTAGGATGCAGGGGTTTCCTAGGATGTAGAACTTACAGTGCTAAAACCAGGACAGTTCTGGGCATAGTTGGTCACTCTAAAAGTTCAATCTTGAGAGTTCACTAGTTAAGACCATATAGCATAGTTGTTGTAGGCACATACTTAAATCTGGTTCTACCACTTAATACCTATATAAGGGTCACAACATCTTTGATGTTTAAATTCCTCATGTGTATAAAATTTGCGTAGTATTAGAACCTACCTCAAGGAGTAGCTGCGATGATTAACTGAACTAATAATATTGCATCAAACTCAATGCTTGGCACACAACAGGTGCTTAATACTTGTTAGAAATTATTTAAATTAGGCCGGGTACGGTGGCTGAGGCCTGTAATCCCAGCAGTGTGGGAGGCCGAGGTGGGCCGATCACGAGGTCAGGAGTTTGAGACCAGCCTGACCAACATGGTGAAACCCTGTCTCTACTAAAAATACTAAAATTAGCCAGGTGAGGTGGCGTGCGCCTGTAATCCCAGCTACTCAGGAGGCTGAGGCAGGAGAATCGTGTGAACCTGGGAGGCAGAGGTTGCAGTGAGCCCAGATTATGCCACTGCACTACAGTCTGGGCGATAGAGCTAGACTCTGTCTCAAAAAAAAAAAAAAGAGAGAGAGAAGGAAGAAGAAGAAGAAGAAATTATTTACGTTAGCTATTATTAGGCTTGCAGGCAAGATGTTGCAATTGCGAAGGGCAGAGGTAGGGGCCAGACAAGGTTCTGTGTACAGGCAGCTCAAGTAAAGAACTAAAACTGATGGTCTGCCACTTTTATTCTAAGCATATAGAATTACAGCAATAAATATTAAAAATACATAGTTAAGTTTAAAAACAACAAAGTGATCTTCTAAGTATCACAAAGAAAGAGAAATCACGGAGCAATAAGGGAGGCTGTGAGGGCAAAAGGAATGAACATAGGCCTAAAGGACTGAGATTTTAAATATTCACATGGGAGTATAGGGTGTGCAGTACACGCCAGAGAGCTAAAACTGGCCTTCCTGCTTAGAACTTGGTGCTGAAAAAGCTTTGCACCATCCATGAATGGTATTTGGGCCTACGTGGGTGTGAGATCCTAATTGGCACTGCACACATGATGGGGAATCACTGAATCAAAAGTTAACCTAAAATCTAGTTTGAAACTATGAATTTCATATGTTCTTGGCAGAGGCAAACAAAATGGTCCCACTGGGAACCTAGCACAGAGGCACATGAAGGACTTCTAAAAATATAACTTCTACTAAAGATGACCTTGCAAACAAAAATTATAAAACATATGGAAATATCTGAGGCCAAAACACTCCAGACACTGATCAAAGGGAAATTCATACCTGAATAAATAGATATAGTAGGATATTCTAAATGAGGATGTAAAATAAGAACGTTTATAATGTTAAAATTGATGAAGGAATAGAGTCCATTAAATAGGAACAGGATACTATGAATGAATATTGGTAAGTTTTTTTGTTAAGGATCAAGTAGAAATATTGGAAACAAAAACAAGTCATTGAGGATTTTTGCTTCTAGGCATTGTAGAGAAACTAGTACCAGACTTGTGCATCTACTGTACACAGCTGGGAAAGTGGACAAATGTATGAGGCAATTGTTTCCAGGTATCAGCTAATAAGCAGTGTAAGAGTGATCTCCAAGAAAACTGAAACTTATAATAGGACGAGTCCCATGGTCACTCTGGTTACTTATCTGGGGACAATTTCCTGAACACAGCACAGGAAAGTGGATCCCAAATGGAATATGACAATACTCTTGAGCTGATGAGGCAGAGATTAAATTTTGGGGTTATTGAGGCAGACGAAAATTGCAGAGTAGAGTACCAAAGAGGAATGAGCTGCACAGAAAGAGTTCCCATAAATTTATTGAGAGGTGTTTCCATGTATGTCTTTGGCAAAAGTTTTGTTTTTACATGTATAGAGTGAGACTCCATGAGACTGAGCTACAGCAAGTTTGAGAGTTGAATGAAGATACTAGAGGTAGCACAGTCCTGGGGAGTGTTGAAGAATTGGACCAGTCAGAGTGGAGAGACCTCATTGATATCCTGGGCATTTAGCTGGGGCTCAAGAAAAAACACAACTTAGGAGTAAGGACCACCTTTTAGAGTAATCACCAATCTAGCTTCACCCTAATAAAGCCTAAAACGAATCCTTGACAGCATCAAGAATAGCTGGCAATGAATTAAGTGCTTGCCAGAGCAAAACCCAAGAAGAGCCAATTAAACTTGAAGTAAGTAAAATTTAAAAAATAATAAAGGTTAGAGCAGAAACCAATGATGTAAAAATTAGATAAATAATAAAAAATTAATAAAGCAAAATGTTTGCTCTTTGAAATGATTAATAAAATTGATAAACCCATAGCAAGACCAGTTAGGAAAAGAGAATATACAAATTGGAGCAATCTTTGTCACTAAAGAATCTACAAACATTAAAATGATAATAAGGGAATATTGTAAACAAGTTTAGGCCAATAAATTTGACAACATAGATGAAATGGGCAAATTCCTTAAAATAAGCAACTTGCTAAAACTAACCCAAGGATAAATAGAAAAATTCAAATAGATATCTATTAAATACATTGAATTCATAATGAAAAACCTTTCTTCAAAGAGAACCCCAAGCCCAGATAGTGAATTTTATTAAGTATTTATAGAAGAAATCATATCACTCTCATAAAAATACTGTCAGAAAACAGAGACCATCATAACCCTGACATCAAAATTAGATTAATATGTGAAGAAAATTACAGACCAATATACCTCATAATCATAGGCACAAAAATCCTTAAGACAATATTAGCAAATCAAATGCTGTAATATATAAAATGGATAATACATCATCTCCAAGTGGGGTTTACCCCAGAAATGCGAAATTGCTTTAACATTAAAAAATCAATGTGACTCAGTACATTAAAGACCAAAGGATAAAAAACTTACAATAATCTCAATGAAGAACAATCATTTGGTAAAAACCAATGTTTACTTATGAATATATATATTTATATATACACACACATAAATTATGAAAAGGAAGTAAATTCCTCAATTTGATAAAGGCCATCTACACAAAAAAGACAGTTAATGTCCTACAAAATGGTGATATAGTGAATGCTTTCTCACTAAATTTATGAATAAGTAAGATTTTATTATAGGTTATAGGCAGTGCAATGAGGCAAAATAGAAATAAAAGCAATAAATATTAAGGAGAAAGATATGAAAATATCTTTATTCCTAGGCAACATGATTATGTTCATAGGGAATCCTAAAGAATCTACAGAAAGACTACTAAAATTAATGGATACATTTTACACGGATGCAAGATACAAAGTCAATATATGAAAATCAATTGTATGCCATGAATAAAATTTGGAAATTGTAATTAAATAAAATAGTACCATTTATTATAGTATCAAAATTATGAAATGCTTAGGGATAAATTTAACAAAATACATGTAAGATCTGGACAATGAAAAGTAGAAAACATAGCTGAGACAAACCAAAGAGGACTTAAATAAACAGAGGGACACATTATTTGAATGTGTCAGAAGACTCAATATTGCTAAGATGTTCATTTTCCCTAATAGAACCATAGATTCAATGCAATCTCAAGAAAAAATTCAGCAGTGCTTTGGAGAAAATGACAAAGTGATTTTGAAATTCATATGGAAATGCAAAGAACCTAGAATATCCAAAATAATTTTGAATAAGAACAAAGTTGGGTGATTGATACTGTTTCAAGACTGTATATAATGTTACAGTAGTCAAGTAAACATGCTATCAGTATAAACATAGGCACACATATTAATGAAACAGACTAGAGTGCAGAAATGGAGCCACACAATAAATGTTGCTGAGACTAATGAATATCCAATGATGAAAGAAAAAGAAAATTAACCTCAACTCATACCGCGTTCCTTTTCTTTTCTTTCTCCTTTCCTTTCCCCTTTCCTTTTCTTTCTCCTTTCCTTTCCCCTTTCTTTCCTTTGCCCTTCCCTTCCCTTCCCCTCCCTTCTCTTCTCTTCCCTTCTCTTCCCTCCTCCTCTTCCCTTCTCTTCCCTTCTTCTCTTCCCTTCTCTTCCCTTCCCCCTTCCTCCTTTCCTTTCTTTCCTTCCCTTCCCTTCCCTTTCCCTTTCCCTTTCCCTTTCCCTTCCTTTTCCTTTCTGTACAGAGTCTTACTCCATCGCCTTCAGGCTAGAGTGCAGTGGTGGGATCTTGGCTCACTGCAACCTCTGTCTCAGAGGTTCAAGCAGTTCTACTGCCTCAGCCTCCCGAGTATCTGGGATTACAGGCACACATCACCAGTCCTGGCAAATTTTTGTATTTTTAGTAGAGATGGAGTTTCACCATGTTGGCCAAACTGGTCTTGAACTCCTGACTTCTTTTTTTTTTTTTTTTTTTTGAGACTGAGTCTGGCTCTGTCGCCCAGGCTGGAGTGCGGTGGCCGGATCTCAGCTCACTGCAAGCTCCGCCTCCCGGGTTCACGCCATTCTCCTGCCTCAGCCTCCGGAGTAGCTGGGACCACAGGCGCCCGCCACCTCGCCCGGCTAGTTTTTTTTTTTAGTAGAGACGGGGTTTTACCGTGTTAGCCAGGATGGTCTCGATCTCCTGACCTTGTGATCCGCCCGTCTCAGCCTCCCAAAGTGCTGGGATTACAGGCTTGAGCAACCGCACCCGGCATTCCTGACTTCTTGAACACCTGCTTTGGCCTCCCAAAGTGCTGGGATTATAGGCGTTAGCGACTGCACCCGGCCTCATACCTCATTTCATACAAAAAGAAAAATAAATAACTTAAAGTGAATCGTGGACCCAAATATAAAATATAAATGCTAAATATAAAAATTCTAGCAGGAAATATAAAAGAAAGTCTTTATTATCTTGGGGTAGGCAAAGAAGGTAGAAGAAGAAGGAATATTTCTAACTCATTCTGTAAGGCTAGCATTACCCTAGAACCAATAGCAGACAAAAACATTACAAGAAATGAAAACTACAGACTAATACTTTTCATGGATATAGTTGCAAACATCCTTAACAAAATATTAGCAAATAGAATACAACAATATATAAAAAGAATTATACACCATGACTAACAGGGGTTGATTCCAGTTATGAAAGGCTAGTTCAACATTCAAAAAGAAATTAAGGTAATTCATCACATCAACAAGCTAAAGAAGAAAAATCCCATGATCATATCAATAGATACAGAAAACGCATTTGATAATCTAACTTCAATTCATGATAAAAACTCTCAGAAAACTAGGAAGAAAAGGGAACTTCCCCAAATGGATAAAGATCATCTATAAAAAACCTACAGCGGACATCATATTTAGTCATGAGAAACTGGATGCTTTCCCTCTAAGATCAGGATCAAGGCAAAAATGTCCCATCTCACCACTCCTATTCAACACTGTATTGAAACTCCTAACTAATGCAATAAGAAAAGAAATGATATACAGATTGAGAAGGAAGAAATAAAACTGTCAGTATTCACAGATGACATGATTGTCTATGTAGAAAATCTCAAAGAATTGACAAAAACAAAGAAATAAACTTTCCAGAAATAATAAATGATTATAGCAAGGTCGCAGGATACAAGGTTAATATAGAAAAATCAATTGCTTTCCTATATACCAGCAATGAACAATTGAGATTTGAAATTAGAAACACTTAGACCATTTAATTAACATGAGAAAAATGAAATACTTAGGAATAAATCTAACAAAAATATGTCCAAGATCTATGAAAAAATTAGAAAACTCTGATGAAAGAAATCAAAGAAGATACAAATAACTGGAAAGGTATTTCACGTTCATAAAAAGGAATACTCAATATTAGTTAGATGTCAACTTTCCCAAACTTGACTATAGATTCAATGCAATCCCAGTCAAATCCCAGTGTTATTTTGTGCGTATTGATAAACTGGTTCTAATGTTTCTATGGAAAAGCAAAAAGATCTATATCAGCTAACACAATATTGAAGGAGAAGAACAAAATTGTAGGGCTGGCACTACCCAACTTCAAGACTTACTGTAAAGCTACAGCAATAAGACAGTGGGTTGCTGGTGAGAGAATAGACAAATGGATCAATGAAACATAATAGAAAGCCCACACAGAGACTTACACAAATATAGTCAACAAATCTTCGACAAAGGAGTGAAGACAATCTAATGGGGGAAAGGATAGTCCAAAGAGACTAAATGGTTCGGGAACAACTGGATATCAAACATGCACACGAAAAAATCCAGATATAGACCTTACACCCTTCAGAAAAATTAACTCAAAATGAATCATAGGTTTAAATGTAAAACACAAAACTGTAAAACTCCTAGAAGATAACATAGATAACCTTGATAACCTTTGATAACCTTGGATCTGGTGATGATTCTCATTGATTGTGCCTTTGATAAAATATCTTTGAAAAAAGTTGATAAGTTAGACTTTCATTAAAATTAAAAAGTTCTGCTCTGTGAAAGACACTAGGAAGAGAGTGAGAAGATAAGGCACAGACTGAAAAAAAATTGCAAATATATCTTTGATAGAAGATTGTTACTTTAAATGTACAAAGAACCCATAAAACTAAACAATAAGAAAATGAAAAATCCAATTAAAAAATGGACAAAAGGTCTAAACAGACACCTCATCAAAGAAGATATACAGATGGCAAATTAAACTTATGAAAAGGTGCTCAAAATCAAATTTCACTAGGAAATTGCAAATTAAAACAACAGTGATTTTTGCATATTAATTTTGTATCCTGAGACTTTGCTGAAGTTGCTTATCAGCTTAATCACAAGCATTCTTATACACCAGTAACAGACAAACAGAGAGCCAAATCAGGAATGAACTTCCATTCACAATTGCTTCAAAGAGAATCAAATACCTAGGAATCCAACTTACAAGGGATGTAAAGGACCTCTTCAAGGAGAACTACAAACCACTGCTCAGTGAAATAAAAGAGGACACAAACAAATGGAAGAACATACCATGCTCATGGATAGGAAGAATTAATATCGTGAAAATGGCCATACTGCCCAAGGTAATTTATAGATTCAATGCCATCCCCATCAAGCTACCAATGAGTTTCTTCACAGAATTGGAAAAAACTGCTTTAAAGTTCATATGGAACCAAAAAAGAGCCCGCA
>NC_037689.1:108486518-108486693 GCF_003255815.1 Theropithecus gelada
AAACAAATGGAAGAACATACCATGCTCATGGATAGGAAGAATCAATATCGTGAAAATGGCCATACTGCCCAAGGTAATTTATAGATTCAATGCCATCCCCATCAAGCTACCAATGAGTTTCTTCACAGAATTGGAAAAAACTGCTTTAAAGTTCATATGGAACCAAAAAAGAGCC